>NW_022589707.1:42045706-42209355 GCF_004348235.1 Phoca vitulina | reverse complement strand
AAATTTTTTTTCCCAAAAAATATTTTTTTTTTGGTTTTTTTTGTTTGTTATTTCCTTTCTCTCTTTTTTCTTTCCCCCCCCCCCCCCCCCCCCCCCCCCCGTGTTGTAATGGGGAGAAATAGAGGCAAAAACGAAATCATTACATTGAGATACTTACTGACCTGGCTGAATAGTGTCTTAATCCATTTAGAGAAACCTAATCTTGGGAGGATAGTACAATGAATTTTACAGAGTATTTTTATCTTGAAATAAAAATAAACTTTTGCAACATGGAAGAATTTTTACAAGCATAAACACCATGCTGTAACGCCCTTGCTCATTGGCGTAACAGTCCCTAAGTCACCCTATAATGAATTCTAGAGAATCCAGGTATTTTCAGTATTGCTCAGTTTAAAGAACCTAGATTGGGACAAAGGTCATTCAGTTACTTTGCTCATGTTGTTCTATTTCGAATTTGATTATTCTAAAATCCATAAAGGTCTTAAATTCAAGTCATTGCCATGTTTTTTTTTAATACCAAATAAACAAAATCATATATATGTCCAAGAAGGGCAGAAGAGTAGATTTGGATCTTGCGAGCAATTACATTTTTTCTCTCCACTGTCTTAAACCCCAAGTTTGCATTTTTAAACTTCATTAAAAGTTCGATGAATGTGTAAAGACATACATATGTTCGGCCATATCAAGTTACAGATTTTTTGAAAACACTGAAATATTCACATAAAAATAGTGAAATTCAAACTTAATGGTTCTCACAGTAATTCTAATACATTTCATCAATAATTGGAATTGTATTAAAGGTCAGTGTTAACATCTAAATAAAGCGAAACATTGGTTTTTGGTTTGTATATTCTCCCCTTGGGTTTCATACTAAAAAGGCAAGTTTGGTTTTTAATTTTTGCCATCAAGAGGTTGCACGTTTAACTCAAATATTCTGGGAATCGTTGAAATAAATACAAATTCTGTGGCACAAATGATTCCCATCAAAACCATCAATGGAAAAAAACACAAAGCATCTTCTATGCCCCCTCAGGATTGAACTGTCCTTCAAATTCCGTAAGTGGTAGACCAAAGTGTAGATAATTGAATTGACTGTATGACCTGTGACCTTCAGGTACTGGAAAGAGAAGGAACTAGCTGTCCCTGGGACTTTGAGGATGAATAGAGATACAGGAAGCAAACATAGATGCTTCTGTTGCTTTGGCACACAGTTTTGAGAGTCTTCAGTGTCCATAACAAAATGATACTTAATTATCTTACCCTTTGCTAAAGGATCATAAATTGACAACTTTGAAAGTTTTTCTTAATCTTCTAAGAGATGAGGTTTGTTAGTTTAGGTGGGAAAGTGGGTGAGTTTTCTTCTGAAAAGAAAAAGGTGAACACTTACTTGTAACCAGCTTGTGAGTGCCATAGTAAGAACTTCATTTTTTGTGCTGAGGTTTTTTTTTTTATCTTATTAGTGTTTATTCTTTTCACTTTGTGTTTATTTTTGTTATCCTCTTTATTCTGTTAATCTCTTACTTTCATGAACATAGCTGATTTGTTTATCATTTAGGATCAGTATCGAGTAGGCTACAGTTTTTCTTTTCTCTTGCTACCATTCCTTGTACAGAAGCAAAAAGCACTCCGACTGGTTGCAATACCCAAGTGTCTTGACTAATGAAAATTATAAGAAGAAAGAAAATTATAAGGCCTGATTTGGAGATGGTATCCAACAAAAGCAGATATTTGCTGGGTTATTTTAAATTCCAGAGGATTTTTATTTTTTATATGTGTGTACACCTCTAAATAATTACATAATTTTAATTTTAATGTCCTTTTGCAAGCTTGAGGCACTGCTGTTGTTACTTTTCTGCTTGTATGCTATGGGGAGAGGTGACTTTAATGACTAGGCAATTAAGTTTTTTTTTTAATAGCACCACTGAAATTATTTTAAAATTAACATAACATTTGAGATTTTCCCCGTTTCGTCTCTTCTAATTAACCATTTCAGTTTTTTGTTTTATCTGCTTTCAGTCTTCATAACATGAGTTATTGGAAAATAGTGGTTTTAGTTTGGTCTTTTGGCTTTTCTCATAGTGTTAACACAAAAAAGAAAATACTAATCTAAAAATTTGTTTAAGGTGAGTTTCGTTGGCTACCATTTTAACCCTTGAGAAACCAAGAAAAGGATTTTCCCATTAGAGAATTATTTTGGCCTCTTCAAGTGACAACGTAACTTTGTTCTGTGTGATCTGTAATATTATATACAGAAATTATGGAACAATAATAGTGTCCTTTTTAACCTATTCATGGTCTTAGTTGACTCTACAATTGATCTCAGGATTCTGAACCATGTTTTCATTCTGCACTTACCTCTTTCTGTATAATTGAGACTTTTAACATTGGTGTTTATATTGAGAAAGAGGGTTGTTAGTGTTTGGGGGCTGTAGTTTTTAAATGGGACTATGGTTCACTTAATAAGGTCTCATTAGTATTTACTGTCTTTGTATCATTTTCTAATACTTTGTAGTTGTTTGTTGCTGTGTTGTAGTTAAAAAGAGTGCAAACTCTAGTAAACTTGGTCTTGTAAACTAGGTAAGACATTAGATTTAGAAAAGATAAGAGTATTTTCCAGATAGTGTTTTTGATTGTATTATTTCAGCTGAAAGGGGTGGGTGATAGGTTTGAGCTAAAAGGGAATTAAGTATTCTTTTTGATTATCTGTTGACTTTTATTTTTTCAGAACGTGTCTGCCCTGATATAGAAGTAAAAATATAGGTGTCAGACGCAACGATAATATAAATAATTTAGCCTTTAAAATGTACTCAAAAGTGAAAAAAGAAAAGTTTCTTAAATGTCTCTTTTGTTTTATTTTAGCAAAAAATGGGAAAGAAACAAAATGGAAAGAGTAAAAAAGTAGAAGAGGCAGAGCCTGAAGAATTTGTGGTGGAAAAAGTACTGGACCGACGTGTAGTGAATGGGAAGGTGGAGTATTTCCTGAAGTGGAAGGGATTTACAGAGTAAGGAATCTGGTGCTTCTATTATATGTTTAACTGCACCTAAGTGACATTTAAAATTTGCTTTTAGTCTGGGATTTTTAAAATCCGTTTCCCCATACATTTCTTTTCATTTAAAGACACCTTTATTCCAGGGTACTTTGAGACCTGTTTAAAAAGAGTCCTGTCTTTACCCTACAGTTGTAACCAAGCACATTTGAAATTAGTTGATTGACTTGGAGAGTCAAATTTATAGGCATACAGTTTATTGTGTAATGCATTTTAATGTGGTTAGATATTGTACTAATTAGAGTATCTAATTGACATTGATTTCTTATATACAGAGAACAGTAAAAGTATTGAAGCTATATAAGGTAGACTGGTGGGTGTTGAACAGAAGTGCTTATCATCCAGGACTTCTAGGATGCACTAGGTTTACTGTATCCTAATCTCTTAAGAAGTGGTGTGGGCATTTTTTAAGCTCCTTAGTTCTTTATGTTCCTTGTTACTAATTGCTCTCATAATTTTTATAATGTTAGCTGTATTGCAAATAACTCATGCAGAAATTCCAGTCTTATATTTAACATTTATCATGTGCTAAATCTGCCTTATACCACAAAAACAGCAAGGCTCTGTGGTCAGTGACTTATTGAAAATGGATAGGTAGAGATAAACAACAGTTTTCTGAGTTTGGTGGAGATGGGGGAGTGTTCTAGTCAAATAATTAGGCTTCGGAATATCTGTTACCTACTACTTGCCCCACCATAGCAATTTGGGAATTACAAGTTGAGTGGAAGATTTAAGGTTCTTTATTTTATCCTTCTAATATCCTTAGTTGAGCTTAAGTATATAGTATAAGTTCATAATTTGCTACTAGAAAAATTTCCTACAGATAGCAGAACAAAGCAAAATAAGTCTGAACTATTTTAAAGTTAGATGTAACCAGTATGCCAAAGAATTGATCACCTTCATGTGATAGTTTTTTTGTTGTTTGTTTTGAAATCTCATGAGACATTAAATGCTGTTTGTCTCTGTCCAGCCCATCAAAATGTTAAGAGACTTAACTCCTTTTCTCCCTCTTTCTCTCAAACTTAAGGCCATTAGTATGGCTGAGAACCTACTATGTGCAGTACAATGTATTAGGTAATACAGAAGTCTGTAATTAAAGTAACACTACAAAATGGAGGCTCTGCTTCAACTCTTTAGTCCTCCTCTATCCTCTGATTCAAGTTTGCCAGTTTTAGCATCTCAGGATATCAGAAGACCCCAAGTTGTAAACAGTACCTTTCTTTTCTATCACTCTAAAATGATTAATTTCATTCTATCTTGTTCTTTAAAGGCTTTTTGGATCAGAGTGCACAAAGTTAACAAGCCTATAGGGCACCTGGCTGGCTTAGTTAGTAAAGCATGTGGTTCTTTGATCTTGGGGGTCGTGAGTTTGAGCTCCACATTGGGCGTAGAGTCTTAAAAAAAAAAGTTAGCAAGCATATCACTAGTGTAGGATTATCTAACATTCACGTTTGGTAATTGATATTCATTTTCTTTCCAGTTCTTCTGAAAAACACATGAAAATAGTCATTTTGGCATTATATCAGGGATTGCCAAACTTTTCCCTTAAAGAATCATGTAGTAAATAAATAATTTAGGTTTTGTGGGCTCTAGACCTCTCACAATTACTCAACTTTGCAAATATAGTACAAAAGCAGCCGTAGACACTACATTAAACAAAGGAGCATGGCTGTGTTCTAATGAATGGGCCCTGATTTCCTATAATTGTCATTTTGAAATTTTTTCCCAATTAAAAATGTGAAAAGCATTTTTAGTTGGCCCAACATACAAAAGCTGGGTTTGACCTTTGGGTTGCCAACCCCTGCTTTTTATCATTGCCCAATCTGAGCACCCAGCAGAAGTTGAAAATACTGCCTCACATATAGAATGCCTTAGAATTTTTGTGTTTTCAAACATGGTGTTGAAGGTCCCAACTAGAGACATAGTCTGACTGATCTGATAAAGTAATTTGGGGTGGGAATAGGGAATCCTCATTTTTAAAAAGCCTTTGCAGAGAGATTCTGAAGTGGGTTGTCTGTGTAACTTGGGAAAATATTAGTTCCAATTATTCTGCCAGAGCAGGTATAGTTAACTTGGAGGTAATACAGCAGACTGCCCACTTACTAGAGGCTAAGAAAACAGACACAGGAAGTATAAGCAGATTTTATCAAAAGAATGGGGATAGGGAGAAAAAGGTAAGTATCTGCAGTACAGCAGACTTTTTTTTAGATATATGTTAAATGAATGTAGATGATGGTGATGAATCATATTTAATTGATTTTTTTTTTTAACCGAACCCAGTGCTGACAATACTTGGGAACCTGAAGAAAATTTAGATTGTCCAGAGTTAATTGAAGCATTTCTTAATTCTCAAAAAGCTGGTAAAGAAAAAGATGGTACAAAAAGAAAATCTTTATCTGACAGTGAATCTGATGATAGCAAATCAAAGAAGAAAAGAGATGCTGTAAGTATAAAATATTGCCTAGCAGACTGACTTGGTAAAAGGTTGATGGCTTGATTTTTAAAATACATTAAAGATACTTTTAAGAATTCAAATACTTTTTAATGCTTAATATTCAGGACAAAAAGGATAGGGATGATTTAGCCTGCATCATATAAATGTTCAGTAGTAAGTGCTTATACCATTCACATTGTTGTGCTAGTGTTATTTTGAGTAGATTCGTGGATTTGATCCCTGATAAGGTCCATTTCCTGTGATCCAGGACTGGCAGTTTTAAATACAGTGAACACAAAGATTAGATCATTGCAATCCTTTACAATACAGTATAAACAATCCACAAAGCACATCCTGATTATAGACCATTAGTGGCACTGACCACCAGCATGTACTTTCACATGTGATCTTTGTTTTGTCAGAATATTGCCAAGCAACATTTTGATTTTGAAGTATATAATCTTCGGTAATAGAATTTTTTAAATATTTTTTGGTGTGAATTGAGACAGCTGGTTCATTAACTACATGGGTATTTTGACCCAGTCTTTGCTTCACTAATGTGTCCGTGGCTTTGGGCAAAACATACAACTACTTGCTTATACCTTCAGCTCCAAAACAGATTGTCCTATTTACCATGCCTGCTGGCAATTTGGGAAAAGGTCTTGATTCTGAATTAGCATTTGGGCTTGGGAACTAACATTGATAAGGTCTTTGGATTTAAAATTTGATCATCTGAATTAGATGCTAAGTAGTTTACAGATAACCTGTTAAATCTTCATGGCAGGTCTGCTAAGATTATAGGTATTATCCCCATTTTCCAGATGAGAAGCAGAGGTTGACTACAAATTTGGTTCTGGATGCTTTAGCAGCCAAAGCAAAAAGGTAACAGTGTTAAGAATCCATATGCGTTAATTGAAAGTCAACCGTATATTCAGCAGAAGCACTGTTTAATAACAGTAGTTATCCTACACTGAGCTCTTAGAATGTGCCCAGCAGTGTTCTACATAACTTAATTTGCATTTTTTATACTACAAAACGTCCATGAGACAGATAGTATTATCATTCCTGTTTTATAGGGTAATGAACCTGAACCACAGAGAGGTTAACTTGCCCAAAGCCACACAGTAAAGGTTAGAGTCGTCATTCTAACTAACCCAGGTAATCTGACTCCAGAACCTGGGATATTGATAAGAAAGTCTGGTAGGGAGAAGGGATTTCTTAATCTAAGCAGTTCTCAAACTCTTTTGGTCTCAGAACCCCTTTAATACTCTAGAATATTGAGAATCTCGGAGAACTTTTATTTATATGTGTTACGACCATCAATTCTAACTATATCAGAAATTAAAACAAAGTTCTAAAACATTTGTATATTCAGTTAAGAAAAACAAAACCTATTGCATGTTCATAACTTACGAAAAATAACTTTAAATGAAGTGGCATTTTACAGTTTTGCAAATTTTTTCAGTGTCTAGCTTAAGACAGTTCTGCATTTGATTTGCTGTCTTAATGTTGTTTGGTAGAGGCATATGAAGATATTCTGAAGTCAAAGATAAATGAAAGGAGGGGACCTTGCAAGATAAACAGACACCCACTAAAGGTCTCAGGGATCCCCAGGGATCCTCAGATCACACTTTTAGAACCATTGGTTTATGCTAAGTATTTTTTAAGGTTTCGTACAAGGCAGATCGATTACAATACTGATCAGTCTGAGTTTCAGAGTTTTTACTATTTTGCTATTTGTATTTTGTGTGTGCTTTAAAAATTTGTGGGTAATTTAGACTAATTCCTAAAAGTGATTTGAAATACTAACTTTAAAGAATTTATAATTACTGATGAGTTAGCAGAAATAAAGGGATTAATTTGTGTGCCTACACAGTTCTGTCTTCCGATGTGTTAGGATAAAGAAAGGTATTTATTTTCTTGCCTTGAAATTCAGAATACTTTTAGATACCTGGATTTGTTTTTTCTTGGAAGGTTAATGGAAATTACAATGTGTTTTAGTACTAAATAAGAGTTCTTTCTCCTGTCATTTCTTTTTCACTTTCATTTGAAAGCTATATTTCATGAAAACAAATTGGAAGTTAGTATTATTAGTTTGCAATATGGAAAGTCGGTGAAACATTTATGTAAAGAGTCATTTAACATCTTTTAATCAGGCTGATAAACCAAGAGGCTTTGCCAGAGGTCTTGATCCTGAACGAATAATTGGTGCCACAGACAGCAGTGGAGAATTAATGTTTCTCATGAAATGGTGAGTGTGCAGATGATTGCTATTATATTTTAAAGTAGGAGTAGATTTTTTTTTTTTTAAATTTGTGAAGCCTTATCTAGAAAAGGTTTTATAGTTTTCATCATTAGATAGTATCTGCTGAAAGGATGATTCTAGGATTTTTGTAGTTTGGGGGTTTTTGGTTTTGTTTTGTTTTTTTGCTAATTGTGTTTTAAAGCAAAGATTAGCCTGTTTTGGAAAATGTAGTTTTATTGGAACACAGCCACAATTATCTGCTTCTGAAGCACTTAAATATCTTTTGATTGAATTATGATATAAGTGAAAGATTCTCAGTTGGCAAAAACAGTTGAGACTTTTGACTGAACTTTTTTTTCCTCACAACAGGAAAGATTCAGATGAGGCAGACTTGGTGCTGGCAAAAGAGGCAAATATGAAGTGTCCTCAGATTGTAATTGCTTTTTATGAAGAGAGACTAACTTGGCATTCTTGTCCAGAAGATGAAGCTCAATAATTGTTTGCGTTGCTTTTTATATATATTTATATATATATATAAAATCTGGGTCTTTGTTTTTTGATTTATTAGTGTGAAGAAATAACATTCTAATGAAAATCAAGTTTGATATGTTTGTTTTGAAGTAGTATTGGGGGAGTTGTTGGGTTTTTTTGCATCTATAGCACTGGTTACTTTGAACAAATAAAAGCTTTCTGTAGTTGCTTCCTTTATCAGAAAAAAATATTTGAGACCATGGTATATTATCCCCCTGCATTAGAGAACACCTTTTCTAAATGTTGGGGGAAATTTCATAGTCGTTACTCAGAATTTGTGTTTAACTCCTATATGCCTGAGGACCATTCTGGGTTTTTTGTTTATTTAGGGGGTTTTTGTGTGTATACTTAAAATACATACATAAATGGTTTTTGTTTTTTTAACATTCACCAAAACAAAAACAGCATTTATAACCATGGATAAGCCCATGTTTCTGGGATGCTATCATTTTTAACAACTTAAGAAATAAATCACTTAAAGTTAAACTGAAGTTTTTCCTGAAGCCTTAACCTTTCAAATTTTTAAATTGGACAATTTAAAAGCAGCAATATCAGAATCCATATTCATATCTACAGTCATAAATGCAAGTTCATTTGCAAGATCCCTAAAAGGAAAATTTTATCACCACCAACAACCTCCCCACCCAAATGACAAAACTAGACAAGTCCTGGTGTGTTTTAATTAGGTAAGCAAAACTTAGTTAAATGTACATTTAAAGGTTCCTTCTAGTGAACCATTTCTTTTCAAGAAGTTGAAATCTCTGTGCTGTATTGACTAAAAGGTCATGATTCATGGAATGTCTAAGACTTTGTTCATGGAAACCAATCATAATCAGATGGTTAGAGATGTTGGCAATTTAGCACCTGCTGGAATAAATGGGTGGACAGACTTTTATAATCCAAATTCTTAACCTGCATGTATTTTCTTTACCCCAACTCGTTCCTGACATGTAGGCTCAGTCTTCTCAGTATTTGAGTTACTGGTTCAGCAGAAACCAGGAAAAACAATAACTTTGTAGTCAGAATGTTACCCAACTGTATATTGTTTACTTTATTGTAAATACTGGTAAACAGTGGTCAATAAATAGTTTTATATTCCTTTATGTGATTAGACTTTTTTTTATCTGATTGTCTTTCTAGTGGGAGTAGAAACACAACCTTAGAATCCTCTTCGTGTTTATAAATAACACTAAAGCGTTAGAGTACATGTCTTTGATCTTTTGAGCTGAGGAGTTTCAAACTTACTAGAATATGTATTTCCACAAAAATGAAAATTGGTTTCTTGGGATGCCTAAGAGGAATCTGCTTCATTAAAATGAAATTTTGATACTTAGAATCTAATTTGTTGAAACTTCTGTCTGAAAAACAGTTATGATAGGACTGATTCTGTTGTGATAGACACATTTCTACTAATTTTCAAAATCCATACAGAGAAAAGGAAATCATTTTGCAATATATAAATATTTAATCCTGTTGTACACCTGAAACTGATAGGTTATATGTCAATTTATACCTCAATTAAAAAAATTTTTTTTTAATTCCTACCTATACTAAGCTATTTATTACTTATCTCTTTATATACCTAGCACTGCTCTCAACAATGGGTTCCTACGTGGTACCAAACTCCCTATTGATACCAGAAATTGATGGCCTCCACATTAAACTTTAGTAAGGGCATTTCTGGAAACTATTGTCTACATACTACTTTTATTGCCCCTTATTATTATGTTGTATGTTTCTTATTGGTGCTGTAAAAAATTGCATCAAGCTTAATGGCTTAAAACAACATAAATTTATTACCAGTTCTGGAGGTCAGAACTCTTAATTTGTCTCACTGACCTGAAAAGGGCTACAGCAGGGCTGATTCCTTCTCGAGACTCTAATGGCAAAATCTGTTTCCTTGTCTTCTTTTCAGTAGCACAGCCAGCTGCTGTATTAATGGTTCCCCAACTTAACCAACTGCCATAAGTCGGTTAGGTTGTCACTTTTTACTATTAATGTAGCGAATGTTCTTACATATAATGTGTAGTGACACTTAAGTAGATACAGATTCCCATGTACTACTGAAGTCAGGCTTGCAGTGATTTACTCTCCCCATTGGTCACCATTATCCTTTATCCCCACTTGCACTATAAATTTAATAATACTGATCTTAACGGGGAGCCTGGGTGGCTCAGTCGTTAAGCGACTGCCTTCAGCTCAGGTCATGGTCCCAGGGTCCCGGGATCAAGCCCCGCATCAGGCTCCCTGCTCAGCGGGAAGCCTGCTTCTCCCTCTCCCACTCCCCCTGCTTGTGTTCCCTCTCTCGCTGTGTCTTGCTCTGTCAAATAGATAAAATATTTTAAATAAATAATACTGATTTTTTTTTTTTAGCCAGTCCGATGGTTTTGTGTTTTAATTTGGCATGTCTATGATCTTTTTTGAGCATTCTTTTATTTATTTATTTATTTATTTTTTTTAAAGATTTTTTTATTTATTTATTTGACAGAGAGAGACACAGCGAGAGAGGGAACACAAGCAGGGGGAGTGGGAGAGGGAGAAGCAGGCTTCCCGCAGAGCAGGGAGCCCGATGCGGGGCTCGATCCCAGGACCCTGGGACCATGACCTGAGCCGAAGGCAGACGCTTAACGACTGAGCCACCCAGGCGCCCCTTTGAGCATTCTTTTAATGCTTAATGAATATTTCCATTTCCTTGTCTATAAATTGCCAATTTTACAAAAATTTTTAATTGGTGCTTCTTTTTGTAGTGAGAATATTAACACCTAAGTTTTTTGTGTTGCAAATATTTTTTCCCATTGTCTATATTTTGACATGATTTATTGATTGTACCTTTTTTAAAATTTTTATGTGGTCAACTCTTGTCAGTTTTTACACCTTCTGGATTTCCTGTCATGTTTAAAAATATTTCTCCCATCCTGAAGTTGTATGGATAGTCTTAAATTTTCCTTATTTTCACTGTCATTTTTATAGTAGTCTCTAATCAGATTTTGTTAGATATTGTGATGAAGGCTTCTGATTTTTTTTTTTTTTTTTACCCCAAGATGGACATCAATTCCACTGAGGAAGTGAGATGTGTGGGTAACAAAGTTTGCCTAATCCTATGGATCAAAGAAAACCATATGCCACTATAAAAATGTTAGTCAGCATTTAAAACTGAAGTTTTTCTTTCTCATAAAGGGCCTGAAATCTGTTCAGATACCTGGACAAGTATTGGTGTGGCAAGATCCCTGAGTTTTTAATACCATCGAGAACAGAAGGGAACACTTTGACCTGCAGTTTACCATTACCAATAGCTACTTTTGAAACCTCTGAAGTTTTAATAATGTGATTCCTCACTACTCTTTCCCTTCCCTGTGCTTTGCTTTGTGTTTGAAAACAAATTATATATCTTGTTTATAAGCCAGAAATCTGGTTCTTGGTTCTAACAGGACCTGATACTTGATACACTTAGGTGTTAATGTAGTAAACAACATGGATGGTAGTGAAAGGTAAGAAAATCGGTAAGGGGAAGTAGTCCTTTAGGGTAACTGTTAGTATACTATCTTCCTCTTCTTTCAAGTTTGAACCTTAATTAACTAGGCAATGAAGATATATGTTGGAAAGAAAAACATAAGGAAATCATGAGTCTGGGCTTGATTATTATATTTTCCTTTTCTGTTTCACAAAGAACAACTCAGGTTTGTTTTGTCTTAAACACCCCACCCATAGGCTTATGTTGGCTACATTCCCTAGAAGGCTAATGAAGAGAAGTGCTTAATTTTACTTTAAAATTCCTGTGTGTGTGTGTGTGTGTGTGTGTGTGTTTTAATGGATAGGGCTGAATGGCTGTCTTAAATTATATTTGATTCTTACAGTATGCATTATTTTTATGTTTTATTAAACCAAAATTGGGTATCAAGCAAAAGAACCTAATATGAAGTGGAATATGAATAATATGTGTATTTGTATGTAACCTATAAGATACATCAACTCTTACGTTCTGATGAATAAATGAATTTGTACCTTTGAATATTCACTGAACAAGAGATATTTTAACAACTTCAAGCTCTTAAAGTTGACTTGATATAATCAAGGAAGTTGATTCTGAATGTAGTATATAATGTGCTATACTTTTCAGATACATGGCAATCCCTAACGTATCTGCTAATAGAGAATAATTAAGAAGGGGATTGAAGGTTGTTGGGTTTTGCGGGGGTGAGGTTTTGTGTGTGTGTGCTAAGAATTTATGTTGAAAAGTCACCTGGAGAAGTGCAAAAATATGAAATCGTATTCATCTGAAGACTTTCATTACAGTTAATGTTTTTGCTATAAAAGCAATGAAAACGTCCATGAGCACATATAAGAGTTTAGTTCCTAAAAGAAATACCTAACAGTTGTTGAATACTGTGCTAAGTGTTTTTCATACTTTTATCTTCCTCAAATGTCTTATGTGGGGTAGGTATGATTGACCCCATTTTACAGGTGAAGATACTAGGGCACAAAAAGGTTAAAGAAGGTTAAGGCCATTTGTATGAATTAGGGCATTAGTTGTGGGAATAAAGAGAAGGGGACTGATACGAAGATCAGGTTTTGTCCATTTTAACTGCCAAATATGTGTTTGTAGAATAAAGTGGTTTGGGATATAAGATGAGGTGATGTGGAGGTTGGGAAGAAAGGGATCCAGAGTGACTCCCAAGATTTCATTTCATCTTGTATGGATGAAAATGTCATTTAGTGAGAAAGGGAAGGGAAATAAGTTTGAGGAGGAAGATAAAGTGGCTTTGGACATACTTTCAGGTATTCCTTTGATTACTTTGATTAGTGTATTAGTATACCTACAATGCATACATATTACATAATTTGGCTGAAAGTGCAAGATACCCAACTCAAACTTGCTTTGATAAGGGAAATTGTTCACTGGCCTAGAGACCAAAGAATAATGTGGTTCACAGCACTGGTTCTGGAGTCTGACCCCATGGGTTTGAACCCCAGCTCAGCTATTGCAGTTACTTAGCCTTCAAGCTATGCCTCAGAATTCTCTATAAACCTGGGAGAACCTAATGGTATTTATCTCATGGGATTTTCAGGATTTAAATGAGAAACATGAAAAATACCTATAGCTGAATGTCCAGTTCTTAATAAGGACCAGTGAAGTCCGTGCCAGTCTCCACTGTACGCCTCAAGATCGATGGGCCCCTGGAGTGGTACAATCCCAAGACTCGCCATCTCTGGCTGTTGGCTCTCTCGAACCAGTCTGTACACATCAAAAACAAGTGCTGGCAGTGCCCAAATCCCCAAGTCTGCCTCTAAAGTGGCACTGGGGTTTTCTCTTCGCTGTCCAAGAGTTCACAAGTTCTGATTGACCTGGCTTGGGTCAGATGCCCTCTCTGGAACTATCAAATATAACCAGATGTGTGGAGAAATATGATTGGATCAATTGCCAGAAGAGTGCTTTCCAGAAAAAGGTGGATGCTTTATATAAACAAAATGTGTAACTAAAGCAAAGAATTTCAGCCAATTCGAAAGCACCTTCTTAAAATACCCTTTGTCCTTGCTTTTTAGAAAACTTCTCATGTGAATATTTTCAGTGGCCTAAAACATCGTAGAACTTCCTATCAACTCTTTCCTTTTTTTCAAATAAGATTGAAATCTGCCCTTTTCCTTAAATTTGAGTGTTGGGGAAAAAATTGACTTAGGAGAGCGGAACAAGAACATTGATATTTAAAGCTGCTCTTGTAGCTCCATGAAAGCATAGAGAATTTTCACTTTTTAAAAATGAAACCTTCTATCCTGATTCAAAAATTCTGCATATAGCTTCCTAAAGGAGGAAAAATAAGGACACTGAAACTAACATTAAGTGACCTTTCATAGCAGCCTTTTTTCTTACATTTATTTCAATGTCTTTAAGGATCAAGCGCAGTGCTATCCACCAACTCCTACCTATTCCCCCTGATGCATTATTTGGATACTGACAACACCCTAATTTAATATCTGGAAGTGGTTGTTCTGGTATAATAAGCTGATATTTTTAGAGCTCCAAAGCCACTTTTGGGTGTCTCAAAGCTCTAATCCATTTTGATGAGCAGTAGGGGAGAAGTGGGAAGAGAAATAAGGGGCAGATATGCAGGAGGAAAGTCTAGACGAGAATGAGCATTGGGGAATTTGAGAATGAGATTAGTAAACCCAAGAAGATACATATTACATTCAGGATCCAGGCCACCACTTAACAAGGATGAGATTAGTAAACCCAAGAAGATACATATTACATTCAGGATCCACGACCACCACTTAACAAGGCATGTTGGTAGTTCAGGAACTGAAACTTTTAGATAGATCCCAAGCTGGACTCCCTTTAAAGTGAATTCATTTCCAGCATAGTGTCACAATGAGGCTCCTGTTCTACTTTCTCACTCCTTGGGTCTCTGTTTCGCTCTCATGGATATCTGATACCTCTGCACTAGGAAAATTTTCTGAGTACAGTAATAGAAACTTACCTGATGTGCTGAAAGGGATAAAAGCTTGGACGTTTTGCAGTGGGAACGCTGGAGCTTTCTTGCAGTCTCAGAGCGGCAACACAAGGGGAAACCCCCTTTTACCCTGAAATCCCACTTGTTCTCCCCAGAAAGTCAGGCTCAGCAAGTTTCTAGCACCAGACATTACATCTACTAATCAGAGAGGATTCTTAAATTACACTGCACTCTTATTTTATCATACATAGGATACTCAGCTCTCTGCAGGTGCTTGTTATGCAAATGAGGGCAGAGAAGGACTCAACCTTTGTTTTCTCCCTCTTCGAAAATGTAGGGGGCATTGGGGCAAGTATTTGTCTTTTTCACTAGTGTATCCCTGGCACCTAGAAGAGGGCAATGGAGGAAGGGAGGGCCCTGGATTTAAATTTGGGCTTTAATAATAGTGTTTCTACCACTCAAAACTCCCAATAGGATCTGCCTAAAGAAGATCAAACCTCTTGGGGAGATGGGCGCCTGGGTGTCTCAGTAAAGTGCCTGCCTTCAGCTCAGGTCATGATCTCAGAGTCATGGGATAGAGTCCCGCATCAGGCTCCCTGCTCAGCAGGGGGCCTGCTTCTCCCTCTGCCTGCCACTCTGCCTATTTGTGCCCTCTCTCTCTCTCTCAAATAAATAAAAATCCTTAAAAAAAAAAAAAAAAAGACCCCTAGAATAGAGTAAGTCAGTATATGGATCTTATATTAAGGCTGGAGGAGTAAAATTATATATTTTAAAATTTTAAGTGTTGTGGTTTGGGGAGTCAAGTGCTTAAATGAATAAAATGATCTGAGAAGGTACACTTTCTCCCCCACAAACATGAAGCCTGCTTTAATTTATAATAGCCCTCCTTGTGCTTATCATTGTTTTCGAAACTTGATAATTTCTCCTTCCATTCTCATTTGTCTAACTAAAAGCGTATTTGTCTTCAGTAGCAACTCTGTGTTCCCCATTCAGTTCCCCATTCAGTATATATATACATATTCCAAAAAAAGTGTGTGTGTGTATATGTATATATGTATGTGTATATATATGTATATATATATACATATATTTTTTTTTTTCCAAGAAAAGTGGACTAGAATGGTCCTGTTGTACTATTTTGACCTGAAAGGAATGGAAGGAAGAAAGAGCAGTGAGAAGAACCCAGAGATTGTGAACACACGTTCATTTTCAGGGACAAACTAATTCCATAATGGAAATTAACACCATTCCTTTTAACAAACAGGCTCAAATTGAAAATGGCACAATTATTATGAAATAGTGTTGGCCATTTGCTCTGTTCTTGCTCGGTACTGTCCTAGATGTTGGACCC
Organism: Phoca vitulina; assembly: GCF_004348235.1. NCBI lineage: Eukaryota > Metazoa > Chordata > Mammalia > Carnivora > Phocidae > Phoca > Phoca vitulina. The sequence continues at coordinate 42,193,301 of NW_022589707.1, read as the reverse complement.
ATGTCTATTTTAGACAGATACCTCTTCCTGGTGGCATTTACATCTTAAGATGGATGTTGGTGAGATCACTTAGTTGGCCTGAAAATAAAGGACTGAAAAAAAAACATGCAATTGTGACCCCTTGTTCAGCCAGCTCAAAGAAAGGCTATGCAACATTTAAGAGCCATGCCTCTGGTTACACACAAACTTGTGAATATATTCAAAGCCACTGAATTGTACATTTGAATGGGTAAATTGTATGGTGTATAAATTATATCTCAATAAAGCTGTCTTTAAGAAAAAGAAAAAAAAACAAAAAGCTGAGGCATGAGAAGGCTCTTCGCTAAAAAAAATACTTTAAGAGGAAAATCATGCCTCTTGTTTTTCTTCTTCGGGAATTCTTCAATTTGATCCTGCCATCATTTTCGGTCACCTCTTTGAAATACCCTCTTCTGCTCTTGCCTCCATGCCTTCCCTTCCTCACACTTGTATGGTGTCACATCTATAAAACAGTCAAGATACTATCCATCTCGCAGAGTTAACAGAATGATAATCAAAGTGTTTGGCACACAGTGACCTGAATTGAGTAAACACTTGGGTCTTGGAAAGCCCTCGGCTCCTCAAAGCTGAGCTGGGGGTGAGAGAAATTCTTTCAGGCAGATTTCCGAGTCAACTCTTGGGGAGATGAAGAAGTGTCTGCTGTTGGGTGGCTTAGACCACAGAGAACCCAGAGGCTAGGTATGCTGTTGGCAAGAGCACTCCATTTTGTTTTCCATTCACAGCCACATCCTTGGCTACTGACTCCGGAATTCAGTACTACAACTTCCAGGTGGTCTTTTGGGGCCCCCTTTCGATTGTTCTGATCCTCCTGGGGCTCCAGTGATTTCCCACAGACTGGAAACCAGAGAGCCAATCAAGAGAAAGAAATCGGGATGAAATGCACCTTCTAAACGATGCCTAGACTTCAGCAGACTTTACAACTTTCCATCAGAAAAGTTTAAAATAACCCAGTTTTCACTATTTGTTCATGGGTTGATTTTTACTATTTTCTCCTTGCCCTACAGAAAACAAATCCCAAAATCAAAATGCAAAGCAATATCTAAGGTAACCCAAAGAAAACCCTGAAATAAATAACTAAAACAAGCTGGTGAATTTCAAGAATAATTTCTCCTAACATGTCAGGTTAACTATTATTACCGACTTGTTCCTGTGCAGCAACAGATACTCTAGTTAGAAGACTGCAAGCCATAAAAGTCCTTAGACTTCAACAGACATTTTTTGATGGTCCTCACATTTCACGCTCATTGAAAGGACCCTTGTACTAAAGTGATCAACTAAATTTTAGAAGAAAAAAAATCACTGTGTGATTGCCACATGACTCCCATCTGTAGCGTAGAGGATGCTAGAGATGCTAAATACAGCCCACTGACGTCTGACAGAAAGGCTGCACAGGCCCAGCCATTCGGTGACCTCTCCCTTCTTTAACTTAACCTCCCCCACTTCTTACCTACTTCTTTCTGCCTGCAGTTACTCTCTATCTATAATTTACATTTTCCCCCTAAAAATACATTTTTGAGATAGACTTCCTGCCATGAGCCTCCTGTCTACCCCCATCACACCCCTTACCTCTCACAGTATTGTAATTGCTAGTTCGTTTTCCTGTCTTCCTATGACAAGCCCCAGGGGGGCAGGAACTGTCTCTTCCTCTGAGCCTCTGTTCCTAGCCCACACCCAACTGGTTCTGATTAACCATTTGCCAAAGACATGAATCAAATCTCAACCAGTTACCTGTTCAAGCACCACACACAGCCATGTGCTCCCAGAGCCTAAAGACCATTTCCACCCAACTGTAGAAGTTCCTGCTTTGCAATGTCTTTACCCGCCATCGGCTAAAAATTCAACTCACTTCACAAAACAGACACATTCAGCCCTAGACAGGAGCACTTCAGGTATGTATATGACATCTCATAAAATCCCAAATAATATCTCTAATAGAGCAATACATGTGTATCACACAGTGTTCCCGTATCATAGCAACAAAGGAGGTACTGCTCTGATTATTTATGGACTCCATACCAGTAATTCATAACCCATTACATACAGAATCCATTGTTCAGGAAGAGTCATTATCTAGAAACGTGAGATGGATGCCCAAAAAGCTAAAAAGAAATCCACTCATTAAAAAAAAAAAAAATAGGAGAAAGGACAAGTTGTTTGAATTTATATTTTTAACTAGGGGGATAAAAGGTCTACGACTTACCATCTCCTGAGGGCAGTTCTGAACTATCTTAACAGTATTTTTAAAACTCTAGTAAATAGTAAGTTTTGGAGATTACATTACCTGATCTCTCTCTCTCTCTCTCTCTCATTCTCAGCCCTTTTCTTATTTTTTTCCTGTTTCTCAGTTCTGTGTGTGCTGAGGTTGATCACTGCACTGATTGTGTAGGGAGACATGAACAGAACACGCCCAGTGTAGCCTGTGAATGGGCTGGCTGGCTGGAAAGGGGGGGCTGGGAGGGAGGAAGGGCCCAGGAACACAGCAGTCCTGAAAGTGGCCGCAGACTTTCCACTCTGTCTCCCTACCTGACTGCAGCTGGCCTTCCCCCACCAGAATATGAGCTCCACTTGAGCTTAACGGGTTGTGTTCCCCACTAAGCCCTTACTGCCTAGAATAGGCCCAAGTAGAAGCAGATGCTTGGTAGATATGTGGGGAATGAATGAGAGCTGGGACTGACTCCAATACCAAACCCAACTGCCCCCTTTCCTTCCTCTATTCTCCATGGCCTGAGTCAGGCTGGCCTTGGGATACAGAAAATTATATATACCCTCAGGGCTCATGGCTAAGGGTTTCTTAATGGATTATACCCACAACTCAGCAACTATATAGAACAGATTTGTCAAACATTGTCATAGCAAATCTTTTTTTTTTAAGATTTTATTTATTTATTTATTTATTTATTTAATTTATTTGAGAGAGAGCACAAGAGGAGGGTGGGTCAGAGGGAGAAGCAGACTCCCCACAGAGCAGGGGGCCCAATGCAGGGCTTGATCCTGGGGCTCCGGGATCATGACCTGAGCCAAAGGCAGACGCCTAACAGACTGAGCCACCCAGGCGCCCCGACGGCAAATCTTAATAAGAAATTTTACATTAGGATACAGGAGTATCTGTACCCCACTGCACACATGTCCGAAACTAAGGTTTCACAAAATATTACTTCTACATGTTTTCTGATCTGTTTTGTCTTATTATGATAATTATTATTTTGCTGGTCCCAGACCACCACTAATTGCATGAACAACCCACTAACAGATGGGACCTGCAGTTTGAACAAACTGGCCTGAGCCCTCTCAGTCCTGCCCCAGCAGTTCCTGACTGGCAGTCAGTGGAGACCTGCTCCCCTAGAAGGGAGTAGAAAAAAGGCCATGGTTTTTCTAAGATGAGAGACCTGAGTGCAAACTCATTCCACCACAGGGCGGAACTAGGGCAAGTAACTTTTCTCAGCTTCAGTTCCTGGAAAAGAGAGCCGAGGAAAAGAAAAGTCTCCTTATGTGGAAAAGGAGGATAATATCCTTCTAGGCCTTCGCGAGGACTAATGGGGACAGTGTACCTGGTGGTTCTCAAGCTTGCCACTACGAACATTGGAGCCTCACAGTTCTTCGGGTAAGGCCGGCCCCACACATGGTCCTGGTAGCAGCCCTCCCCTTCTGACAACCAAACCTACCTCCAGACACTGCCAGTTCTCCCCTGTGGAGCAAATCACCCCTGGCCGAGCATCACTGGTATATTCTTCCCTTCACACTTCTTCTTTAAAAACACTATGGTTTAGTCCGTGGGAGAGGACATACAGGAAACAGCACCAAGCTCTGTGTCCATCATTGTAAGTGAGGACATGAGCGTGCTGGTGGCTGGAAGACAGGCATACACCGTGTCATCCGTGCCACCATGAGGGGCCAGACTGAGTTTGGAGTTGGAGGAACATTCCGTGGTGAGAACACTGTATTGCAGGTGGTTGCATTACCATGGAGGCTCTGGGCAGAGGGAATGAAGATCTGAGTTGGACTCAGATGGGCTGATGACTGGAGGTGGAGGACAAGGAAGACTAAAGCAAAAGGCCAGCAGGTGTCCCCCACCTGGAAGACTTGGTGGGGCAGAGGATAGCCCAAGTTGTTAATGGGGAAAGTAGGAATGGGAGAGTAGAAGAAAGGTCAAAGGTCGATGGTGAGTGTGGATGTTTCAGATTTCAGAGGCGTGGACTATCTTACTAGACACTCTCGTGCAGACATTAACACACTCTTGGCTATAAGACAGAACTCCAGAATAAGGACAGCTGATTGTTGGGGGGGAGAAAACAAAAAAAAAAACCACAGTAGTCATTTCTCCATTTGCATGAAGGCCCAGAAAGGAATCCCTTGAGTCCTGCAATAGTGGGTGTCTTTCCTTGGATGGTGTGCAGTAATACTTGAATTATTCAAAATTATAGTAAGCAAAAGAAAACTACACCATTAAGCAAATAGAATGTCAGTTTCTATTTACAGTTCTTTTTTAACCCAAGGTTGCATTATTACCATCACAGTTAATATCCTTTATTTAAGGGCATTTGTATCCTTTATGAGGAACAGAATCCTAGGACCACTGGATACAAGGTGAAAACAAAAGTGTTAATATTTTTTCCATGATCTTTCATCCTTGTTTATAGAATATTAATTGTAAATACTTTTCATACACAGATTTTTTTAAGTTACATTGTAGGTTATCTAATAGAAGCAGTAATTTAGGCACAGAGGCAAATTTAAGAGTAAATTCTACAGCTGCATTTTTAGAGTCATGCAAATGCCCACAGTGGTATGTGTATTTCTTTTCTAATACATGCTGGAGCATGTGAATTTGAGCCCACAGCAAAACAAAGATTCTGTGAAAAGATATCATAATTATTAATAATGTTAGTGCCTATTAACATGTTTCTAACATTACCTTCAGGAAAAAGAAAAATGATATAATGTAAAAAAAAAAAAACACCACACACCAGTAATCTTTTTTTTTCTTTTTATTAACATATAATGTATTATTTGTTTCAGGGGTACAGGTCGGTGATTCATCAGTCTTACACAATTCACAGCGCTCACCATAGCACATACCCTCCCCAATGTCCATCACCCAGCCACCTCATCCCTCCCACCCACCTCCACTCCAGCAACCCTCAGTTTGTTTCCTGAGATTAAGAGTTTCTTATGGTTTGTTTCCCTCTCTGGTTTTTCCCTCCCTTCCCCTATGATCCTGTCTTATTTCTCAAATTCCTCATATCGGTGAGATCATATGATAATTGTCTTTCTCTGACTGACTTATTTCACTTAGCATAATACCCTCTAGTTTCCTGCATGTCATTGCAAATGGCAAGATTTCACTTTTTTAAAAGATTTTATTTATTTATTTGATAGACAGACAGTGAGAGAGGGAACATAAGCAGGGGGAGTGGGAGAAGGAGAGGCAGGCTTCCCGCTGAGCAGGTAGCCCGATGCAGAGCTTGATCCCAGAGCCCTGGGATCACAACCCAAGCCAAAGGCAGATGCTTAACGACTGAGCCACCCAGATGTCCCAAGATTTCATTTTTTGATGGCTGCATAATATTCCATTGTGTGTGTATATATGTGTGTGTGTATATATATATCACATCTTCTTTATCCATTCATCTGTTGATGGACATCTAGGCTCTTTCCATAGTTTGGCTATTGTGGACATTGCTGCTATAAACATTGGGGTGCATGTGCCCCTTCAGATCACTACATTTGTATCTTTGGGGTAAATACCCAGTAGTGCAATTGCTGGGTCGTAGAGTAGCTCTATTTTCAACTTTTGAGGAACCTCCCTACTGTTTTCCAGAGTGGCTGCATCAGCTTGCATTCCCACCAACAGTGTAGGAGGGTTTCCCTTTCTCCGCATCCCTGCCAACATCTGTCGTTTCCTGACTTGTTAAATTTAGCCATTCTGACTGGTGTGAGGTGGTATCTCATTGAGGTTTTGATTTGGATTTCCCTGATGCCGAGTGATGTTGAGCACTTTTTCATGTGTCGGTTGGCCATTTTCTTTGGAGAAATGTCTGTTCATGTCTTCTGCCCATTTCTTGATTGGATCATTTGTTCTTTGGGTGTTGAGTTTGATAAGTTCTTTATAGATTTTGGATACTAGCCCTTTATCTGATATGTCATTTGCAAATATCTTCTCCCATTCTGTCGGTTGTCTTTTAGTTTTGTTGAGTGTTTCCTTTGCTGTGCAAAAGCTTTTTATCTTGATGAAGTCTCAATAGTTCATTTTTGCCCTTGCTTCCCTTGCCTTTGGCGATGTGTCTAGAAAGAAGTTGCTGCAGCTGAGGTTGAAGAGGTTGCTGCCTGTGTTCTCCTCTAGGATTTTGATGGACTCCTGTCTCACAGTTAGGTCTTTCATCCATTTTGAGTCTATTTTTGTTGTGGTGTGAGGAAATGGTCCAGTTTCATTCTTCTGCATGTGGCTGTCCAGTTTTCCCAACACCATTTGTTGAAGAGACTGTCTTTTTTCCATTGGACATTCTTTCCTGCTTTGTCAATGATTAGTTGACCATAGAGTTGAGGGTCCATTTCTGGGCTCTCTCTTCTGTTCCACTGATCTATGTGTCTGTTTTTGTGACAGTATCATACTGTCTTGATGATTACAGCTTTGTAATAGAGCTTGAAGTCCGGAATCACACACCAGTAATCTTTTAAGTAGAGAGTTAGAGGAACTTCTATAATGTTAGTTACTGCAGCAGGGAAATAGAAACCTTATAATGAAGCAACTAATACCAACAGTGCGTTGTAGACAATGTCCCAATGTTAGATAAGCACAACAAAAACTATGGCAAAAATGCCAATTAAATATCACCAAAACAACAAGGAAACTCCCACTCCCTGCAATATATGCCTCTATAAACCACACAGGGCTTGGCAAACCATGCGTAAGTTCACAATTCCCAGAGTGACTGAGTAGGAAGCTTATTGTTTAAAAATAAAATTGTGTTCCCCTATTTCTATTGCTCTTCTGGAGGCATGAGGCAGGAAGTGTTGGTTAGATGCTGTTCTAGCCAGACTCCAAGATGGCCCCCAACGTCTCTGCCCCTGGGATTCACACCCTTAGGTAGATCTCCACTTTATACTAGCCTTGGCCTGTGTGACTGAAAGCGTGCAGCCGAAAAGATGGTAGGTCACCTCTAAGATTAGGTTGTAAAAGGTGACAATTTCTGTCTGGTGCTCTCCACCACCTCACCCCAACTTCAGATCACTTGCCCTGGGGGAAGGAAGCAAGCTGCCATGCGGTGAGCAGTCCTACAGAGAGGCCCACCTGGTGAGGAACTGAGGGCTGCCAACAACCTCAGTAGTAGGCTTGGAAGCAGGTTCTCTGGCCACAGTCAAGCGCAAAGATGACTGTGGCTCCCGCCAACAGCCTGACTGAACCTCGCAAGAGACTCTCAGTACCACTGTGTTAAGCCACTCCTGGATCCTGGACTCTCAGAAACAGTGTGAGATGATAAATGTTTGTTTTAAGCTGCTACATTTTGGAGTAATTTATTCTGCAGTGATAGATACCTAATACAAATGTCTTCCTTGTCTTTCACAGAGACAACTCTTAGAAAACTGGAAGAAACTAGTTTTGCTGACCTGAGAGACCACCAACATGGGAAAAAAAAATACATAGACCCAGGAGAGAAAATCAAGCAAGTGAATAATCCTTTAAGAAGGAACGGTACCTCAGGGTGCCTGGGTGGCTCAGATGGTTGGGTGTCTGCTTTTGGCTTGGGTCATGATCTCAGGGTCCTGGGATTGAGCCCCACGTTGGGCTCCCTGCTCGGTGGGGAGCCTGCTTCTCCCTCTGCCTCAGCCACTCTCCCCATGCTCCTGCTCTTTATCTCTCTCTCTCAAATAAATAAATAAAATCTTTAAAAAAAAGAAGGAATGGTACCTCATTAGGGAGTTCCTATAGTGTTTATCCCTTTATTAAAGAAGTATTAACATCCATATAATATTGTTAAATCCATGACACTACGCTAGGTAGAGGGTATCTGTTGAGAAAGACGAGAGAGAAAACACTTGAGCACCTCCTCTCATCTGTCCTCAGGGGGTTGGGGACCCACTCAATAATTGTCTACTGAACTCCTACTTCTATAAAACTATTAAACGATGGATATTTGCTTTGCTGCGTCTTCTATATTACACATATCACCTTTATAACAAAAAGAAACAAAATAAAAATCAAGACATGTTTCTCTGCCCAGTAAACCATCACAGTGGCCAAACACAGACAACTGACAGAATGATGTCTGTGACAAACCAAACCTCTAACACCACAGTCCCCCTTATCTGCGGTTTGCTTTCTGAGGTTTCAGTGACCTAGGGTCAACTGTGGTCAGGAAGCAGACAATCCTCCTCCTGCCGTATACGGTAGCCCAACTCTACGGCACAGCGCCCATGTCATTCCCCTCACTTCGTCTCATCATGGAGGTATTTTATCATCTCACATCTCACAAGAAGAAGAGTACAATCTAAGAATCTGTGAGAAAGACCATATCCACATAACTTTTATTATAGCATGTTATTATACTTATTCTATTTTATTACTATTGTTATTAAGCTCTTACTGTGCCTAACTTATAAGTTTATCATAGATGTGTATACATAGGAAAGAACATAATACATTTAGGGTTCAGTACTATCCATGGTTTCAGGCATCTATTGGGAGTCTTGGGATGTATCCTCCACAGATGGGGTGGGGGGGACTACTGGATACATTACGTATCAGCAAATACATAACACCTACTATACTCCTACTCATGACTGCATTTTTAAAACTTTCAAATGATTTTTACTTCTTTGCAAAGTAGGGGCCATAGAGACAACACATGAGTTCGTGACTATTTTTGAGTTTGGGATTGGATTTGTGATTAGAATAGGGGTAGGACTGGGGCACCTGGGTGGCTCAGTCAGTTAAGCATCTGCCTTCAGCTCAAGTCATGATCCCAGGGTCCTGGGATCGAGTCCCGTATCAGGCTCCCTGCTCAGCGGGGAGCCTGATTCTCCCTCTCTGTCTGCTGCTCCCCCTGCTTGTGCTCTCTGACAAATAAATAAATTAAATCTTAAAAAAAAAAAAAAAAAGAATAGGGGTAGGATACCATAGTATGGCACCACCAAGGGTGGTGCAGAGAAGAATCCTCACAACCAAGCACGTCAGTGAAAAGACTTGCCAGGTAGGGATGGGGTTAGTGCTATTGGTATTTTGGAAAGTGGGATTGTTTCTTCGGATTAATTTAGTAAAATGTATTATGATCTAAAAATAATGTTATTGAACCCAGTAATATCACTTTGGAGAAACTGCACATAAGGAAATCATTCTCAAAAAGAAAAAGCTAGGGAGCCTGGGTGGCTCAGTCGGTTAAGCATCTGCCTTCAGCTCAGGTCATGATCTCAGGGTCCTAGGATCCTGCTTCGGGCTCCCTGCTCAGTGGGGAGCCTGCTTCTCCCTCTCCCTTTGCCTGCCACTCCCCCTGCTTGTGCTCTCTCTCTCTCTGACAAATAAATAAATAAAATCTTTTTTAAAAAATAAAAAAAAAATGTATGGCGTATGTAATTTAAAAAAGGTGGTCAAAATCTTAGCCACGCAACTGTGCTGCATATTCTTTTCTTATTTTCTCTCCTTAAATTTAGAATCAGAAGTCAGTTTGATGCCCAGATGGCATGCAGACAGTTGAATTGAGCCCCAGTACACACCCCTGTCAGATGCACGGATGGAAGGTAGCCATGGGAATCTGGGGCCCAGAGGAATGAGCACCCAAACCCAAAGCTCATCTTAGTTCTGTCCCTACTTCTTCATGGCTTTGAACAAACCCCTTAACTGCCACCTCTAATATTTTTTGGGAACAGATTGAAAATAAATCATAAGTTAAGTAAAATTAAGTTCTGAGTCTTATTTCCTTTTATTTACTAAATGAGGAAAACAATGCCGGCCCTTCCTACCTTGCAGAAGGACTTTAAGAATCAAAGTGAGGAAGAAGAAAAGAAGAAGAAGGAGAAGAAGGAGAAGAAGGAGAAGAAGGAGAAGAAGGAGAAGAAGAAGAAGAAGAAGAAGAAGAAGAAGAAGAAGAAGAAGAAGAAGAAGAAGAAGAAGAAGAAGAATCAAAGTGAAAGGAATAGGAAAATATTTCTGAATGTGTCATCATCATCATTTTAAAATGACAAATATGCACATTATGAAACAACATGGATAAGTGTTTTCAAAATAAGTGGAAAAGAACACATCACATACTTGCATCAGGGTAGGACAAGAAGTGATATTTTTTACAGTACCTTACTGAGATATACTTTACATACGATAAAATGCATAAATCTTAATGACTTTTTACATATGGATATAACTATAGGACTATCATCCAGATCAAGAGAGAGAACATTACCTTCTTAAAGAGTTCATTCATGCCCATTTCCAGTCAATCCTCACTCCCACCCCAGAGGTAACCACCATACTGACCTTCAGACGATACCATTAAAAAAAAAAAAAAAAAAAGACGATACCATTTTAAGAATAATGTTAATGTTGGGGCACCTGGGTGGCTCAGTCGTTAAGTGTCTGCCTTCGGCTCAGGTCATGGTCCCGGGTTCCTGGGATCGAGCCCTGCATCGGGCTCCTTGCTCCGTGGATACCTGTTCTCTCTCTCCCACGCCCCCTGCTTGTGTTCCCTCTCTCGCTGTGTCTCTCTCTGTCAAATAAATAAATAAAATCTTTACCAAAAAAAAAAAAAAGAATAATGTTAATGCTCAAAGTTTTTTCAAAATCCATCCAAAAATATTTGACATAAAACCCGAGGTCCTGGGTGTCCCTGAGATCTGCCCTTTACCAACTATGGCCTATGAGGAAGGCACAAATGCTTTTTGTGCCTCGCATTTACCATCTGTTTAATGGGAATAATAACTTTCCCTCGGACTTTCATGGTTGTGGAGAAATTAAACACCCCATCAAACGAGCACCTGTCGCAGTGCCTGCTCACGGGAGGCCCTTCACGAACTACCGTTGCTTGTGTATCTGTCCCGTAGTGATGAGTGTTCCGGGGGCTGGAAATTCCGGGTTCGGATCTCTGTGGTCTCACAACCCACCTGAGTGACCTTGGTCAACTTTTAATCTATCCCCTTGATTTCATTGTCTGTAAATTAAATACCTTATTGTTTTCAGAATATAGAATACTCTGAGAAAGACAGAAGAACCTGCCTGCAAAAGATTTTGAAAGCTAGATTTAGGGCATCACTCTGAACCCTGGGAGGCCTTACCAGGTCACTGTTGTTAAACCCTTTTGGAAGTGGGCTCCAAGGGCCTCAGACACAGTGAACAAGTGACGAGTGACAGAAGTCAGATCGGAATTTAGTCTAGGGCTCTGAGTCACCTCCAGGTGTGACCTTCATCCCTCCTGACATCTCTCCTCATAGCCATGTGACCGAATAAAGAACAATGAAAGCATAACACGTTCTGTGGAAACCATTGTCACTCTTTTTTCCACTGACTTAATTTTTTAAAGAGAGGACTACTTTGTCTCAGAAACTACATAGTTGCATTATCTTGCCATCACATACTTTTAGACCAACTCAGGGTCAGCTATATCCATGACAACGGGTTCTAGAGCTGACCTGTGCCTTCACCGTGGGAACACAGGAAAACACAAGCATAAATAAGAGAAAGATCCCCAGGAAACTAGATTTATTTTTTTGTAAAGATTTTATTTATTTATTTGACAGAGAGAGACACAGAGGGAGGGGGAACACAAGCAGGGGGAGTGGGAGAGGGAGAAGTAGGCTTCCCGCTGAGCAGGGAGCCCGATGTGGGGCTCGATCCCAGGACCCTGGGACCATGACCTGAGCCGAAGGCAGACGCCCAACCACTGAGCCACCCAAGCGTCCCCAGGAAACTAGATTTAATGCAAAGTAAAAAAGATCAGCTCAGCAAAGTCAACAGCTACGATTACAAACACTTTCACAGTCGGAGCAAAGTGGAACAGCATTTACAGTATGTTATTAAAGGCAAAGCAGGACAAGTCATGCTCAGAAGCATTCCTAACAGAACTATTTTTTTTTCAAGTCCAAAGGTAATTCTTATGCATGCTAGAAAAGAAATCAAAGAAATGCATACATTTTTTAAAATTCACTATGTAAATATTTTGATATATAGTCTTCAATCTTTTTCATGCGTTCTTTTTTTAACACTTAGAATCAATCATATTAGATACAAACTCAGTTGTGCAAGAATTACACCTTTTTCAATTCTTCTATATAATTAAACTTACTATTTTTTTTCAAGCCTCTTCCACCTAGGGGTAGAAGTTAAATCTCACTCTCTCTGCCCAGGGCTGGGAGGGCGGGGGGAGGAAAGAGAAGGGTAGTGTCTGTCTACTCTGAGTTCATTCTTATCTATCTACACTGGCTTCTTTGTTTTTTGAATCTTAAAAGTATTTTTCTCTTCTGTTGAAAAAAGTATTTTTCTTGTCAGGTGGTATGTACATTTTCAAGAATTTTGAAACACAATGTCAAAGTATCCATATAAAGATGATAGGAATTTATACTTCCATCATCCAAGTGAAATCCTATTTATTTGTAAATTCCACACACTATAGTTTTGTTCTTTCACCATAGAAATAAATCAAAAATTAATATACATTATTTATTTAAAAAACCTTAGGCCATACCAAAGTCCAATCAGTAGAAAGTGAACACCCTGTTCTCAGGGCGCAGGGCTGGCCCAGCTGGTAGAGCATGCAACTCCTGATCTCGGGTTGTGGGTCTGAGCCCCATGCTGGGGATAGAGATTACTTAAAAATAAAATCTTTTAAAAAAACAACAACAAGAACAACCTGCCCTCCCAACAATACTCTCCACTGTTTTGTCAATATCTTTCCAGGGTATTTTCAGATAGTAAGGTAGAGATAGGTAAATTATAGAAAAGAGAGATTAATGTATATATTTAATATAACATCAAGATACACATATTTTTAAAAACAAAAAATAGGAGCATGTATACTTTTTTTTTTTAAAGATTTTATTTATTTATTTATTTGACAGAGAGAGAGAGACAGCGAGAGAGGGAACACAAGCAGGGGGAGTGGGAGAGGGAGAAGCAGGCTTCTCGCGGAGCAGGGAGCCCGATGCGGGGCTTGATCCCTGGACCCCAGGATCATGACCTGAGCTGAAGGCAGATGCTTAAAGACTGAGCCACCCAGGCACCCCATACTGTTTTATAACTTCTTTTTTTTACCTATTGCAAACAGTCATTCATTCAATAAACATTTATTGAACGTCTACCATGTGCCACACATTGTTTTATACAATAGATATTTTTCCATGTCAATAAATATAAATCTGTATAATCATTTTAATGGGTGCATAGTATTCTGTTGTATAATACATCATAAAGAAGTAACCAATCCTCTGCCATTAGCATTTAAAGCTACATTCAATCCTTGTACAACCATCTTTGTGTACTTAGATTATTTTAAGTTAAATTCCCAGAAAGGGAGATGCTGAGGCAAAGGACATGCACATTAAAATGCTGATCCATATTCCCCGATTTATCCCCAGAAGAGATGGTTAATCTCACTAATAGTGTATGAGAATTCTTGTTTCTCAGTATCAATACCCAAATGGGCACTTTTTTCCTTTTTAATTCTTACCAGCGCATCAAACAAAAACCTCAATTTGTTGTTATTTTATTTTGCTTTTAATTAGTACTTAATTCTATATGCAATTGAGAAAGCCAACGAAACTTTTGAGCAGAAAAGAATTTTCCTCATCAATGTGAGAGCTAGAGTTGAGGAAAGAGGCTGGAGTCAGGGAGACCAGGTGAGAAGTGCTGGGGTCTGAAGCGGGCTGTGAAGATGGGATTGCAGTGTGCAGGGCAGTCAAAATCCAATTAAGATCATCCGGATGAAATCTCAGGACATTGGCCTGATGTAGCTCTAACTAAGAAAGGTCAAACTTAATCACCTATATTGTGCTTTCAGACAGAATTAACAAAAAGGGGGTGACATGCATGATAAATTTGGGTGCATTTAATCAGTTCTAGGGAGGGAAGAGGGAACCTGGCCCTAATGCTCATGAGTGAATGAATGATCTGCCCCAGTGTACCTTCAGGTAGAGCTCGGGAGCTCATCTGAATCTACCATAACTGGATTTTCTTTCCTCTTCTTCTTTTTTTTTTTTAATTCAGCAGAATAATACTTTTTCCCCTGGAGGAAATCATGCTTGTGATATAACAACAACAACGACGACGACAATAAATTACTATGTTTATACAGTGAAAAGCAAGTGCCCTTAAGACTGCCAGAGTTATCTAATTGACCATAATAAAAATAAATTAATTTAAAAAAAAAGATTGCCAGAGTTAGAGACTGTTCTTCTTTCCTCACTGGGCCTAATAATACTAATAATAATAGCTCACTTTTTTTTAGTGGTTACTATGTTCCAGAAACTAGATTTCCTACATATATTTACTCACTCAAATCCCCTAGAACTCTCTGAATATGTTCTGTTTATCATCCTCATTTTCTAGACAACACTGTATCACAGAGAAGTTCAGTAACTTGCCCAAGGTTGCATGATTTATGAGCAGTGGACCTGGAATTCAAACCCAGACAGCCTGACTTCCCAGCCCGTTTGCCTAATCTAATCATGCTGTTCTAAATTCTTTTCATGGTAGTAGGGTGGAATTTTCTAGACACAAAGAAATAAGGGTGGAAGGACTGTGCATTATTGTCTATCACAGGTGATGCTAAGCAGATTTCATCTACCTGACTCCTGAGCCGGTGTAGCCCCCGCAGCAGTGGGGGTGGACCCAAGTGGTTTATTCACAGCTGCCCACTATTACCATTTCTTATATGTCCTTCCTGGGATGGATACATATATATACGGATAGTTTTTCTGTATAACTTTTTTTTTTTTTTAAAGATTTTATTTATTTATTTAACACAGAGAGAGAGAGAGAGAGAGAGAGAGACAGCGAGAAAGGGAACACAAGCAGGGGGGTGGAGAGGGAGAAGCAGGCTTCCCACCAAGCAGGGAGCCCGATGTGGGGCTCGATCCCAGGACCCTGAGATCATGACCTGAGCTGATGGCAGACGCTTAAGGCCTGAGCCACCCAGGCGCTCCTCTGTATAACTTTTCTTTAGAGTTTATTTGAGAGAGAGAGAATTAGAGATAGAGAGCAAGCATGAGTGGGGGGCAGAGGGAGAAGGAGAAACAGGCTCCCCACTGAGCAGGGAGCCCGATGTGGGACTCGATCCCAGGACTGTGGTATCATGATCTGAGCCGAAGGCAGACGCTTAACGACTGAGCCACCCGGGCGCCCCTGGTGTATAACTTTTAAACAAGTGGTTAAAAATTCACCTTGGAGTCATTCTTTTTTGGTTTATAACTAACTCATTCTTTCTTATCAGCTGATAGTCCATTTCTTTATTTAACCAGTCCCTTGGTAATGGACATTTAGATTGTTTCTAAACAATGCTACAATTAATACCCTTGGATATAAGTCCCTTGCACAAGTGAAAGCCACATTATATTCCTAGATGTGAAATTATTATATCAAAGGGTATGTGCATTTTTTTTTAAGATTTTATTTATTTATTTGACAGAGAGAGAGAGAGTGAGAGAGAGAGAGAGCACAAGCAGGGGGAGCGGGAGAGGGAGAAGCAGGCTCTCCTCTGAGCAGGGAGCCCAATGCGGGGCTCGATCCTGGGACCCTGGGATCATGACCTGAGCCAAAGGCAGACGCTTAAGTCCTGAGCCACCCAGGTGTCCCGGGTATGTGCATTTTAATGTTTAATAGATTTAAAGTTTAATTTACCTCCAAGGCATACCAATCTGTATTCCCACCAGACATGTGCCTCCACTTCATGGATTAAATAAATACATCTTCAGTCTGATACCCCTCACCCTCACAACCATACCTTGACTCCATTTCTCAAGGAAGCCTTTGGTCAGTAGTTCTGTCCTCTGGGAAGAAAAGGAACACAATATATAGAGGACGTGCCTATCGTCACTGGAAAGTTCTGTCCTCTCCATTCTCCATGAGAAATGACTGATTCCAGGGTTGGGGTAGAGAAACTAGAAATGCGTCTGGAACATCCTATTGTGCCAAAAAGCAATGAAGTGCTCAAAGAACTATTGGGGCATGTCAAAAGGGCATAAAGCCAGTATTAGGAGGTTCCCACTGTCAAATATGGAATAATTTGTGCTATAAAAATAATTTTGATTTATGTAAGCCATTGCATCAGACTATAACGTATTGAATAAAATAAAAATCCATGAGTCTATTGTGATACAAATAATTGAATAGATAAACAAATGGGAGAGAAAGTAAAGCTCTACCTTTTAGTAGTATGCCAACAAACAAATGTGGAGGGAATGACAGAATTAGAAAATCCACCAACTGACAACCACCATAACAGTAATAAATGATTCAGACAAGAATCATCAATAAATCCTAAAATGTATGGACCAAAGTTGAATGGAGAACAAGATATTTATATAGTCTAAAGTATCTCTTCATAAAAATAGTCATTGATTACTTATTAATTGATAGTACAAAATACTTACTAACTAACTTAACAGTGGGAAAACATGGAAGACATTAGCTTAATCAAATGATAAAAGTTAATGTCACTAGGATTGGAACAGATCGACATTATGTGCTTTCTGATATGTTACATTGAAAAAAACACAGCATCTGCTTGTGGTTTCTTTCTGCCAACAACGTATAGCTTGAATCTAATTATGAAGGATTATCAGGCAAACCCAAATTTCAGCACAACCTACAAAGTAACCAGACTGGTCTTTTCAAAAATGTCAAGGTCATGAAGGACAGACAAACTGTTCCAGATTGAAAAGAATAAAGAGACATAACAACTAGGTATAATTCTGAACTTGGATTGGATCCTGGACCAATAAAGGACATCATTGGGACTGCCAGTGAAATCTGAATGTAGTCTGTGGACAGATGAAAATACAGGATCTGTTCATTTATTTTGTTGGTTGTATATGATTATGCAGGAGAGTGTTTTTGTTTTTAGGTAATATACACTAAGGTATTAAGAGGTAATGGAACTTTACATCTACAACATATTTTCAAGTTGTTCAGAAAAGTATGTATGTACTATAATGAGAATAACAAGGCAAATATGATAAAATGTTAACAACTAGGAAATCTGGGTAAAGAATATAAGGGAGTTCTTTGTAGTGTACTTACAACTTTTCTATAAGCTGAAATTATTTAAAAACAAAAAGTGAAGACAATGTTTAAAATGTAAAACAAATCACCATACCTACAAGAAAATTTTACTCAGCTTTCAGGGAACAGATAATTCAAATTTAATACAAGACTTCCAAGGAATACAAAAGGAAGAAACACTCCTCAATTCACTCTGTGAGGCTGGTGCCACCTTGGTAACAAAACTAGATCTGACAGATGGTACAAGAAGGAAAATTCACAGTCTCATGCCTGAACATAGGTGCAAAATCCCAAACAAAATATTAGTAAAGTGAATCCAGCAAGGTATAGAAAAGATAATACACTGTAACTAAGTTCAGTTTATCCCTGGAATACTAGTTTCATCTAATATTAAGTTTTATTTATTTATTTTTAAAGATTTTATTTATTTATTTGACAGAGAGAGCGAGAGAGCACAAGCAGGGGGAGCAGCAGAGGGAGAGGGAGAAACAGGCTCCCCGCTGAGCAGGGAGCCCGATGCGGGGCTCGATCCCAGGATCCTTGGATCATGACCTGAGCCGAAGGCAGATGCTTAACCGACTGAGCCACCCAGGTTCCCCCTAATATTGTTTTATAAATGTAATTCATTACATTAATAGATTAAAAAAAGAAAAATAATATATTCTCAATAATTGTAGAAAAAGCATTTGTGAAAAATGCTTGGCAAACTAGGAATGGAGAGAAATTTCTTTAACCAGATAAACAGTATCCACAAAAAAATACGCTCTCTTATCACCTCTATTCTGCACCTACTAGGGGTTGTAGCCAGTGCAGTAAGACAAGGAAGGAAGGGAAGGAAGCGGGCAGAAGGGGAAGAGAGAGAGTAAGAATGGAGAGAAGACAGACAGACAGGCATTAGGAGTGAAAAGGTAGAAACAAAATTGGTTTTATTCACAGATGATACAAATGTTTGCTAGAAAACTCAAGATTCTTCAGACAAAGTATAATTAATAAGTTTAGTAAGATGGCTGGATATAAAGTCAATATACAAAAAATGAATTATATTTAGATATTCTAGCCACAAAGAAAACCTAATTTCCAAAATGATGCCGTTAACCAGCAAAACAGAGAGCCTAGTAGTAAGTTTAATAAGAGATGTACAAGGAATTAAAGAAGACTTAAATAAATGCAGAGATAAGCATGTTCCTGGATAGGAAGATGTTATCTTAAAAATGTGGCTTAAAAAGCATAAACTTTGGACCCAGAATGCCCTGGGCTCTGCCACCTAGTAGCAAGCAAGTAACTTAACTTCTCCCTATCTCCACTTCCTTCCCTGTAAAACAGAGGGAAAAAGAGCACTTACCTCAGGATTAAGAGGATTACCTGAAATAATGCATATGAGAGTACAGAGCGGGCTGCGCAGAAACCACGTGGTGATGTTGACATTGGAAGCCGAGCCTCGTGGAGCAAAAAGAAGTCTGGTCCACTAACCAACAGGCAGCGACCGCCTCTCCATTTTTATGTGAGAGAGCGAAATACATTTCTTTCTCATTTAAACTACTCTTGTTTGGGGTTTCCCGTCCCTTGTCGCTGAGCTTAATCCAAGCAGATACATTGGCGCAAGCCACAGCCAAGGCCCAGCCCTGCGGTAAGCCCTCACCCACCTTCTGCCAGGTGCTGGCTCTCGGGCCTCTCGGACAAGGGAGCCCACGTGATCCAGTTTGGGCCAATAGGTCATAAGGCGAGTCTGCGGAGGGCTTGGCAGGTCGGGGACAAGCCACCCTCCCCAGTCCCGGGCCAGGGCCGCGGGAAGAGAGAGCTTCGGGTGCTGTCCTCACTCACCCCTTCTCCTAGTTTGAGCTCCCCCAGAAGTCGACTCCAAAACAAGCCTTTGAGCATCAGAAGTTTGTTTGGGAGATGTTCCCAGGAAACATTGGTAGGGGAGTGGGGAAGTGACGCTGGGAAAGGCAAGAAGCCAATAAAAGATGAATTATCAAAGCAAGTTCCCGTGTAAGTAACTGAGGCATAATCCCACTGGGAAGCAATGTAGAACATAACTTCAAAGTGAGCCCCCCTCCCCAAGCATAAAGAGCAGGATTTACTCAGCTGTTCCCATCAGCTTTGGCTTGATTGCTGTTCCCAGAGGTTCCAGTGGCCAGAGAACCCTCAGCAAGGAGTGTGGATGGGATAGGTCACTAGCGGTTTGAAGTTGGGCCCCCATCCATGAACATGGTACATGCCAAGGGGGTAAGGGTAGGGTACTGACAGCATTGGTTGCACCCAACTTGCTTGCCTGTTGAAATGGTTGGGGGAGGATGGGAACCGGGGGCTGCTGCAGCCAAGATGGAAAGGCAGAAAAAAAGAGCTGCCAACCCAGGACTCAGAACTCGACATCAAAGAGCCACTGAACCCAGAGAACAAAGCCCCACCTCAGGACTCCTGCTGTGTGAGAAAAAAAGAAACTCCACTTTATTAAACCACTGATTATTGAGACAAATGCATGTTTATTAGCCATCCATCTTTCTCTTGATGTTTGTTTCACTCAGGGGCATTTAGCTTCATCTCAGTGGGGTTAGAGTTTTGGAAACCAAAGCCGGGAGACTTAATGATACTTCTGATTTTTGTTTGACTGGGGAAAAGAGAGAGAGAAAAAAGGAAAACACTGGATGGAGAAGAGTTGGAGAGAGGGACAGGAAGAACACAAGTTAACAGCTTTAAAATGTCTTCTTGCCACAGTGATTGGTTCTGGCTGGAGCTTAGAGCAGAGAGGCCAGCCCTGCATCTAGGTTAATTCCCGAGGCCCGGGTCTCACCCAGTTGGAGCCCTCTGGCCCTATTGCAGTTCCCTCTCCAGCACTCCCCACCCGCCACCCCCTTCCCAGGGGTGGGGGGAAGACCTGAGAACTGACCAGAACATCCCGAATTCAAAACAAGTCTGAAAAGACTGTTTCCCCAACTGTACCTGTTGGGTTTAAACCGCTGTGGAGCAAACGGCCTAGATATTGCAGTGTAGGAAGAGAATGATACTTACTGGAAAGAAATTACACACAGGTGCTCATCTTTCTTCCTTACCCTACCTTGGCTCCTGGTGTTCCCCTGGTGGATTAACCCTATGTTTGCCTGGACTCCGGCCTTACTGAACTTCCTCGTTTAACAACTGTTACTTCACCAGCTGGTAGAAATGAGCCTCAGCCTCAACAGGTTCACTTGGTTCTTGTGGTTCTCTCCCACAACACTAGGTCCACGTGGCCATTGTGTTTAGATGAGGTTGGCAGAGTTATAACTTCCTTCTGCCCTTCTAGATACTATCTGGAGTACATTGTTCTGTCTTGAACTTTTTTTTTTTCCTGTTTCTTGAAACTTATCACCTTTCCAGACTCTTAAGGGAAGGGGAGTGACAACGTGTCAGACTTTTAGCTGGATCTACTCATGTTACCCCGAGAAGGTGTTCTCCTCATTGCGAGCTCATCGATGCAGACACTTTCGGAGGGTCCCACGGGGACTGAAAGAAGGACGTGCCTTTGAGATGCCATGCAATGGCCAGGAAAGTTTCCCCAGATGGAAAGTATGTGAGTCCTTCAAGAAGGACCATCAAAAGTTTGTTCTGATTGGTAGGAAAAAAATGGGGTTCCCCTGCAAGGGTGCTTGGCTCCCAGACCCACTTCCAGACTGCAGTCTAGGTAGTTTGTCCTGGTTACACACCATCCCTCTTTCTGAGCCTTGTCTGAAAGGACTGGGTAGCTGCATTTCATTTTCTGGGTGGCTCAGGGACCTGGGAGACCTTGGCTGACCCTTGGAAAATGACCTCTGGACTTCACCAAAGATACCCTTTCCCCCTGCAAGGTACAAAAGTGGCAGATCCTGGACTCTGAAACAAGGGATGGCTTGGTGGTAACTAGGATATACCTCTCAGGCATGATGAGAATGATATTCTTCTTTTCTGAAATTACTGCCAAGCAATCTACGTATAGTTAACCAAGGCTGCCAATGTTGCTTTCTAAATATTTCTCAAAACTTTCTGTGTTCTCCATACTTACTGCCAACAAGCTAGGTCATTATCTCCTACTTAAACATTTGTAATCATTTCTTAACTAGTCTCCTTGCATTCACTCTTCTCCTTCCCACTCCTATCCCCATTCCAAATATAATCCAGAGTGATCTTCTCAAAATAGAAAGCTGATAGTATTTCTGTCCTATCTAAAACCCCTTACTGACCTTATGATGTTTTAGGATTTGACCCCAAATCTCTAGCCTGGCAATGTATCTCGGCAGCTTTGCAGCTTCATCTCCTGTTGTCATTCCCAGCCCTGTGCTTCAGCCATAGGGCCTTTGCGTATGCTATTCCAAACACTTGGAACAATCTCCTGAACTCTTTCCCTATCCTTCTAGATTTTGTGTCAAATTCCATTTTCTCAGTAAAAACTTCTGTGATTCCTCCAGGTCAGTTCTCTTGGTTTGTAACATTTAGTACTTTAACTTCACAGCACTTAGCACAGGTTATACTTAATTAGTTTTTGTGTTTATTAGATTAACATCCATCTCTCTTATTAGATTGTTAGCTCCATGAGAAAAGGGACAATATCTAGTGAACAAACTAGCTTGTGGATTGACACATAGTAGGGGCTCGATAAATACCTGTTGAATGAATGAATGAACTTTAAGAAGATAAGTAGGAACCAAAGCAGGGGCAAAGGAGAGGGTTATGATCATCTGTGGTTCTGGGTTTACTCTGATGGCCTTTCTTACAGAGAGGGAATTGTGGAAAACAGAGAAAGACATTTCAATATTGTTTTAAAAATAAGTAGGTAGGGAGGTGATGTTTGATAACCAGGATATTGATATATAGCCGAAGTATATTAATGTCTCCATAGGAAAAATACTCTAGGCAGCCTGTGACTGGCTTCATCTGGTCCACACTCATTTCCAGGAAACTGAATCACAGTGAGACTGAAGAAAGAGAAATATTCCAAATGAGCTACTGGAACAGTACAAACTGTGATTAACTTTGTCTCATTGCTGTCTCATACAATTAACTGCTCCTTGTATTGCTTACAAAAGGAATGAACATTTCTATCGTTAATTTCATTTTCTCCCAACTGGAAACTGCAACAGGCTTGCTGGATAGTGAAGTGTTGTTTTTTTTTTAATTCCAGAAGATAAAATAAAATTCCAGGGTCAAGCTATAATTTCTTTAGGGCTTGACCAAGGTATACCTGAGGGAGAAAAGAAGAGACACTCTCCTTGAATGACTCATATGGATCATGGCTGGATGCAAAAGATATGGGCTGTTTGTTCTCGTCTCATAAAATTTGTGGATTTTTTTTTGGCAAGGTACCCTTTGCTTTATGGAATAGATAATAGGGGGGAAATCTATATATCCTGCCTGTCTTCTCCACACAATTCTGTTATTTAGCTGGAGATATATTTCTATGGAAAAAAGCCTACCCTGATGTGTTAAAAATGTAGCCGGATTTGTTTTAATCAGGTGTGGTAAGACAGCAGCCATGGACATGCCTGTCAGGAAAGAAGAAGTTTATACTCACAGATCCCTAGAAACAGGAGGCACACCATGCCATGGAGGGCCACATGGGGAAGGACCAAGGATGGTCAGGAGGTGGAAGAGCGGGAGAGGGCAGCACATGGCCCAGAAACTTTATTGGAGCTCTCTTGGGAAGGATCCACCAAGGAAGGGAAGGTACACTGAGTCAGCTTAGGATCGGATGGTTTGAATAATTTGGGCAGACTCTGGGCTCTAGGGGCGGTCTCTAGTTGTCCAGGACCTGGCCCTGGGGTGGTTTAGGGCAAGAGGAATACGGCTTGGTATGGGAGAGTTTGATAAAGGAGATGGTTGAGTGTGTGGGCTCTGGCTTAGTTGGTTTATATATCAAAGGCAGGCTTGCAAGGGAGTCATTTGCTATCTCTAGGAATTAGCTACCCTGGGTCGGGGGGCAGTCTCTCCAGGATCAAGAATACAGAAAATAAGAAAATATAGTCAATGTACCTTAGGATCAGCCGACTGGGATTTTCTTGGGTTTCTTCAGTGTTTTCTTCAGCATGCTTCATTTCTTTCTTTTCCTCCTTTGTCCCCTCGCCCTTTTATCCTAGTGACTATTTATTGAGGACCTACTGCCTGCGTGTCAGGCACTGTGTCCGGAACTACAGAGGTCCACTGCATACAGGCACAGCCAAGGCCGTCAGGAAGCTCGCGGGCTGGTGGGGATGGGGGACGTCAGCCTTGTGGTGGTGGTGGAACTTCAGGCATCTTTGCAGACTTGCTTTTAAAATGTTTTTCTCTCTCCTTTCTGGTGTCGTCATGTCTACCTCTAACATTTCCTGCCCTTCTGTCTTCTGGGCTACCGTTTACTCAAGAATTGCAGTTAATAAAAGGAAAAGGGGTCCGACTGAGTGTTAAGGGTCTCCTACCTGTGAGGTGTTGGGTTTTAGTAATGAGGCTTGTACATCCCTTATAATAACCATGGAGCTTTGTTGCAGACAACTGCGCTGGCCAGAATCCTCTAGTTGAGAGGGGTGTTATTCTTCCTGATTCCATCTCATCTGGAAAATGTGTAACACTTTATTCTTGTAAGATGTCAAGCAAAGGAGTTATTACAGAGGCAAAGGAATATATAACAGGGAATACTGATATTTCCCCATCTTTGACATTCATGTACTTTGACCACTCGCTTGGCAAGGGTGTTAGAGGACTAAGTAAGATGGTATACAAGAATGCTGGCCCCTGGGACACTGATTTATGGCAACTGTTTTCAGAACCAGTGCACTTTCTCAGCAACACCTGATCTCACCGTGGACCTCCTGGGGTTGCCTCAGGAGCCCTGATATTTTTGTTTTGGGGGAGTAAATTCTCTTAATCTTTGTGTGCCTCAAATTTTGACTTCATTCTTGAGTGACAGCTTAGCTGAATAAAAAAGTTGAGGTTGTCGGCTGTTTTCCCTAAGCATTTCCGGTACCTGTTGCTGCTGCTGAGAAGCCTACGGCCATTATAGATCATTCCTGCAATCTGCTTCTTCTCTCTGGAAGCTTCATAGATTTTCTTTTACCCTTGATGTTCTGCGGTATCGCTTTTTATAAGTCTAAGTGTAGGTTTAGTTTTATCTTTCCTTCTTGTATTTTAAAGTACAATTTCTATCTGAAGAATCATGCCTTTCATCAATGCTGGATAATTTCCAATTGCCATCACCTGAAACATTGCTTCTCTACCATTCAATCCGGTGACTTCTTCTGGAACAGCACTTGTATGTGTTTTGGAGTCTTTTGACCTATTATCCACATCTCTTACCTGTCTCTGGGATGCATTCTGGGCAAATGCTGCAATTATGTTTCCAGTGTAGTAATTCTCTCTTCACCTGTGTCAGCCTAGAGTTTATCTCATATGTTGAGTTTTATTTATTTATTTATTTATTTTTAAAGATTTTATTTATTTGACAGAGAGAGCGAGAGAGCACAAGCAGGGGGAGCAGCAGAGGGAGAGGGAGAAACAGGCTCCCCGCCGAGCAGGGAGCCCGATGCGGGGCTTGATCCCAGGACCCTGGGATCATGACCTGAGCTGAAGGCAGACGCTTAACAACTGAGCCACCCAGGTGCCCCATATGTTGAGTTTTAAACTTCATTGACTACGGTTTTCCTTCCTAAGAGTTTCAGTTGGTACTTTTGTATATCTAATTGTTCTTGTTTCTCTTCTGCCTATTTTGGATTTATAATTTTTTCCCTTTAGTGGATATTGTTTCTTTATTGGTCTCTTTTAACATCCTAAGCACATACAATGCCTTTTCCAGAGAGCTTCATCAAATTCCCATGGCATGGAGGTAACATTACAGGACCACAAGAGTTTGGACAATGGGCATCTTGGTGGCAACCAGCGGAGACTGAAGACCTGAAGCTTCTTTAAATATTTAGCTCTGAGTAAGACCTCTGCTTCCTTTTTAGCCTGTCATGGAGGCAGGTATTGGCTTGTGGGGAAGGGCAATACGCGACCTGATGCCTGAAATAGACTTTCCCACTGACCAGTAGAATTTAGAGTCTAATTTATTTTCATAAACAAAATATAGAAATGGGTCATTTCTTGAAAAAACAAGTTAGCGGTTGCCACTTTATACTTACCTATATGTGCCTCCTTTAAGAAAACAAACATGAAAGTATAATTTATATACCTTTTATAACCTGTCTTTTTTCACTAGATATTATATCACGAACTTCCTTCCATCCTTATATAATTTTCTCTTACTTTTGTTAACTTCATCTTGGTCATTGTTCAGATGAATTGCTCCTCCATTTACTCCATTTTCTGATTGAGCCAATTGTCTTTGTTTCTGTAGTAAGCTTATGTGTGAGCACCCTAATTTTGTCCTCTGGAGGGAAGCTGGTGAGTGTGCTCCTTCAGGCCTGCCGGTCGCCATGGAGACAGAGACCAGGTGCTGCTGGGGGAAGGTCTGTCAAGTAGTGATAGTGCCAGCCAGGGTATGGAGAGGAAACCATGTTGGGGGGAAGCTCGCAGGAAACCATTCTGAAGCTGTCCAGTTGTCTGAGTTCCTGAAATGCTCCTCCAGCCTGCCTGTAGTGAGGAAGGGGCCTTCACCTGAGCAGTGACGTAGCAGCAGGTGGATTTGGTTGGGGTCATCTGTCTCATGAGCTGGAGAGCAACATGGAGACCATCTGGGCTGGGTCGGGGCGGAAGCTCGCATGAGAAGAGACGAAGCTTCCTCTTCAGTTTGCCTCTACCACAGCAATGAATGGGGACTTCCTTGAAGGAACCTCATGGAAAGTAGACAGCAGCGTGTGAGTGTTGGAGCAGGAGAGGAAGAACTGGTGATTCCAGGCAGAGATGAAGATTGGCAGGTGTGTAAGTAGCACATGAGGGCCTGTTTGGGGGCTTCCAAAGACAAGGAGGGGTGGGGTCTGGGAAGACAGAAGCTGAAGCTCTGCTCTCAAGTAGGTGACAACTCAAAGCGTTATGATTTGGGCATTAACGTAGGTGTACCATTTTTTATACTTACAGATGGAGCTCATTTGGGGGTCTTCATCAGTGGTTATTTTAAACCCTAGTGCATCTGTAGCACGTCTGTCCAAATTAATTACCTAAGCATTTGGTTGGGATGTTGAGACTGATTATGGCACACATACCCCAGAAAGGGTATGAAAAGGTTTACTACTCACCGGGGAGAGTAGGGTGTCTCCCATGCAGGTCTCAAAATGGTTTGAGAGAGCAGGGAAAAGAGACTGGCTTGAGGGTATTTTTATTATGTTTGGGGTAAGTCCAGGTAAGGAGTCCCGGTGTGTGTTTGAACTTCCTGCTGGTGCCGAAGGGGGGAGCACCACACTTTCTTATCAGCTTGCCAAGACGTGGGATGCAAGGGGAAGAGGAAGGTGTAAGACTTAAAAGTTATCAGAATATATTAAAAAAAAAAAAGAATCAGTTCTTATTATAGTATGTGACCTTGTTGACCTAATTATCTTGATGCAAACTTGTTGAAGCTGATGTTTTGACATAACATACTTTCACACAAAATAACCAACCATTAAATTTGAGCTTTCTTTTTAAAAAAGGAGTGAGTCCTATACACAGAATACGCTACCCTCTAACCCATCCCATCCCTGAGCCTTGCTCCATCCTACATTCTTTTCCTTTCGATCTGCTCCAGGATGCTGTTCTTGCTTCTGCCTTCAGTAATAATGATAGTGATGCCACCATGATCTGTGGTAGGTTATCATTTGTGTCTCCGGGTCAAGAGGGCAGGGTGGCTTGGTGGCATCCAGGAAGCTGCATATAGCGTATATTCAATGAGAAAAAAATGCATCACTGTGCAGGGATTAATGCAACAGTCACATCTAGTAGGGATTGCAGAACATTTGCTCACAAAAGCCATTTATTCCACTTTGAGGGATTCAACCAAATAAAATCATTCATTTTTGGCTCCAGCATGCTTCATGGGGCTGTTTTAAAGCCAGGCTATGTTGGCCTAGGGAAAATTCTACTTGTGGTGAATGAAGACCTTCATGGAAGTCCTATTGCTCAAGTTCTTATTGTTGCCGTTCATGCTTACGTAAACGCTGAGCAGGGAGATTCTGGAAGCTCCATCTGTATCTTCCAGTGATGCTCAGCGGAACACTTGAGAGGCAGTGAAAAGAAAATTGCCAAACACTGAAGTAATGAAAACAGACTCTCATGAAGGAGAGGCTGGGACCACTGCAGGTCCAGCAAAACCAGAGACTCAACTTCAGCGGTGTTTCTGGGATGCGATGCGATACAAAGGGAAGACATCCCACACAGGGCGGCACTGTGTGGCATGTGGTCCTCCCTGTGGACCTAGTCCTAGAGAATTACCAAAGCACTTCACTAGGAGCCAGCAGTCTCCCATTCCCAAGAGGGGATCCTAGGAAGAACCTTTATAGGGAGTATAAAGAGTTTACAGGAGGGAGATTATATGAAATAGTCTCGGCTGGGCAGGGCTAAGCCGCAAGATGTGTAGGGGGGTCACATTAGACACTGCGTCTCCCTGTATTCGTCCATTCTGCATCTGCACCTGTGTGAACACTAGCCAGATCAAGAAAAAGACGATTATGTCATGTCCCTTCCGGTCACTGCTATGACTAATAATGCTGCAGATGACTTTTGACTGATCTTTATATACTCATTTGTATTTGGCTTCTTTCATGGAACATTATGCTGTACGAGTCATCCACATCGTTGTGCATGGCAATAGGTGCATTCGCTGTCAGTATCGTATGAATACACTGCAATTTACCTTTCCTGATGTTGATGGTCATTTGGTTGTTGACAGTTTGGGGGTATTATGAATAGTGTTGCTCTGAGCATTCCTATTCATATTTAGTGAACATAGATGTGCATTTGTGTTGAGCATATAGCCAGGAGTGCATTTACTAGGCCATATGGTATGTATATGTTCAGTTTTACTACCTTATGCTGAAGGATTTTCCAAAATGGATCATGAGAATTGCAGTTGCTCTTCATCCTCAGCAAAATTTAGTATTTTTAGTCTTATTCTGGTTGGTAGTTTTGGTGTATATTCCTCTGAAAACTTATGAGGCTGAACACCTTGTTATATGTGTATATGTTAGTTGTGTATTTGAATATCATCTTCTGGAAAGTTCAAGACTTTGCCTATTTTCCTACTGGGCTGTCTGGTTTTTAAAAAATTGATTTTAAGGGGTTGTTTATATATTCTGGATATAAGTTCTTTGCTAGATTTCACATATTCAACTATCTTCTATTCTGGTTAATTTTTCCAACTCTTTTAGTGGGGTCCTTTGATGAACAGAACTTCTTTTTTTGTTTTTTGGTTTTTTTTTTAGGAAAAAGATCTTTCCCTAAAACAGTCTTATTTCTCGAATCCAGACTTCTTTTAATGATGTGAAATTTATCTCAAATCGCAATAAAACTTGTAACTAGAGATTGGATTTTTGTTTTCCTCTTTTTCTCTCTTCATTCTGCTTTTTTTATTATTTTTATTTATTTAAATAAATAAATGAACAGAACTTCTTAATTTTAAATTTGTCCAATTTGTCAATTGTTCTTGATATTAGTGCTTTTTTATGTCCTGTTTTAGGTCCAACAAATAGTATCCTAAATGTTCATCTAGCTTAATCATCATCAAGCTTAATAGTTTTACCTTTGACATTTAGGTCTATGATGCATCTTGAAATAATATTTCTA
Source organism: Phoca vitulina (assembly GCF_004348235.1). Taxonomy (NCBI): domain Eukaryota; kingdom Metazoa; phylum Chordata; class Mammalia; order Carnivora; family Phocidae; genus Phoca; species Phoca vitulina. The sequence goes on along the minus strand of NW_022589707.1, from coordinate 42,164,398 downwards.
TATGGTGTGATGTTAATTTGATTATGCATTTTATGTATATTTTACATACATACAATGTAAATATATATATTTTTTCATAAATGTGCCCTTAACATTCATAGGTCCCAGGCCAAGTGTATAATGGAGATATACATAGTGTATGTCTAAATACTTACAAGTTATAAGTCAAGCTGACAAACTGTTAAATGAAATACAATTCTACTTTGACAGATCTACCTTTATAGTGTCAAAATTGAAAAATATGTTCATAGTCATGTTTTTATGCGATTGACGTTTGATAAAATATCTAAGATGACTAAATTTAATTATTATTGGGCATGTCTGGTGTTCTGTTGATGGAATGGTGATGTTTGTATGAGGGATGAAATAAACATTCACAATTCATAAATTATTACATATTTATCCCATAAAGTTATTTTTCTTTATTTTGGCTAAATCATTAATTTTATTACTATAATGAAGATTTTTCACGTAATTTGCCTTCTCTTGACAGTAACGATCTAAAGAATGAAAAATAAGATGGAACTATAGTCAAAAAAATAAAGAAAAAAGAAAAAAAGAAAAACAAAACAAAACAAAAAAACAAAAACCAACCAAACAAACAAAAATGTAAGTATAGTCAAAATGACCAAAATTTGAATAGAAAGTTTCAGGTGTTTTCCAAAAGTTCTTTTTCCTTCCAAACCATTCACTATCTCCTGTTAAAATTAAAAAGCAAAAATAGACCCTGAGAGGCTGGTGGAATCAGTGGCAGGAGTGGCCAGAGATGCCCACCACAGGTTGCAAAGCTGAGCTCCCTGTAGATGGGCAGACGGGTCCCGGCTGCAGAGATGCACGTTGACTGCCTTATGCCCTGCCTGTCGTACATCAAAGACACTTCTGCCTGGGAGACTCCATGGTTTCTCCTGGAAATGGGCCCAAGCAGACTCTCCTGGGCCACACATGGACTTCTGGCGACAGGGAGACCTGAGATAGGAAGAAAAGGAACCAGCCTAGAGAGGCTAAGTAACTTGAGACTGACATGTCAGAGAGGCCAGCCAAGTCATCAGCCAAATACAACCAAGTGAATGGCCCCAGGCAACACACATGGAGAAAGGGCCACCTAGCTATGTCCTACCTGAATTCCTGACCCACAGAACCATGGGCAAAAAAATCCCCAAAAAACAAAAAAAACCACTCCAAAGCAAAAAACACATATGAGAAACCAAAAAAGCAAAAATAAAGTATACTTACTAAACATAAAATTTGTTAATTAAATTATTTAAATACAATGATACTTTTTTATTTGATTTTTTTAGAAAAATAATGAAATATTATTTAATATTTTCATACAAACAAAATTCTTCACAATTTTAATGCTCAATGCCAATTTAATTGCTACTCTAAATAATCAATATCACATTTTACCCTTGTTTATCTAAACCCATATAGCAATTCGAATTGCTTAATATTGCAAAAACACTCTAAGCTGCCATGAGCAGTTGCTGCAAATACTGCACCCATTCCTGGTATCTCCAAAACATGGTTTGAAATATAAAAAGAAGCAAGAAAATGGATACCTGGTGCTACTGAGAAATGATAACTTGTTATGCAAGATTTATTACATTCCTATCATCTAAAAGGAAGGATTTGAGAGGTAATTAATTTGTCTGGTCTGATACCCAAAGTTGCTGCTTGTTCAAATCCTCCCTGTACTTGGAAGCATTAAGTCTCTCTCTCTCTTTTTTTTTTTTAAGATTTTATTTATTTATTTGAGAGAGAGAAAAAGAGAGAGAGAGAGAGAGTGTGTGTGTGTGTGTGTGTGTGTGTGTGAGCACAAGCGAGGGGTAGGGTCAGAGGGAAAGGGAGAAGCAGACTCCCCTCTGAGCAGGTAGCCCAACATGGGGGCTCTATCCCAGGACCCCAAGATCACGACCTGAGACGAAGGCAGACGCTTAACTGACTGGGCCACCCAGGCGCCCTGGAAGCAGTAAGTCTCTGATGTTGGCAATGACATAAACCACAGACCTCACCACATTGCCACTTAGCTGCCTTCACACACTGAAATGTGTTACATGCTACATTTTAACACATTGAACACTACCTGATGTTTATCCATGCGGCCAGGTTAACTGTTCACTTCTTTTGTATAGAACTCAGAATGAAACTTGATCTCCTCTCACTGCAAAAAAGTTCAGTTGTTACACATAAAGGGCATGTCCTCTAGGGCCACAGAAGAGGATTGTGTGGTTGTACCCTTGAACAACCCTGGGGGGCACTCTTCACGGGGTAGTAAGTTTTCATATATTTTAAATGATAGTTTTGCAGCAGATGGCCATAAAGTGTCCCGATGAAAGAGAGCTTTTAACAAATTCTCACAAAGGGCTTGCTGCAGTGTTGGGTCATTCTTTTCCCCAGAGGAAACGTCTATAAATGTTTAAAGTTCTCCCAGACCATCTATTCACACACACACACACACACACACACACACACACACACCCCAACAGAACAAATTTTATAAGCTTAAAACTTTTATATAAATAGTAGCATACTATATTATTTTCCACTTTTCTTTTTTCACTTAATATGTCTTAAAGATCTTTTGATGTCAATGCATACAGACATTGCTATGCATGTACCATAGAATTTCTAAACATTCCCTTATCAGGAGATGTTGAATTTGCTTCCAGATTTTTGCTCTTACCAACAATGCTGCAATGCCCATCCTTGCACATACATATTCTCAATCACATGAGTAAGGGTTTCTGTAGGAGAGAGGCTGAGAAGTGGTATTGCTGGCCTACGGGGTATGCGTGACTTGATAGGACACTACCAAATTGCTCTCCGGAATGGTTTTTCCAATTTACACTCTCATGAATAGAGCACGACAATATCTATGGTCAACATGTAATACTTGCAATTACAATTTTTTTTTTTTTTAACTCAGCTAACTGTTGAAAAATGGATTCTCCTTTTATGGTTTATTAGCTACTGGAACTTCTTTTGTCTGTTCATGTCTTTAGTGCTTGCCTCTTACTTTGTTTGCATATTTTTGAACGTGCTCTTTAATATTTGAAACGTTCAGAAGGATATAGAGGGAAAAGTAATCTTCCTCCCACCTTTGCCCCAACTCCCTATTTGTCCTCACCAAAGTGTAGCCTTTCAGAGATATTTCATACATATGCATAGACTGGTTATCTTTAAAAATGTAGGCGTGTGTATGTCCATTCACAGAAAATTGTATACATGAGTGTAAGCATATCCTCTTCTGCAAGATTTATCACAATGAGATTTAGATATTAGGCAACCATTTATTTAAGAAAGTTGAGGTGTGCATTAGAAGCAACAATATCTAAGTAATGCTTATGAAGCTCCTTTTTACTCTGTTGCAGTATCAGGCTAAGTCATTTATATATATTATCCCTTAATTCCAACCCTTGCGGAGATACTATTTTATGGATAAGAAAATTGAGACTTGGAGTGATTTGCCAGGTCACATGGCTACTAAGTAAAAGCTCTAGGATTAGAGCAGAGTTTTTGGCTCTGGAACCATAACCAGTGCACTCTACTACCTCCACATGGCTGTTGGCTGTAATGCACTCACAATCTAGAACGAGTACCATGTGAATAAAATAAAGGCTACAGCATTTGCAGAGCTCCTCCATTCAAGAGGGTGGCTTCTCCGTTGTTCTCTTGCTCTTTGGTTGACTGTTGGTGCTAATTAGACAATACTGCAATTTGTATCAAAGGCCTAGAAATGAGATGTTTTAGGACTGGATTTATGTTCAAGATATGCTCAGTAATGCTAAGTTTTGTTGCTTGTTTTTGGTCAGTTCTAACCAACCATTTATTATTTTAGTTTGTAAAAATCTACTAGTAAAACCAATGCTTTTAAAATGGAGTTCTTGGGGCACGTGGGTGGCTCAGTTGGTTAAGCATCTGCCTTCAGCTCAGGTCATGGTCCTGGGGTCCTGGGATCGAGCCCCACATCGGACTCTGCTCAGTGGGGATTCTGCTTCTCCCTCTGCCCCTCCCTGCTGCTCATGCTCTCTCTTCCGCTTGCTCTCTCTCTCTCAAGTAAATAAATAAAATCTTTAGAAAAATGAATAAAATATAAAATAAAGTTCTTAATAATGCAAAGCTTTCTTTGGTTCTTTCTTTCTTTTTTAGGGAGCGAAGCTGTTAGCTATTTTGATAGAGCAGAATGACAGAACATCACTGTAGCATACATCCATGGGTGGGTCTTGTGGAATACTAGGCAAGGTACCCACCTCTCTGCTTGGTGTGTGCTCTGTTGGTTGTTGTGAAATAATACAAAAAATTATATATATATAATTATAATATATATCTGCGCTAGGTTCCTGGCATAGGGCTCCCAAGATCCTTGTAATTTCCTAAGTGATAAGAACATTGGGAGATCTTTTGTTCCAATATTTGGTTTGACCTTGATTCATGACACAGAGCTCCTAAATCCCTTGGAATTTCCAAGATCCTCTGCATGCCTTTTGTTCTAATGCGGCAACTCTGGGCGGGATCCTGCATAGCTTCAAGATGGAGGCTGGTCGCCAGAAAGACCCAACCATTGTTAGAAGCTTGGAACTTTCCACTCCACTTCCTATCCTTTAGGAAGGGGAGAAGGACCAGTGTGACAAGAGAAGATCATACCACATATCACAGCCTGGGCGAAGATCAAAATTCAAAATCTGAAATATAGTTTCTAGTGAAGATATATCCCTTTCACACCATCGTTCAGTCAAAAACTTCTAAATTGAACCATCTTAAGTCAGGGACCGTTTGTACAGGTGACAGCTTGGAACTTGAATTGGCGTCCAAGTGCAGGCAGCCTTATGGGACTGAGCACTTAACCTATGGGATCTGAGACTAACTCCAGGGGGACAGTGTCAGAACAGAAGTGACTCATAGGACATCCATCTGGCGTTGCTTGGAAAACCAGCATATCGTGTGGCAATAATTCCCATTATATGTATGTTAGCACCTACTGTAAATATTGGTCTTCTGACCTGTATTTTCTTTTCTTTTTTTTTTTCTTAAAGTTTATCTATTTATTTACTTATTTTTAGTAATCTCTACACCCAATGTGGGGCTTGAACTCACAACCCAGAGATCAAGAGTGGCATGCTCTTCTGACCGAGCCAGCCAGGCGCCCCCTGACCTGCATTTTCTATTTGCAATAAAACACAAAGATGTGTTATACTTAGTGCTTCATCTTTGAAACAAAAATTTCAACTACTCCTAGTTCAAACTTCTGAAGAGATTGAAGAAAAAAATTGTTTATTAACTGTGACTATTTACAAATACCTCTCTAAGTAGATTAGGATTCTTTTCAATATTGAGCAAATACAGAAATAAATCAGATGTTGATCCTGATAGGAGATTCCAATAATCATTCACAAATCCCTGATTTCAAATGTTGGTGTTCAACAAAGCAGCTTCTGGTGGTCTTGGATTTCTTTCTTTCTTTCTTTTTTTTTAAGATTTTATTTATTTGACAGAGAGAGAGAGAGAGAACAAGCAGGGGGGAGCAGCAGAGGGAAGGGAGAAGCAGGCTCTCTGCTGAGCCTGATGCAGGGCTCGATCCTAGGATCATGACCTGAGCCGAAGGCAGACGCTTAACCGATTGAGTCACCCAGGCGCCCCCTCTTTTCCCCTTTAGACATGTTACAGATTCAGCTCAAGCCTCTTCACACCCCTCCCTAATCCCATGTCTCTCTCCCCATCATTAGAGACAACCACTACCCTGAATTTTTTTAAAAGATTTTTATTTATTTGTCAGACAGCACAAGCAGGGGGAGCGGCAGGCAGAGGGAGAGGGAGAAGCAGGCTTCCCACTGAGCAGGGAGCCCGATGTGGGGCTCGATCCCAGGACCCCGGGATCATGACCTGAGCCGAAGGCAGACGCTTAACCAACTGAGCCACGCAGGCACCCCTTGGATTTCTTTATGATATACAAATGTTACAAAAATCAAAGTTTTCAAATAAATGTATAGTAATGCAATACTGTTTATGTAGGTTTTATAAAGGGGGTTCATTTTTAGCCCTTGCTAAAAACATTTGAAAACCACTATCTTGGACCACAGTAAAGAGGTTATTGTAGGATTCTGAGAGAGCGGAGAGCTGGATAGGAGAATAGAAAACTGAAGGTGAGGAAACACCAAGATGTGACCACAGTGAAATGCATGGGACTTGGATCTGTGTGGATTCGGGAAGGCAACAGGTCAAAGGCAGTGCCTAAGTTGGTAGGATTGTGGCCTTTAACTGAGAGAAAGGTAGTCCGCTAACAAAAATAAGGAAGATGGAGTGGTAGATAAATGGATGAGAAGCCTAAATCCCTTTATCTTACAAATAGGTAATCAGGCTCAAAAGTTTTCTCTAGTCATTGTTTGGCAGGGGTGCATAAGAGAGGTATTTTGAAAAAGACATGTTAGAGTAACGGTCAGGAGTGGTTATTTTTATTCATGTTAATCTGTCCTCATACTATTCAAAAAAGATTACAATTGTAAGATCAGAAGTCAAAATCCAAATTATTTGCAGTTTGTTTAATTTTTTTGCTCACATACCTTATTGATGAGTGAGAAAAGCCATCTTCTGTACTTTATATCTACCATGACAATGTTTCTCAAGAAGGCAGGACCATTTATGTAAATTTAAAGATAATGGGTTTTTAACGTGGGCGCCTGGGTGGCTCAGTAAGTTAGGCATCTGCCTTCAGCTGAGGTCATGATCCCGGGGTCCTGGGATTGAACCCCGAGTTGGGCTCTCTGCCCAGTGGGGAGTCCGCTTCTCCCTCTGTGCTCTCTCTCTCTCTCTCAAATAAATAAATAAAATCTTTAAAAAAAAAAGAGTTTTTAATGTAATGTTCTGTCAGCTAGTTAAAATTTCTGAACACTGGGTCCAGGCCATTTCCATTTTTACTGTTTGTGGATTTTGCAATCTTCCCAGGGGATGTAGGAAGAACTCACTGTTCTTTTGAGCTAGGATACTGGAAGTGGCTTTCCATAATGTCTACTAAGGGTAGGTTGGAGATGGAAGAGATTAGAAAAGAGGATCAAATTATAATAACAGTTATAATAAAATAATAATAATAAATATATGTATTGAACACTTATTATATACCCAGCACAGTTCCAAGAACTTTACCTGGATTATTAAAAAATTTTTTTTGAAATATTTTACCTTTTTTTCTAATCTCTACACTCAACAAGGGGCTCAAACTCATGACCCCAAGACCAAGAGTTACATGCTCTACTAACTGAGCCAGTGAGGCGCCCCATACCTAGATTATTTCACTTAACTGCCACAACAACCCTATGTGGCTGGTGCTATTCTTACCATCCTTTTTCTTTTCTTTTTTTTTTAAAGATTTTATTTATTTATTTCAGACAGACAGAGACAGCGAGAGAGGGAACACAAGCAGGGGGAGTGGGAGAGGGAGAAGCAGGCTTCCCACGGAGCAGGGAGCCCGATGCAGGGCTCGATCCCAGGACCCTGGGATCATGACCTGAGCCCAAGGCAGACGCTTAACGACTAAGCCACCCAGGCGCCCCTCTTACTATCCTTTTTCATATGGGAAAATGAGGCCCCAAAGTTTAAGTTATTTTCCCAAAATCATATAATGAAAGGTGGTAAAGCTAGGGTTTGAACTCAGTTAACTGGATACCAGCAGCCATGTCAGGCAGGATTTGGCAGTTAAAAGAATCTCTTCTTAAAAGCAATTTTACGGTGATTTTCTCAGCTGGCTAGGATTTCTTGAGCACCAGAAAGTCCTAGTTTTTTACCTGCCCACCGATGGTATAGCAAAGTCAGAACCTAAAAAGGTGGTGGTCACTTAGCTCCATTCTCTGGATTCAGGCTGCACATTACAATCCTCAAGCCTGTCACACCATCCAGCTGCGACACCCATGGAGTGGATTAAAAGACTCCATTATTGCTTCATTCTATTCTGAATTCTTTTCCTATTCTTCCTCTCTGTTAGGGTCATAATTCTAACAGATATTTAAATGGCCTCCTATAGACTCTCCAAAGGTTTTTTGCTACTCTGTCTACAGTTGTAAGGTTGTGCTTTGACAATAATACATTCAGAAAGATTTTAATTTTCCAGAATCTCTTGGGATCTTAGACATAACGCTGCATTTTGTTTTCCAGTCAATGCTTTTCTTTGTGGAGCGAAGGAACAAGAATTTGAAAAATACACTTTAATTTGTTTTTCAAAAGCGATCATGTTTACAGTCACTTGTGTAATATGACTTGGCTGAGATTTTAGAAATTAAATAGCAATGTTAGACAACAGGCCCCAAATGGAGTCAGTTATGCTAAGCCCCACATCACCAAACTGAGACTTCCTTAGTTTTAATGTCTCCCAGAAATGGAATCTTAAACCAGTCAATCAGGAATAACCTGGTCAGCACTGGCTAGGGAATCTGCCTGATAGGCCCCTGCTAAACCCTAAAGGAAAATAACCTGACCGCAACAACCCGCTTTTTGTTCCTATAACTTGTCCTGCTCCCTTCTGCCTATAAACTCTCCCGTATTGTACAGCTCCTCAGAGCTTTCTATCTGCTAGTTGGGATGCCGCCAGATTCGTGAATCGGCGAATAAACCCAATAAGATCTTTAAATTTACTCTGTTAAATTTTGTTTTTTGGGTTGTTTTTTTTTTTGTTTTTTTTTTTTACACCAGAGCTTCAAGATCCAGAGCTGCAAGTTCAGGACCCGAGACGTTAAGACACTACTTTGTAGATTTAGAAGTTTTGTTAGGCAAAGTCATTAGGTGTGGAGGGTAGATAGGCACATTTTCAGATGGGCCCGGAATGGCCCTGAATGATAATCTGCAGCCGGCTGTCTAATGGGAAAATTCGTGCTTGAAAAATGAAGTATAAGGCTACGTTACTATTCTGGCCTGTAGGCATCCGGAGCTCTTTAAGTGATTCTTGGGGTTTTCCATGCAAACAGGTGGGTCACACTCAGGCCAACGTGCCATTTGGGAAATGGTTTCCTGATTCCTTGGCCCCTTGGCAGATCTCATTTCTTTTCCCTAGAAGTTTTATTACGAAAAAATTCAAATATACAGCAAGGTTGAAAGACCTTTACAGTAAACACCCCATATGTCCACCACCTAGATTCTACCATTAACATTCAACCTTCCTTGTTGGTCACAGTATCTATCCATCTCTCTCCCCATTCATCAATCCTCCCCCTCACTAAGGGGGCGGGAGTAGCAAACTGCAGGTGGCTTTCAAGTGGTGATTCCAGAGGATGCCCTTTGCATACCTTCAGTTTTAGTGCCCCGGCAAGCGCCGGTATTCCCTCCCGGATTTGGCGGACGCGGAAGGCGGACTCGGGGCTCCGCGACGCCCCCCGGCGGCTGCACCGCCCGCCGCAGCCCAGCGGGCCGAGGGTGCGCCTCATCTTCCTCGGGCGGGAGGGCGGGGCTCGCGGGCGGCGCGGGGCCGTACCTGGACTGGGCGGTGCGGCGGCGGCCCGGGCGGCGGAAGCGGGAGGCCGGGCGGCCCCACGAGGTCTGCGGGCGCTGAGCGCGGGCGCGGGGCCGCTACGTGCGCGGGGCGCGCGGGGCTGCGCTCGGGTGCGCTCCTGGGCGCTCGCCGCCGCCGCCGCCGTGCCTTTGAGTCAGCAAACTCCGCCGCCTGCCAGCCCGCCGGCTTGGCCCTGCCCGGAGGAGCCGTCCGTAAGTGACAGGAGCCCCGCGGGGGAGGCCTGCCCGCGTGCCGCCCGGGTGGGGGCCGCGGCCGAGGGCCGCCCTTTTCTTTCCAGAGGGCCTGCTGCCCCCAGGTGCCGCTGCCTGCGGGCTGGGAAGAGCTTGGGTCTCCCGGGATTGGAGCCGGGGAGCTGCCACTTTCCCAGCCGGGATGTGCAGGGGAGGAAGAAATGGTCGGCCCGTTTGCCAGGGGAGGGCATGGGGAGTATTACGTCCCGATCCAGGGGTTCATGGCTAAAAAGACACCCCGGGGAGAGGGTGGGGCGGAGGTGGAACCCTGGGGCACCTTACACCAGGCCGGCGTTGGGTGGATATATATATATATTTAAACCCTTGAAAGGGGTAGCTTTGAGTTTAGAAACTGGGAAGGGTAGGCAGGGGTTTTCGTGGGATTGCGGGATCGAGGGAAGAGGCCCGAGAGAAAATCCACGTTGACTGATGATGATGATGACCAGGTTTGGTGCCTCGGGAAAGCAACAGCCTGTTTTTCAGTTGCGATGCATCATACTTCTGTGAGATTGCACGGGTTATTGAGGGGAATGGTCACGGGGACGCAGGCAGCCGTCCTGCTTGAGGAGAAGGGCGTCTTTTTCTGCAAGACACGTTTACTTGTAAGAGTGATGGAATTAGAAATTTAGAGCAGGAACGAGGCTTTCACGTGATCTCCTTCAAACCTTTCGTTTTAAGGACGGGGAAACTAAGGCCCGGGGAGGGGAGCCCTTCAGCCAGATGGAAGCAGAAACAGGTCTAGATTCCAGGGGGCTTCTGACTCCCACCCTCGGGGCGGGGGCGGGCTTGGAATGGCGACCTCGCGGTCCACCCCTGGGGCTGAGCGCCGCCGCGGGGTGAGGTGGACGCGGGAGCGAGCCAGCGAGAACCGACCTCAGCCCCAGAAGGGGGGTACCAGGTCCGTGAGGGGAGGGCTCCTGCCGCTTCGGGCCGTCGCTTCCAGGGGTGGCTATCCCTCAGGCTTCTTTTGTTCTAAGCAATGGTAGATTGAAGGTCGACCCCTGGGGATGTTTTGGATAGAGGTACACAAATAAAATACATTTAGAAGTCAGTATATGAAGATGTGAAGCAACGTGATTAGCACCGACTTCTATTGAACTGATCATCCTGTTTCTTCCGGTGGCCCGTTTCGCAAGTTCTCAGTGCCCACCGTACCGTTTCAATGGGGAGGAGCTTGGTGTCGAAAAAGTGGGGACCTGCCCGGGGGACGCTGCTCCTCACCAAGGGGTCTCTTGATTGGCACTCCACTTCTCTCCCCGCCACTCTGGGTTGTGCTGGGAACTTCCTCTTCTTTTACTTGGGGGAAGGCCCCCTGGAGCTTGAGATCCCAAAAAATAGGTATAAACTGTCATTCTTTTCTAAATAAAAATGTGTTAATTAAAGACTCTCGTTTGTGTTCTAGACCGCAGTTTTTACGTGGCTTCGGAGCACTCTTGGTATCTTTTTTCAGCCTTAGGATCTCTACTTTCATTTTAAAGGGTTCACTTTGTTAGTTAAGCTATTATGGGAAATGGCTTCTTTTTTCCTCTTTCGGTGTCATTGCTGTGGTTTAGCAACCGATTGTGAAAGGCTTAGAACTGGTAGAGACAGGGTTCCAGCCTCTGTAGTCTTTCGTTTCTAAGAGTGGCAAAGAGGGGCTTTTTGCCAAAGTCTGGGTTGACCCCCATGGAGAATACCCCAAATTTTAGACTGTTATCACCCCCCTCTTTCTTTCTCTTGGTAAGGTAGTAGGTATGAGTCAGCATTTCTGCTGTCTTAGCCCTGTTCAAGTAAGAGATAGTACCGGGTAATGGTTACAGATTCTGGTTTCAGACTCATCAGAGTTGAAGTCTTGACACAATCCTTTGCTAGCTGAGGTACTATCAGGTGCTATCAGCAGGGCACGATACCTTATCCTTTATTCAGAAATTAAAAAAAAAAAGGTAGTGATAATCCTTCCCCCCAGAATTGTTAATAGCACCAGCTGACATTTATTGAGCTCTTACTATGTGCTAGGCATTGTGAGAGGGTTTTTATGTGACAGTCTCATTAATCCCCACCACAAACTGATGAAGCAGATCCTATTTACATCTGGGGAAACTAAGGCATCCAGGTATTTAAGACTTCCCTAAACTTCACAGCTCACAATTTTAACCGCTCAGTAAATGTGTTCCACCTTTCTAGAGTAGCTGATAATCATTTAGGGCTTCTGTAGGCCAGGCCCTGTTTCAAATACCCTATGTATAGTATTAACAGTCCTTGAGATTGGTACTATTTCTACTCCCTTACCCTCCTTTTTTTGTTATAGATGAAGAAACTGTCACAGAGCCCAGGGCAGGCAACCAGTAAATGATGGAGCCAAGACTTGAACTGGGCAGGCTGGCTCTGGAATGGGAGGTCTCACCCAGTCCCCTGTGAATGTAGGGAAAGGGCTGAGCCAGGCCTCAATCAAGGGCAAGTCTTATTGGCACTTCCATTTATTTTTCCCTAAATAACTACTCCCTACTCCTAGGATCTGCAGGGGAGATGCTCTTAGTTCTGCAAGTGATTCATCTTAGCTTAAGGTTTTGTGATTTTGTGTATATTTGTTGTATTCTCTGTTATTTTTAATAGCTTGTGGTAGGTCTCTGTGATCTTGATCCTAGGAATACAGAGATAGGCTTTAGGGGATCTGTGAACCCCCGAACATGTCTGATTTTATACTCATGTGCAAGGGTGCATTATTCTGGGGGAGAGAATCTATAGCTTACTTCCGATTTTTAAAGGGTCACCTGTGATGGAAAGCAAAGTTAGAAATGCCCATTCTATTCCAATAATCTCATTTTACAAATGAGGCAGCGGAGGCCCAGTGGAGAGGCAGAATAACTTAATCTGAACTATACAGCTCATTAGAAGTAGAAAGGGGGCTAAAACTCAGGTCCCCTGGTCTCATCTTCTTTCCATCACATTCCCTTATTTCCCTTTGGAATAAGGGGTGCCAGGTGAATAAATTATGAGATACCAAAAGACTCCCTCCTCTCCTATAAGGCTGCCACAGTGTTTGAGGCCAGCAAAGCTTCCTGGAAGTGCCTCTTAAAATAGAGCATCCTTTGGCATGTCACATTATTAACTGGACCACTTTACTGTGATTCAGAATGGGCATCGGCAACTCTGTAAAGGTATGAGCCGGGAGCATAAAAATTAAGGAGAAGATGGGGAAAGATTCAGAACATGCATTGGTTGAGTCTCAAAGAGGCCATGCGGGCCTCTTGGCAGAATTGTAGTGTTAAAACGTTTTTGCTGAGAGGTTTGTAAATTCAAAATTCCATGAAGTCTGAGATTTCTGTGTAGTGTGTGAGTCACTAGGAAGTAAGGCCACCTCCTGGCCAAAGGTGATGCTCCAATGACTAAGCAAGACTAAAAGGTCATGAGATATTTTTTTTTTTAAGATTTTATTTATTTATTTGACAGAGAGAGACAGAGAGAGACAGCAAGAGAGGGAACACAAGCAGGGGGACCAGGGGAGGGAGAAGCAGGGTTCGCAGGGCTCGATCCCGGGACCCTGGGATGATCCGAGCCAAACGCAGACGCCTAATGACTGAGCCACTCAGGCGCCCCAAGGTCGTGAGATCTTTATGAGTTTAAGCCAGCCCTGTAACTTCATTTAATTTTTACAAACTGATAAAGTTTACCTGGAAAAATAGCTGTGTACTGATAGGCAATATATTTTGAAATGTATTGTTCAGCCAGATTTCAAAATACATCCTGTAGGACCAGGGATGGGGAGTCCAGAAATGGTTCTGTTGTGAAGACAGGAACTGAAGGTATGACAGAATCGACTTCAGTAAAGTCGTTGAGACGGTTGCCTCACACCATTCATAAAAACACATTCCATCTAGAGTAAAGATTAAATGTCAAAACCAAATTATAGACATTAAAATATATACATAGATGAGATGGTTTTTAAAAATAACTTTGGAGTTATTTATTTATTGGAGTTTGCCAACTTTAATAAAACTCAGAAACCATAAAGGAAAATATTGATTTGACTTTATGAAACATTACACTTCTGTAAGAAAAAAGATGTCATAAAGTTGGAAGGCAGATGACAAATTAGTAAACCAAATAGTTGCAAAATATATAACAGGAATGGAGTCTTAGAAATCAATAGAAAAAAAAATCCAATAGAAATATGGGCAAAGGCTATTAATAGGTAATTCACATATGTATATAAAAATGTTTAACTTTATTAATGACCAGATAAGTGATCTGTTCCCTTGCATGTTCTTCCACTGCCCCGCTGACCCCTTCAGTTGGTAGCTCCTCGGCCCATCCTGGGTCCTCTTTTGTTTCTCCATGCTTTCTCCTGAGATGTTTTTGTGCATAAGAATTATCTGGGAAACTTGTTAAAGCAGATTTCTGGGCCTTTCTTCCGAATAGTCTAATTCAGTAGGTCTGGAACGAGAACTGGGAATCTGTATCTTGATTCCCACGTGATCCAGATGCAATGACAAACACTGGACCTGCCGGTTTTATTCATTTCTGTGACTTTAAACCATCAATTCCTGGATGCTGATGTCTGGCTCTCTTGTGAGCTCCAGGATTATGCAGTTCACATTGAATCTGACTCCTTGGATGTGTCTCAGACATTTTAATTAATTTGCCCAACACTATTGATCATCCCCTCCCCGGTTTTGTAGGGCTGAACACTTAGGCAATTTGGGGGCCCTCTTTAAGAAAAAGTACACAGCATTGTGAATGCAAAATGCAGTACAGGACTACGGAGGTGTCTGTGTAGATTGTGGCCTCAGAAACTGGAGCTTCTTTAACTTCTTGGTCATTCCTCCTCTGCTCCCCACTCTCACCTAACCCATCCTCCTCCCTTGCCCATCTGAAGAAATTATTACTGCCATCTGCCTGTTTGTCCAGGCTAGCACCCTGGAGCCATTTCTCCATCCCACCCCCACCCAAGCCAGCTCAAGGTCTTGGCTGATTTTCCCATCTGTCTGTGCTCTGCTCCCTGCCCCAGCTCCCTGCCCCAGCTCCCCCTTAATCAGCTTCTGATCCTATCTCTCGTTCCATTCTGCTCCCCTCCAGTCCAGTTTCCCAAATCAGCCAGAGTAATCTTTTTTTTTTTTTTTAAGATTTTGTTTATTTGAGAGGGAGAGAGAGAGAGAGAGAGAGAGAGAGAGACAGCGTGAGCAGGGGGGAGGGGCAGAGGGAGAGGGAGAAGCAGGCTTCCTACTGAGAGGAGAGCCCGATGTGGGGCTCTATCCCAGGACTGTGGGATCATGACCTGAGTCCAAGGCAGAAGCTTAAGGGACTGAACCACCCAGGCGCCCCCAGAGTAAACGTTTTTTTTTTTTTTAAAGATTTAGAGAGCGAGGGAAGGGGCAGAGGGAGAGAATATCCAAGCAGACTCCTGCTGAGTATGGAGCCCGAGGAACCATGAGATCATGACCTGAGCTGAATCCAAGAGTTGGATGCTTAACAGACTGAGCCACCCAGGGCCCCCAGAGTAATCTTTTTAAGAACATACATTGGAACCTGTCATCCCCTTGATTTGCCAGCCCCACAGTGTGGATTGGATGGTCCCTGCAAATGGCCGAAACTGGTGGCAGGGCCATGAATGTGGGGTGGATGGCAGAGGGTGGGGGTCACACTACACGAGCTTGACCTTTTGGAGACTAGTTTCAAAGAAGTGGGGGTGCATCTGGAGAGGCACACCCACCTTGTCCACTACTGCTTGTTTGGTTCTGTCCCAGTTTACCACCTTTCACTGAGAGAACCTGGGTGCCACGTGAAACCTGTGGAGTGCAAGCGAAATGGGATGGATGTCCCTTCACGCTTTGCTTTTGGATGCGTTCTTGTGGTGTTTCGATGTTAGGTAGTAAAATCAGACTGTTTAATTAGTTTTGGGGAAGAAAGGCACGTTCTTTTTTAAGCCAAGTGGCATCTGGGGCCTCCTGTTCCTTAGAGAACTAATAAACCTTGGTGAGAACCCACAAGCCCATGGCCTGGGGAATTCCAAATCCTCCCAGGTTTTCTGCTAATTCCCTCGGGTGCGAGTGGGAGAGGGCTCCCCTGCTCTCTCGGTTTTACCTTGGTGTCAGCGCTGACATCCTGGTGAAGGAATCTGTGCCACCATGTGCGTTGCTTGTTCAGTGGACTTACCTAGGTTAGGGAGAAGTCAGCCCGTGCGGCTCCTTACCTACCCTCTCTTTGCCTCTGAGCCCTGTCCCTCCCTCCCTCCTCACTTTCGGCTGAGCTGCAGGCTTTTCCCTCTATGACTGTGGCTACTCCCCAGTTCCTTCCTCAAACTTATAGACCCAAACAGTTCAAAGTGCAGAGCCCAACAAGGCGCTTTGTGTGTTGGGAACCTGTGCTCAGGACTTAGAAATACAAACACGCGAAGAAGAGTTTTCTATTACCTGATAATTTTCTTCCCTTTTCTTACTGACATAGCAGCTGTCCTTATTGTGAAGTGGCATTTGGAGGAGCTGGAGAGAAGGGAAAAAAGGGGAGAAGGCAGTTGTCCTTGAGCAACCCCGGGTTCCCGGCTGGGTTGGGGGGTGGGGGTATCATAGCTCTGGGTTCTGGTATCTCAGAGCAGGAGACAGAACCTTTTTATCAGCCACCTATGGATGACCAGACCCTGAGAATCTGGCCTCCTTCTGCTCGAACACACATGAAAGTTCTTATGCCAGGTAATCAATGCGATGATTTACAAGGAGGTGCAGACCAGATGCTGGTTTTTTCTAGTCAGCTCATTTCCCTGACAGTTGAGAACTCTTGAAAAACTGTGACCTCTGTTTTGAGAACTTTGCTAACCCAAGTCTGTAAACAAACACGTGTCAAATGCCCTTGGATTACAGTCAGCGCTTTGGCAAATAGTTTAAGGAATAATAACTTTGGGTATTTTACTTACTTATTTATTCATTCATTCATTCATTCATTCAAGACTCATTTATGTTTATTATTTATAAATCATGAGAGATTTTTTTCACTTATTAATGCTATTTCACCCACTTTAAAAAGGACTTTCTATCTGGCTTATCTTCACCTTCTTGGATCCCGGTCAGGCGTTACACGTCCCTGGGGGAATGACTGGCTGCGGGCAATGGCCGAGAGTTTCAGAGCATCGAGATCTAAAATTTTCTGCTTCTGTAAATATTACTATTCCATCTGACAAAACAGATACTTGAAGAGAACATTTTTTTTTAAAGGAGCAAGTGCTCTGTGATCCCGAGGAAGAGACCTCAGCATTTTTACCTCCAAGGTCTTGGAAAAGTCTAGGACGGCTGGTAGTGAACGGTGACAGTGGCCGACACAGCCAGCCCTAGGCACAGACCTCCGTGTTTGCTCTTTGCAGCAGATCCACAAAGTAGGCAGGTGTCCCCCTTTTTACAGGTGAGGAAACCGAGGCACAAAAAGGTTAAATACTGTCCGTTGGCAAAGGGCAGAGTGGAAATTCACAGCCAGGCTGCTTGGCGCTGAACAGCTTCTCTGCTTTCCGGTTCGCTGGGCCTTCCAACTCCTCTTAGGGGGAGTCAAAGGTAGAATCTCCCTTTTCGGTTGGCCCTCACCTTACTTGCCAGTCCTTCGTATCCGGACTGATGTAACTTTGGGCAGATTTGAACTTGACCAGTACATCACAATTCCCGATGTCGCTTTTCTCAAAAGCGACCCAATTTCTCACAAGTGAACAAACCCAAGTGGCACTTCTTTGTGACAGAGGCGGCCGGCTCCGTGGGACGCTTGTTATTTCCAGTGTGTTGCAACGCTTTTCCTTTCTGAAAGGGAATTTGTCACTCGGTTTGGAAGAGGAACATGTAATGCTCACTTTTGTCTCTAATTTGCCCACCTGTACCCTGTTCTTCTCGCAGTCCCAACTGTTCTCCAAGTGCCTGAAGGTGGTTTTGTGTGGATGTCCTACATCATCTCAGCATGTTCCCACCCGACCTCATCTTTCTCGCTCAGCTCTGAAAACAGGCGCCCCCTTTCTGACTTCTTCTTTCTGCTGGTGACGTCTTTTTCCAGTCGCCTGCCTGCTGAGTCATCCTTGACTCCCTTTTCCCTATCATGCTCTTGTCCAAGTTTTTCTCATTATGTACATATTTTTAAATAGACTTCTTTTATTTTACATTTTTAAATTTTATTATGTTAATCACCATACATTACATCATTAGTTTTTGATGTAGTGTTCCATGATTCATTGTTTGCGTATAACACCCAGTGCTCCATTCAGTACGTGCCCTCTTTAATACCCATCACCAGGCTAACCCATCCCCCCCGCCCCAGAACTCTCAGTTTGTTTCTCAGAGTCCATAGTCTCTCATGGTTCGTCTCCCCCTCCGATTTCCCCCCTTCATCTTTCCCTTCCTGCTATCTTCTTTTTTTTTTTTAACATATAATGTATTATTTGTTTCAGAGGTACAGGTCTGTGATTCAACAGTCTTGCATAATTCACAGCGCTCACCATAGCACATACCCTCCCCAATGTCTATCACCCAGCCACCCCATCCCTCCCACCCTCCACCACTCCCGCAACCCTCAGTTTGTTTCCTGAGATTAAAGAATTCCTCATATCAGTGAGATCATATGATACTTGTCTTTCTCTGATTGACTTATTTCGCTCAGCATAATACCCTCCAGTTCCATCCATGTCGTTGCAAATGGCCAGATTTCATTCCTTTTGATGGCTGCATAATATTCCATTGTATATATATACCACATCTTCTTTATCCATTTATCTGTCGATGGACATCTTGGCTCTCTCCATAGTTTGGCTATTGTGGACAATGCTGCTATAAACATTGGGGTGCATGTACCCCTTTGGATCACTACATTTGTATCTTTGGGGTAAATACCCAGTAGTGCAATTGCTGGGTCGTAGGGCAGCTCTATTTTCAGCTTTTTGAGGAACCTCTATACTGTTTTCCTTTTTTTTTTTTTTTTTAAGAGCAGTTTTAGGTTCACAGCAGACGTGGGGGAGAGCACAGAGAGATGCTATATACCGCCAGCCTTCCCTCCCCCATCATCCCCCAAAGTCTACACTTTACATCAAGGTTCACTCACCGCGCTGTACACCCTATGGGTTTTGACAAAGGTCTGACATGTGTCCACCATTCTAGTGGCCTACAGAATAGTTTCACTGCCCCCAACACCCTCTGTGTCCTGCTTCTTGTTACTTTCAAGTACTTTTCCATCCCCCCCCCGCTGCTCACCTTGGGTCCATGATCTCTCCTGCAGGTTAGAGCGTCCTAGCAACCCCCTGGTGAAGCCCCCAGCCTATAATTTCTCTCCCTGTCAGTCCGTCCTCCACCCCATCCCCAGATGAGTCATTGCCATCATGTCATGGAAACTCACTCATCCCTGCCTTCCAGCAGGATTGAAGTTCAAATTCCTCCTCTTATCCTGCAGGGGACTTTCGCATCCCAGATGTCCATAGGAAGCCTTCTAGGCTTACTTCCTTGCAGTATTCTACCAACGTAGCTCCTCCACTCCTGGGAGGCTGGATCTCTAGATCTCCAAAAGTGGTACTGCTTCTTAATCCCCTGGTCCTGTTTTCTGTGCTTGTCCTAATGCAAGTGTCAAGGCCTCATCAAGCCCCACCTTGTCCATGAAGCCTCTCCCTCTCCATTCTTGCCGGTAGCCTTGTTATCAGTGCTATCTTTTTTTTTTTCACATACAGTGAGCTTTGCATTACAAGTGAACTGTTTCATATCCTTGTCTGGGCATTTTTAGGTCATAGAACTCAGAGAGTGTACCTTAACCATTACAAAAAACCATGCTCCTCACCAAGACCAGACCTAGAATGTCACACAGTAGGTGCTCAGTGATTACTTATTGAACTGAATTGTCATTGTCTCCTATTCTTAGAGGGTCCTTTATAGGCCCTGACACTACAGAGGTCTCTCAGGGGAGTGTGCTACCCTTCTCTCAGTATTACTCCTTTCTGAGGATGAGAAAGGCATGTGTAGATGTTCGGCTGCCGGCTCTCCCAGGCTCAGATGCAGATGGAACTCTGCCCCCACCTCACCTCCCTGAAGCATTTGAGACATTAATAACTCAATTTATTGGTTGCTATCTTTTACGCATTTATTTCTAAGGATGTAGCACGGATGCCATGCTGGGCATAGGGGGTCCCTGTGGTAAGGGGGGGGCTAGTAACCTGGCTTCCGATCCTGGCTCCTTCACTTCCTTAGCCACGTGACCTTGGGCACGGTCTCCTTATTTGTAAAATTGAAGTACAAGTATCTCGAGGATTAGATGAGATAATTCATGTTAGAGGCCCCTCACAGTGTCTGGCACATAGTTAGCAATCTGCTATTTTTACTTTGATTACTATTTCTGATTATTAGTGGCATAACTAACGTTACTCCCCATTCTCATCTTTTACCATCCAGTGGAGGTAGGTCAGGAGGAAACATCGAAAACAATAGAGGAAGACGTGTGGTCTTGAAGACATTCCCCTCTGGGCTGTTGCTGGCTAGAAGCTTTCTTTTCTCCCAAGGTGAATGATGAACCACGGGTAAGAGGAAGAGGGCTGGCAGGAGAGGTAGGCCCCTTGTTCTCATGCCCCGCCTCCCAGCCCATGTGGTTGTGCTACTTTGAAACTTGATGGTGATGCAGATGTGGAGAAAATTAGTTGGGACTAATTCAATCAAATTTAATTGACCCAATATTTATTGGGCACTTACTATATGGCAGGCACTCTGCTAAGTGCTTGGGTTATAAAGCGTGAATGATTTGGACAAGGTCCCTGCCCTCGTGGGACCTTTGAGAGGACAGATAATAAACAACAGAATAGATTAATAGATAAAATAGTACAGACTGTGATAAATCCTAAGGAGAAAATAAAAAGGTAGAGCATTACTGGGGGAGTTTGCTTTAGTGGGTGGTCAGGGGAGGCCCCTCCGAGAAGGTGGCATTTATTTATTTATTATTACTTTTTTTAAAGATTTTATTTATTTATTTGAGAGAGAGAGAGAGCATGAGCAGGGGGAGGAGCAGAGGGAGAGGGAGAAGCAGACTCCCTGCTGCAAGGAGCCTGATGCGGGGCTCGATTCCGGGCCTCCAGAATCATGACCTGAGCTGAAGGCAGACGCTTAACCGACTGAGCCACCCAGGTGTCCTAGGACGTGGCATTTAAACCAAGACCTGCAGGATGGGAAGGAGCCACCATGGTCGGTTGGATGGGAAGGTGGGAGGGGCCATCAGAGAAAACAAGAGGCCTGAGGTGGGAGTTTCAGAACTGACCTATATGGCAATTAGTCACCATGAGTGTGCAGAGGAGTTGAGACAAGGTGTTGGTTGGAGAACCAGAGGCGTGTGCTTTGTAGGGGTTGTGCAGATATAGACCATGTCCTCTGAAACAGTGGTTTTCAAAAAGTTTCTAGCATCAATACCCTTGAGGGGGCATGCAGTGACCTTCTGGGGTGGGACTGTTGAGGGGTAGGTGATGGAGAATGCTGCGGTATGTGAGATTTGAAAAGAACCCTCCATGATTTGGATACACCTCACTTTCTCCCCTTCCCCAAAATAAGAAGCCCTGCTCATCCTGATCCACTCTGAAGCCATGGGATCTTGGGAACTTTATTTATTAAGATTTTATTTATTTGAGAGAGAGTGCACGAGCAGGGACGAGGAACAGAGGGAGAGGGAGAAGCAGACTCCTTGCTGAGCAGGGAGCCCCACATGGGGCTCAATCCCAGGACCCTGAGATCATCATGACTTGAGCTGAAGGCAGATGCTTAACCGACTGAGCCACCCAGGTGCCCCTCTTGGGAACTTTTACATCTCTTAATTTTCAATTAAATTTGTGAGGTTATATAGGCACACTGTAGAACATGGAATTCTGTCGGTGAGAACATTGGCATGGGCATTTGAAGATGAGTCACTGTTTAATTGGATCACTGTGTGACCCACTTAAATAAATACTGTTTTTTGAATAGAAAAGTTATTATTGCTTTCTTTTGAAATTATTTAGAAATGACTTTGGAGATGTCCTTTAAGATTTTAATGCATGTGGATGTTGTCCTTTTGTTAAGAGAAGAGGTACAGGGGAGAGGAGAGCAGTTTCTGGCATTTAGGAGCCCTCGGTTTGAGTCTGGACCACACAGTGTGGCTTTCGGTGGTCATTTATCCTCTCTGGGTATTGGTATCCTCTTCTGTAAAATGAGACAGATAAGTTGCCTGCCTCACCAACTGTCATGGGACAGTGCTTTCTAAACTGCAGAACGTTAGAAAATAAAAGTTACTTTAAAAAACTTAAATTCCGTGTGTGTGCATTATTGGCCAGGATGTAATTCATGACCATAGAAGATAACTTTTCACTGCTTATAGATGATTGGTTTCTGGAATAATCCAAAGGAGAATATTTTTATAACTTTGCAGTAGGAATGGGCTTTCTAAGTATGGTACAAAATTAGAAGCCATAAGGAAATGTTTGATAGAATTCATTACCTAAAAACAGTTGGCATAGCAGAACCCCCATGAACAAAGTAAAAGACAGATTACAAATCAGAAAAATGTATTTGCATTTCATGTCATGTATTAAGGATTATTTTTCCTAATATGTAAAAAACTCCTACAAATCAATAAGGAAAAGAACAAACATACCATAGGAAAATGGTCAAAGGATATGAACAAACAATCCATAGAAAATAATTTAGTGGCTCCTAAACACATAAAAAATGCTTGACCTCACATGTAATTTTTAAAATTCTGATTAAATTGCACTGAAATATTACCACATTTCACCTATCTGGGATTGACAAAGATAGAAACATTTTGAAAACCATCCATGTTAGGGAGTTTATGGGAAAACAAAACTCACACATACATGCTTGGTGAATGTGTATTAGTTTCCTATAGGGGCCACATTGCCAGTATCTGTCAGAGTTAATAATTCACATGGTCTGGCTTGACTCAGAAATTCCACTTAAAGAAATTTGTCCTTCAGATAAATTCACAGTATTCACTGTTTAAGTAGCAAGAGTGTCTATCAGTGGGAGCTGGTGAACATGAATTACGGTACATTTGCACAGGGGAGCAGGACACAGCCACAAAAAGAGAACAGGGATGCTCTGTGGACAGCTGTGGAGCAGTCTACATTGTTAAGTAAAGAGTGAGGTGTAGACAGGGCCCTAAGTGAGTCTACCATTTACAGGAAAGGAAGGGGGGAATAATAAATATGTGTATGTGTTTGCATATGCATAAAATAGCTCTGGGAGGGTACTAAAAAATGACTAAGAGGTAGGAGAAAGAGGGAGAGTTTTTATTATTATAGAAGAATATATTTTGTATTTTTGTATTTTGTATTTTTTTACATTTTAAAATAAGTGTTCTATTTTAAGAATTAATAAATATTAAATATGAAACAAAAAGAAAATAAAACAGTAGTTGAGATAGGGATTGAACCTACCTATAGGTTCATTAGCATTGTGTTTGATCCCCAGATTATTAAACATCTTTATGTGTCTGCCAGTATCACAGTTTGGGGCTATGAAAAGGGGAGACATCCTTTCAAAGCGCTATTGGCTGGGGCGCCTGGGTGGCTCAGTCGCTAAGCGTCTGCCTTCGGCTCGGGTCATGATCCCGGGGTCCTGGGATCGAGCCCCGCATCGGGCTCCCTGCTCGGCGGGAAGCCTGCTTCTCCCTCTCCCACTCCCCCTGCTTGTGTTCCCTCTCTCGCTGTGTCTCTCTCTGTCAAATAAATAAATAAAATCTTAAAAAAAAAAAAAAAAAGCGCTATTGGCCATTTTGGGCACACAAGACTAATGTACACTACGATCAGAGGCCAGTGGAAGGATCATATAATCCAGCATTCAGGAGCTGGTGCAGCTGAAGTCTGATGGGCATTCAGTTCAGTCCCATATTGGTCAGGGGAGCACTGTGTTCAAGACATTCATACAAAGATTGTGGTGGAGTAATGGCCCCAAAGATGTCCATGTTCGAATCCCCAGAACCTGTGAATGTTTCCTTGCATTCAAGGATGGATGTGGTTAAGTTAAGGGTCTCGAGATGAGATGATCCTGGGTTTTCTAGGTGGGCCCAGTCTAATCACATGGGTCCTTAAAAGCAGAGAACCTTTCTGGCTGTGGTCAGAGGGAGATGTGCCCACAGAAGAAGGGTCAGAGAGATGATATGTAGCTGGTTTGGAAGATGGAGAAAAAGGGGCCAGGAGCCAGGGAATGCTAGCAGCCTCTAGAAGCTGGGAAAGGCAAGGGAACAGTCTCTCCTTTAGAGCCCCCAGCCTGGCAGATGCCTTGATTTTAGCCAAGAGAGATTGGTGTTGGATTTCTGACCTACAGAGCTGCACAATAATACATCTGTGTTGTTTTAAGCCACAAAATTGATGACAATTTGTTACAGCGGCTATAGGAAATGAATACAAAGATGATGTAGAAATAACCCCGAAGCCTTGCTCTCCTAGGTTTTCTAATTTAGGAGGGAAGCGATGACAAGAATCGAATCAATAATCATGCCACGCCAATGTGGAAAGTGGCATGAAGATTTGCAAGGAGCTGTCCACGAAGGGGCTGGGGAAGGCTGGGGGAGGAGGGGCTGGCTGGGTTGTGCTGTGAAAGGCAGTGCAGCTTGCTGGTTGGGAAGAAGGACGCTGGTGCTGACTGTGGCTTGAATCTTGTCTCTGCCTCTTCCTAGCTTATGGGGCCTGGAGAAAGTCAATCTCTCTGTGCCTCAGTTTTCTAATCTGTAAAGTGGGGATACTAATAATGCCTCTTCAAAGGGCTGTTGTGCAGAGTCAGTATGTTCATGTGTGTCAAGTGCTTGGAGTGGTTCCTGGCCATTCCAAGGGCATGGGAGTGTTTGCTGTTGATATTTTGCCCTAATGGATGGGTAAGGCAGAGGCAGGCAGGGGGCAGTGGTGGAGCATCTGGGGACAGCAAGCCCACTGCTCTCAGTTGAGTGGTGGGAGCCCCGGTGGGGAGAAGGAGCAGAAAGCCTGTTTAGGAGCATGGAGCCAGATGATGGTGGCCTGGGGACCTGGCCTGCAGAGCATCCACTTAGTGCCCTGGAGGATTCAGCAGGTAGGATGACAATGAGTAGAGCAAGGGTGCTGATCAGATTTCTTTAAGTGGAGAGGCGGGTAGTCTTCTTCCCACTTACCTTGTCTTCTCTGTCCCTTCACAATGAGCGGCCTGACCTCTAACCAAGATGATCATCTTCACTCCCCTCAGGGCTCCCTCTGCCACCCTGCAGGATTTGGATTCAGGAGCCACCATCTAAGATCTTATCAATACTAGATAATCAGGGTTCAGGGTCTCGAGAGAACACTCTGGTATCGATAGTTGGCTCTTCTGTGTGGATACTCATAGTCACCTACTTCTTCAAAGCCAGCTTTCAGCCTCTTCTGTGTCCCCGTAGATCGAGGAGCAGAAACCTGACCTATGTGGCTTTGGCAGCTCCCCACAGGCTAATGGCTGGGCCTATCCCTGTTGGCTTTCAGAAGTCAGCTCCCTTCTGGCCATTTGGGGTCTGTGTCCTCTCAACATGTAGAGCTGGTTCTTGAGCAGATGAACCACCAGAACCTTCAGAGTTCTTGGAGAGAATGATCCTGAGGTGGGGCATTGTAAGCAGAAATGGGAATCTGAATTTTCCAGACCAGCTGCCTGGTCCCTGTGTGTTCTCCCTCTGCTTTTTGGAAATCCCTCTTTCCTCACAGCTCAGATTCCTCCTGCAGACTCTGGGATGCCCAGGGCCTCTCAGGGAGCTGTCTCTGAAATAGGGGATCCTCAGTGCGTCCTTCCTTCCCATTCCCCGAGAACTCCATGCTCTTGACTCATCTCATCCTTCTGCCCCTCCTTCTCACTTTGGCTTTCACCCCCTAAAAATTTAGATGCTAGAGTGTCAGTCTTTCAAGGCGTCTTCTCTCCTACATTATCTGATAAGTGAACTTGTGCAAAGGGACAGGTAGGTGCTAATGAGTGTATTTATTATGATCATGTGAAGAAACGCCCAGACCCGTCTGTCCTTGGACAAGTCATCACCTCCATTAGGTGTCTCTTCTTACCTGAGAAACAGAGACCATAGTACTTTCCCTGCCTCACGGGATTGTTGTGACTAGGATATCACTCATTCGTGTATTCGTTCACTCATCCGTTTCGTAGTCCTCGAGTACCTACACGGTGGCTGGTGTAAACTAGTGGTAAACCCGGCACAGTGCCCGCCCTGCTCTCGTGGAGACAGATCCCAAACAAGAGACAGTAGCATGTGTGTTGACAGCCTATGGGTATGAGGTAATGTCTGTGACAGGGCCAGGTCGTCATTGTACATGGTGGCCCTCAGTTTAGCCGGACAGAGGCCTTCTGGTGAAACAGCAGTCTGGGCTCCAGGTCTCCTGGGTTTCTGGGTGGTGTTTGGGGAAACATCTGCAGGTGCTTTGCTTTTCCTTTCCCTCTGTCCCACAGTGGAGGTTCTCTTTTCCTCTTCCGGGGCTCTCAGCTGGCGTCTGGGTGGTGTTTGGACGGGCGCCTGGCCTTCCCTGTCACTGCCTTCTCAGAATGAGACCAGGAGGAATGGTCCTCCTGACGGGAGCGCAGCGTGCAAGGTGTGTTCCCTGGACACAGGGCTGCCTCCTTCCCAGTCCTGTGGGAAGCAAATGACGGAAGCTTTGGTCCCTCTTGACTTTATTATAGTTGCCAGGAGGAGTAACTGGAGATTAAGGACCATTGTGATAAAGCAGTTTGAGTTATATTCTGAGGACACTCAAGATGCTAATGGTTGCACGTAGGGCTGGCTGTGGGTCACTTCATTCAAAGTGGAGGCTAGTTCTTAAGAACGTAGTTCTTAAAACTTTCACATGAGGGCTCATGCAGGGCCCTTGAGATCATGACCGTAGCTTCACATCCCTTCCTCTTCCTGAGGGAACAGGCTTGGAGTGACTCCACCCGCAGGTGGTAGCTGACTTGGGAAACAGAACCTCTTTTTCTTTTATACACGGTGCTGCCTCTTGCGAAAGGGCCAAGGGTTTATATGAAGAAGATGCGTGAAGCACACATAGGAATCAAGATTTAGAAGTTAACTGGGAAAAGGAGGAAGGCGCTGGTTGTGTGTGGGTGTGCGTGTGTGTGTGTGTGTGTGTGTGCACGTTCACAGAAGAGGCATGAAGGGACATCTTTGCAACATTTTGGAAATCCTGCAGTTGCTCTTTCTCAGTCCTTCCTGTGGGCTAAGTAGAATACCACTTAGCAGAAATACGATCATTTAAAAAATTTTTTTCTTATTGTAGTAAGAACACTTAATATGAGATCTACCCTCTTAACCAGATTTTTTTTCTTTTTTCTTTTTTTTTTTTTAAGTAGGCTCCACAGCCAGCATGGAGCCCAATGCGGGGCTTGAACTCATAACCCGGAGCTCAAGACCTGGGCCGGGATCAAGAGTCGGACTCTTAGCGGACTGAGCCACCCAGGCGCCCCTTAACAAGTTTTTAAGTATGCAATGTGGTATTGTTACCAATGAGTACCATATTGAACAGCAGCTATCTAGATTGGTTCTTCTAGCAGATACTTGATCGATCATGTTAGAACCTGTAAGCTGATGTCTTTCCTCCCCAAGGCTGTTGTTTCACTCACCTGCAGTACTTTTCTTGGCTAAGAGGTTGCATAGCTGGGTTCTCCAGGATTGTTCTGCCCGGCCGGGGAGACCTGCTGTATCTCTGACGCTCTGAAAAGAATATTCAGAGGAATTCTATACCTATAAAGATTGCATGTTAAAAAAGGGTTAGATTGTGTAGGGCTTTCATGAATTTGGGGCTCTGCCAAATCAGTGTGGCTAAGTTTGTTTTCGCCCCTATCCTGAGCATTTGTGTAACAAAACCCCCTCTCCAGATTATCTCTGCCTCCTCTCTCCTCTCAGAGCCCAGTGTTCACCTGTGGTATAAAAATAAAAAACAAAAACCAAAAATAAATAAATAAATAAATAAAATAAAAAAACACTGCAAAGTTGTAGCTGTCATCAGACTGCTAATCAGACCCTGAGTCCTTTAAAAACTTGATTTTTTTGACAGGTAGCAAATGTAGTTTTCTTTTTAAAAAAGTTACTCCTTTTTTGTCTTGTTGGACTAAAATCGCTTGCTGTGGATATGTTTTCAAAATATAGTCCTTTCTCAAATACTGTCTTTTTTGTTTTGTTTTGTTTTTTTTAAGTAGGCCCCATGCCCAACATGGGGCTTGAACTAATGACCTTGGGATCAAGAGTTGGATGAAGCTCTACTGACTGAGCCAGCCAGGCACCCCAAAATATAGTCCATTCTCGTGAAGGACTCAATGCTTTTACTGTTTTACATTTTAATATTATGAGTGACTATAACGTGGGATGGTGCTAGGGCTTGCTTAAAAGATTTTGCTTAGGGTCGCCTGGCTGCCTCAGTCGTTCAAGCATGTCTCTTGATGTCGGGGTTGTGAGTTCAAGCCCCACATTGGCAGTAGAAATTACTTAAAAATCTTAAAAAAAAATTCAGGGGCTCTTGGCTGGCTCAGTTGGTGGAGCATGCAACTCTTGATCTCAGGGTTGTGAGTTTGGGCCCCACGTTGGGCCAAGAAGACAAAAAGATTTTACTCTGAAACCCTTGGGATTTTCCTTGTGACAGTGACTTGTGAAGAAGTGCTGAGATTTAATAACTATTTTTTGTTGTGAATATAGTTTCCTTTATTTCCAGTTGCTTTCAGTTTCGTAGCTGAGTGTTAAGAAAATAGCCTGTGAACGCCATGTGATTCTGCTTCAAGTGTTTTGAGAAAACAGATATTCAAGGAAGGGACTTAGAAAGCAGATTAATAATAGCAGGAAAAAGAATCAGAACAGCAAGGGGGGGTGCGCTTCGCCGGCTCAGACGGTGGAGCATGCGACTCCTGATCTCGAGGTTGTGAGTTCAAGCCACACACTGGGTGTAGAGATTACTTAAAAATAAAATCTTTAGAAAAAATTGTTTGATAAAAAAAAAAAGGATCAAAGCAGAAATAAGCCATATGTAGTGGAAAGAATCAACCAAAGGGAATCAGAAACATGATTTATTATTAATGGTGTATTGATTGGGTGGATGAAGTGTCCAGCTCTTGTACTGCCCTCTTTCAGATGGGACGATGATACTGGCAGGTTTTGTGCTTGAGATCCTCTTCCAGTTCTGCCAAGATTGTTATCTTGTCCCTGAGAATGGGCAGGTAGCATTGTGGTGCCCACACATGGATGTCCACTGGTGCAGTGCCCAAGTGGCTGGCTGATTTCTGAGTACTGTTTATTTTTTATTTATATTTATATTTATTTTTATTATATTTATGTTTATTCATGCAGTTGGTGCAAATGTGTATGGAGAACCCATTATGTGCCTGGTACTGTGGTAAGAGGTCAGATCCTGAGTAAACGAGCACAGTGAGGACCTGTGCTGTCTCTGAGCTTACAGTTTGGTGGGGAGACAGACATTAATTCAGTATTGACACAAGTACGGGTAAAAATATCAATGTGACCAGAACTACAGAGGAAGATGATGGTGCAAAGGAAGTGTAACTAGGGGGGTTTTGACTTCGCTGGAGGGAGTTAGGGAAGCTCCTCTGGGTTAGTGAGACGGGGACCAAGATCGGAAAAGTGAGTAGAGGTTAACTAGACAGGTGGGTTTGAATTCCAGCATTGCCCTTGGACGAATTGGTGACCCTGTGATGACCTTGAGCAAGCTACTTCACCTCTCAAAGCCTAGTGTCTTCATCTATAAAATGGGTGGTTGTGGGAATCCAGGGAGGCAGGACACATAATATACTCTGCACAATGCCAGCACATAGCTGATGCTCCGAAATAGTAGCTATTTTTTTTTTTTTTAATGTTTTATTTATTTACTCATGAGTCAGAGAGAGAGGAAGAGGCAGAGGGAGAAGCAGGCTCCCCGCCTAGCAGGGAGCCCGATGCGGGACTCAATCCCAGGACCCTGGGATCATGACCTGAGCCGAAGGCAGACGCTTAACCATCTGAGCCAGTAGCTATTTTTATTACTGTCCCTGTTTTCTGTTCATTTGGAAACTTTGAAAAGATACTTGTTAAATTTTTTTTTTTTTTTCTGGTTAGCAAGAGCCACTAAATACCTGAGGATACTTAACTTGGAAAATGGAAGCCTAAAGGGAGATTTATTGATGGTCTTCAACTAGGCCAAGTGTCCTTGGCATCTAGGACGTGGGGAAGGCTCATACAAAGCCACACTGCTGTGAAGTCAAATTCAGAATGGGGCTGCCTTGGAAGCAATTGTAATGTGCTGAGATTTTAAAACCCAGTATTGTTAGATCACATCTCCTACATTTCTATTTCTCATGGCAGTCAATCTTGAGTAGCCAGGCTAATGCTTATTTTCTGTACCAATACCATATTGTGTTTGCCCAGTGATTTTTGCTACAGTGTAGTTTTGCATGGATATTTTTTATAGCTAAAGGTGTAGTGGTTCCTGGGCATCCTTTGAGAATGGCAAGTTTTGCTTTTCTCTCTCTGCTCTGGGACATATACATACACACGTATATGTATACAGTCCAGCTTTTTACTGCAATAATAATTTTTTGCATCTTTCATTGTTCTTAGATTTTGAAGAAAAAGGTACCAAAGATTCAGCCAGTGGTCACACTTAATTTTTATTGCACACTTGGTAAGTGCTTTAAGTACATTACATTATCTGATTTAATCCTCATCCTATGAAACAGGCACTATTAAGAATCCTGTATTCCCCCTGCAAGAAAATGGAGGACCAGAGAAATTAGGTCACTTGTCCAAGTTCACACAGCCATGAGTGGCATAGTTGGGATTTGAACCCAGATGCGAATGGCTCCAAATCTGAGCTCTAAACACTTCCATGCTGCCTTTTGAGCTAGTTATTGAAGATTATCAAACACTGTGTCAGCAGGGTAGATATATGTCAGAAGATTAATTAGACTTACCCAGTCAGGAGAAAGGCTTATGAAAAATGTCTGTGGCCTCTGAAGGGCATGGGGAAGCTTGTTGAATTTACATTTATTCACTAAGTCAGTGGAAGTGGATATTGCAGGGATGTCCTTCTGGATTAGTTTCCTGGTCGTTATAAGCCTTGGTTTTACAGTACGGATCTTAAGGCACGCTAGTGTATATTAACCAAAAATTAAAGATGCAGATGAGTATTAGGAGTTTATACTTAAAATAACATTTTTGCTTCTTCCTCCTTCTGACTCTCTCTGTATCACAATTCCTGTGTTAATAGCTTTTGTGTCTTCGGGTCAACCATGGTTTGCTGCCTTAAAGCTCTTTGGGAACTGCTTCCCATCCATTCGGAAGCGAGGGAAGGATGAATTCGACATAAATAATGTATTCAGAAGTGGGTGTAGACAATATGGGTGGAGTTGGAAAGACATATCCAGGGGACCTTTGGCCAATGATGCTGCTGGCTGTCAGCGCCTGATACCGCCCCCGACTGTGATGGGGCCTGTCTGGGCCAGGCTGAACGGGCTTCCAAACCCCCGCTGCATTTGCTCCAAGGTTCCTGTTTTATTTGTCTGCTAATGCGAATCCTGCCTCAAAAATTAAGTGTGGTTTTTGACGGATCAGAACTGGATACAAATACAGCCTGATGTGTCGGCCAGGGGAGGGGGAAATGTCAAACACGGAGGGAGGGAGGAAGGGAAGTGGTCTCTTCCCCAGGCTTCGTTTCCTTTCCTAGTTATGGGCTTTTCCTGATTCAGCAGAGGAGGAATAAAGATGTCTGGGGGCTCCAGTTTATTTTACATATTTGTATATGCTCTGTGCATTTACGCATTTATTTTTATCTGTATTTTGAAATCACAAAAGTAATGCACTTTAAAAAATAAGAGTTGTTGGTAATCCAGGAGTGTCTAAAGCAGAAAAAAAGGAAGTGCCCCCCCCCCATACACCTCAATTGCGTTCACTTTGGCACACATGTTCTGGAATCTTTTTCAGTGCATATAAATGTATACACACGTATGTTGTTAAAAAACAAAATTCAACTGGTCAGCATCCCATCTAGCAAGTAGAGAGATGCTCTCAGGAACTGTACAAAGTAGAAGGTTTTTATAGGAAAGAGGATGGGGCAGGGAAGTTATTAGCAAAAAAAAAGAAAGAATTGCTTCAGGCAAGGTTGTTTTCCCTTGGGAAGAGTAGGGGGTATGATCACGAAGATTCCCTCACCTTCCTTTTCAGGAGTGGGGAAGTGAGGGCCCATGTGACAGATTATCTTATTGGTGCTGACCAGAAAATTCCTGACTGACCCGTAAAGACTACATTTCTGGGAGAGATTTAAACTGCATTTAGGTTAGGTATGAAGCCCTGGTTTGGTGGCATGGTCTAGCATACATGACTCTGTTTTGGGCCTTTCGTTTTCTTTTGGACAATGTACATACTCCAAAAATGGAATCACACCACATATTGTTCTGCAAGTCGTTCCCACTTTGTGCATCATGGATAGTACTTCTTCTGAGCTCCCCCCCCTTTTTTGAACAACTGCAAGGTATTCCACGAATGTGCCTTACTTTAATTGTTCCCTTACTAGTGGGCATTCAGGTTGTCTCAGCTTCTCCAGTTATAAACATGGCCGCAGGTGAGCAGCCTCATGGATGTGGCTTTGCCCCTGGGTGCTCCTCTTTCTCAGGGATCCCTTCTTAGAAGTGGGGACGCTGGGTTGAAGGAGGTGTGAGCTCTAGACTTCGGAGTCAGTAAGCCTGTATTCAGGTCAGGCTCAAGGTGTGAGCACTGCTCTGACTCACATAGAGTCGCGTCTTATGTGACCATGAGGCAGGCGGAGCAGTATCCAGCCCAGAGTCATGGGACAGAGCTAGTTAATGGACAAGATGATTTTCCCAGCTAGCTTACCCTTTTCAAATGTATGAAGGTAACAATTTAGCCATGTTGAAATCCTGACTTTTGCTTCAATCCAGATGTATTCCCAGAGAACTTGAATCTGTCAAGTCTGCTCCTAGAACAAAGCCAGTCTGGGTTTTCTTTCCCACTCCCCAACCACCTTCATCTGTTTGCCCTTCTAGTATTTTGTTAATCTTTGGACTGAAATAACTGACAAGATCACAAGATTAGTGTTGTCTGAAAAACACTACCTCTGGCTTTAATTTGGTCAGTTTTGTGAGGTCTTGCCCCTGAGTCCTTTCCTAGCCAGACTCCCCGGGCCAAGGCTCCTTTCCAGGTGGACCTCAGACCCATGCGGTCACGGATCCAGCAGTGACAGCTGGTCCAGGTTATGCTGGGGCAGGGAATGAATCATGTACCAGGAGCGAGTGAGGCCAGCTGACCACTGGGCACCCTAGTGACTTCACTGTCCTCTACTTCTCTGTGTTCAGCAACAACTTACAGTTAAGGGGCTGAACAAGTCACTTTATTTGTTTACTTGTAATTTACCAGATTTACATGGGGCTCTGACGAGGCTTAGGGCAGGGGTTATTTCTGTCTGACGCATTACTCACGTCACTCTGCTCTATCTCCCATCTTCTCCCTGCTTGGCACCCCCATGGCAGAGGACACTGGGTGATCTGATCCTGCCCCTTTCCCATGGAGCCAAATAAGCCCTTTAGAATATTTACTTTTGGAGGTCAGAGAACATTTCTTTGGGTTCTTTCACTTAGTCCTTAGGTCTCTCCCCTTGACTGTGAGGAATGAGCATGTTGGTCTCCTACAAGTTGGGAGGCCTTGAGCCTGAAGTGATTATTGTTTAACCTCCTAGATTCTCATGAAGGAAGGAACCAGAGTAGCACTTTCAGATTCCTCCAAGATGATCTTTTCCAATGATTGATGAGAATAGGAGTCTGAATCAGAATGACTTAAGGGCTTGTTTGGATGGCTTGTGAGTCCCGTTCTCCTTTTCCTTCCCAAAGCCATGTTAGAGCAAAAGATTAGTTTTGGGGTCTGCCTTTTAATTTGTTTCTACGGAAGTTTTCCTAAGAAAAATTTAGATCTGACTGACTTGTGTATAACTCCACAGTAGTGAGGCATAAAGATGGCAATTTATTGGCTCACATTTGAAGTATTATGAAACAAAATTAGAGATTTTGGGGTGCCTGGGTGGCTCAGTCAATTCAGCGTCTGACTCTGGTTTTCGGCTCAGATCATGATCTCAGGGTCGTGAGATTGAGCCCCATGTCTCACTCGCGCTGGGCATGGAGCCTGCTTAAGAATTCTCTCTCTCCCTCTGTCCCTCCCCACACTCACCTGCTCTCTCTCTCTGAAAAAAAAAAAAGAGAGAGAGATTAAAAAAATACGTGTAATCTTTTCAAACTAATACTATATCAAAAATACATGCCAGTGGGTTAGGGTGCCGATACTTATTTCCATGGAGTGTGGGTGAGGTTGTACCAGCTAGTTCACAGTGAGACCTTGATAGCGTCAGCGATTCCTTTGCCTTTTAGCTTTTCCACCTTCCAATTCAGGAGAACTAAATACGTTGGTTAGGAAAACAATGAACGTTCTCCTCTAACTGTTCACTACCTTGTGAAAGGTGGAGGCACTTTACATATCAAACAAGACAGGCCAGTGGCCCTGGACCAGGTAACGGGAAGCTGCGCGTCTGACCCCATCTTTCCTCTGGGGCCTTACTTTCGACCACCCCCTCAGTCCCAGTCACAGTGAACCACTTCCTGTTCCCACCTTCGGGCCTCACGGCCTGTTATCATACTTCTCTCCACTTGGAACCACCCTCTGCCATCTTACCTCCGTCACGAAGGCACAGAAGGTTAATGGGACGACCAACACAGACACTGGAGCCAGACTGGGTTCAGATCCCAATTCTGTCACTTAGTAGCTTTATGACCTTTGACAAATTACTTGTTAGTTTCTTGGTGTCTCTGTTTTCTTAACTGTAAAATGGGGATCACATTCAGCTTACCTCATAGGATTTTTTTCTTTAAAGGCTTTGAGAGAGAGAGTGAGCGAGAGAGAGAGAGAGAGAGCAGGAGCCAGGGGAGGGGCAGAGGGAGAGGGAGAAGCAGACTCCCCGCTGAGCAGGGAGCCCGATGTGGGACTCGATCCCAGGACTCTGGGATCATGACCTGAGCCGAAGGCAGATGCTTAACTGACTGAGCTGCCCAGGCACCCCTCATAGGATTTTTTTGAGGATATATGCAAAGTTCTTAGAATGGTGACTCTCTCAGAAGTACTCTGTGTGTTGGCTATTATTATTATCATCTTTTGAGGTCCAGCCTATCCTGTAAGCCTATGACTGTTAACCGTGATGGGATTTGGGGCCTGCAGACCTAGGTTTGAATCTGAACCCTGCCACGTGTGAGTTGGGTGACTTTAGATGGTTATTTAACTCCTTTGAATGTCATTTTCCCCATCAGAAGCACAGTATATCATATAGTTTCTGGGTGAATCATGTGTGAACTGTGTGTGAAGTGCCTGGCTTAGTAGTTGACAACTGGAAGACTCAATGAGTGTTAGTTTCCATCTCTCCCCCCTCCCCCCCACCCCCCGGCACCACAGCCCCCAACATTCTGTTTATCACCTGATGCCCTGTACTTGCTTGGTTGCATCTCCTTCATTAAACTATATATTCCTTAGTTTTCTTTGTATATAGCATGCATTTCTTCTTGTATTTATTTAGTGATTTTCTCACTCACTCGTTTGTTCAATCATTTTATTCATTCATGCATGTTCTCTCTGTTTTATTCAAAAATCATTTACTGAGCGTCTGCTAAGTGTCTTGGGCCCTGGGGATCTACGTTATTCCAGCTAGAGTTCAGGAGAGAAATGACGAGATCCTGAACTAGTCCAGTGACACTGGAGGCCAAGAGAAGGGAGTGGACTTAGTATGCCTTCAGAGAGAGGCTTGGCCAGGCTTGCTGACCAATTGGATTTGGAAAGTGAGGGAAAGGAAGGAATCAAAGACAGTTTCTGGGATTCCCGTTTGAGGCACTGTGTGGATGTTGACACGATTAATTATTAAAATGGGCAACATAGGAGGTGGGAGAATTGGCAAGGCCCCAGCAGCACGCAGGGAAAAGGTGTCAGGACCAGCCTGGATTGGACACAGTAAATTAGAGGTGCCAACGGATGTCTGGTTGGAAATGTCCACTGGGAGGTGGCCAGGCTGTCTTCAAAGGCAGTTCTGATTCTGGATTCCTTTGCATGTGATATGGGAGTGGTAGCCTAAACAGAATGAGTGCAGAGTGGAAGAGAGGAGGGCTGCCAGTAGCCCATTGGGGAACTGTCCTGATTCAAGTGGAAGGTTACAGTGAGTCTGTGGCTTCTGCCGAGAAGCCATGTGCGGTGCCTCACCAGAGAAACTACTCGTGTCCCCCACCAGGCATACTATTCACTGTGTACTCCAGGGCCAGCCCTGGGGGTATCAGTGCCGAGGAAGGGGGAAGAAGACCCATTCCCCCGGTTGTGAGCCTCACCGTAGAGTGCGCTTTCCCAAGACTGCCTTGTCACTGGCTCTCTCTTACTTTTCAGGTTTCAGTTCAAATGTCACTTCCTCAGAGAAGCCTTTCCTGATCACCCGAATGTGAAGTAGTCCCCACCAAGTACCTGTAGTCACTCTTGATTACATCATCTTGTTGTTTTCTTCATTATGCTTGCTCATTACCTTGTCCATTTATTTGCTCACATTTTTGTTTCCTGTCTCTTCCCACCATGATGTCAGTGAAACTGGGGACCTGGTGTCTTGTTCATTGCCCCATCTCTGAGGTCTGCGGCAAGGCCTGGTCCTTAATAGGTTGGATGAATTAAGCAGGATTGCCCATTTACACTGGGATGAGAGGAGGTTGAGCTTGTTTGTTGGGGAAGGAAGCAGTTGGAGTTAGTAAGGGTGAGGGGCAATTGAACCAATGTCTTGGAGGAGGTAGGAGAAATAAGATCATGAAGACAGGAGAGTGTGATCCTTTTCTTTGAGACTGAGGGAAGTGGGTGAATATATGGGTAGATTTCAAGGGGGCAGAGAACCAAGAGGAAGAATGTAAACCTGGTGGTCTTACTGTTTTGATGAAGTAAGAGGTAAGTTATCAGATGACAGAGGGGTAGCAGACCGGGAAGAAGTAGGTGGCTGGAGGTGAGAGGTGAAGGTCTGAAGATGATGGCATGAGTGGAAGATTCCTGAACCCTGGAGGACTCCGCCAAAATTGGAACTCATAACCTGGTGATGGAACCAGTCACAGAAGCGATGGGATTTTTCTTCAGTGGTAGGTGAGACAAGAAGAAATGGAGGTGACAGGTTAAGATGATCTGTGTTTGGAGGTTGACAGATAGAAGTGTGTCAGTGGAACAGGAAATGAGGTGTGCTGGAGGTAGAGTTTTTGAAAGGTTCAAGGATGTGAAGTCCAGAGGGAGAATAGGAAGGGTAGGATCAAAGTTCTGGTGGTTTTTCATTGAGTGGAAGAGCAAATTGGGTGAGAATGAGGAAATGAGAAAAGGAAGGGTGGGCTGTAGTAATCAGAGGAGACTTCTAGTTTTCCATTTTAAAGAGCAGTTCCTGGGTTGGGATCTGGTCACAGGGTGAGCACTTGTTGGTAAGAGATTAGGTCACAGGAACGAACAGCCTAAGGCAAGGCCAGGGGATGTTAGGTCATTACCCATGAATGAGGTCCTTCTTGGACGGATCCAGAAAAAGTGGGAAAGAACAGAGGAGGTTCCTAAAAATGTGGAAAGGAGAAGCAGGAAACTGGAGAGAAGGAAGTCATTCCAAGAAGTGAGGAGGAGGGAGTTGGTCATGAATTCCTAGGTTCTAGGTACTTGTTGGTAGGTTATTGTCTGGAGACTGTAGCGACCAGCGGAATTTGGTTTTCTCCTGGTCCTTAGAAATGGAAGTGCTGAGGGCGCCTGGGTGGCTCAGATGGTTAAGCATCTGCCTTCGGCTCAGGTCATGATCCCGGGGTCCTGGGATCGAGTCCCACATCGGGCTCCCTGCTCAGCGGGGAGCCTGCTTCTCCCTCTGCCTCTCTCTCTCTCTGTCTCTTATGAATAAATAAATAAAATCTTAAAAAAAAAAAAAAGAAATGGAAGTGCTGAGGACATGAGCAGCTTGGACTTTTAAGGGTCACAAGGGAAGGGAAGAGTGGAGAAGCCAGGGTGTAGCCAAGATATAGCTGTTGAGATGGTGTGAGTGTGGGGCACTTGCTGCCTCTAGGAGGAGGGTTCCCAAGGCATAGTGGGAGGAAGGGTTGCAAGAGGGGATGGCAGAGCGAGGCTGGGGTCAGAGCCAAGTAGGGATGAGAGAACCCCAGGAGTGGATGATGCCTGGAGGGCGTTCAGCTTGGCAGACATTGTAGTTTTCAGGATGAGGGACATTGGGGCCATGAATAAAATGGGTCAAGCTCAGAGTTTCAGGTAACACTTAAAAAAAAACAGCTTTATTGAAATATCTACATACTGTACAACTTACCCAATTAAGTGTACTATTCACTGGTTTTAGCATATTTGCAGATATACACAACCATCACTACAATTTTATTTATTTTAATTTTTAAATTTTTTTTAAATATTTTATTTTATCAGAGAGAGAGATATTGAGAGCACAAGCAGGGGGAGTGGCAGGGAGAGGGAGAACCAGGCTCCATGCTGAGCAAAGGAGCCCGATGCAGGACATGATCCTAGGACCCTGGGACCATGACCTGAGCCGAAGGCAGACAGCTTAAACCACTGAGCCACCCAGGCGTCCCAGCCACAGTCAATGTTAGAAAGTTTTTATTACCTGATTTATTACCTGATAGCCCTTTAGCTATCACTTCCCTGAATCCCTAAACTCCACCCCTCTACTTTCTACCCACCCCACCCAGTAACCATAAGCAACCAGTCATTTATTTTCTATTTTTATAAAACAGTTCCTGATTCTGGACTTTCATGTGAATGGACTTGTGTAATATGTGGACTAATTTGTGGATCATTTCTAACATGTTTTCAGGGTTCATCCAAGTTGTAGCATGTATCAATACTTCATTCCTTTTTATTGTCAAATAACATTCCATGGTATGGATGTACCACAGTTTATCCATTCATCCATTGATGGACATTTGGGTTATTTCCACCTTTTGGCTATTATGAATAATGCCTATATTTATATATTAGTTTCTCTGTGGACATTTTCCTTTCTTTTGGGTATACACTTAGGAGAATTGCTGGTGAGTCTGTGTTTAATGGTTTGAGAAACTGCCAGATTGTTTGATGAGGTGGCCGCACCACTTTACAAATCCACCGGCAGTGTATGAGGGTTCGAATTTCTCTATATCCTTGCCCAAATTTGTTATTATCGGACTTTGTGATTCTAGGCAGCCTAATGGGAGTGAAGTGGTGTCTCACTGTGGTTTTGATTTGCTTTCCTCTCATGACTCATGATATTGAACATCTTTTCATGTGCTTATTGGCCATTTCTCTATTTTCCCTGGAGGAATGTCTATTGAGGATCCTTTGCCTGTTTTTTTTTTTTTAAAGATTTTATTTATTTATTTGAGAGAGAGAATGAGATAGAGAGAGCATGAGAGTGGGGGAGGGTCAGAGGGAGAAGCAGACTCCCTGCTGAGCAGGGAGCCCGATGTGAGACTCGATCCCAGGACTCCAGGATCATGACCTGAGCCGAAGGCAGTCACTTAACCAACTGAGCCACCCAGGCGCCCCTTTGCCTGTTTTTGAAATGAGTTGTCAGTTATCTGTTATCTTTATTAGTTATCAATGATCTTTTTATTATTATATTTATATATGTAATACAATATATATATTTGTTTTATTATTTTTCCAGCTTTATTGAGGCATAGTTGACAAATAAAATTGTAAGATATTTAAAATGTACAATGTGAAGATTTGATAATATATATCCTACATATCCATTGTAAAAGGATTCCCCCATCAAGTTACTTAATGTATCCATCACCTTACTTTTTTTCCCTTTTTCTTTTTTTTTGGTGAGAATATTTTACTCTTTTAAAAATTTCAATTATACAATACAGTATTATCAACTATAGTCACCATGTTATACATTATGTCCTTAAGTTTTTTTTATTATTGAGTTGGATGAGCTCTTTATATATTCTAGCTACAAGTCCCTTATCAGATACATGATCTGCAAATATTTTCTCCCATTCCATGCATTGTCTTTTCACTTTCTTGATGGTGTCCTTTGAAGCACAGAAAGTTTTAATTTTCATGAAGTCTAAAGACTTTTTTTCTTTTCTTGCTCATGCTTTTGGTATATCTAAGAATCCTTTGCTAAATCCCGGGCCATGAAGACTTACCTCTGTGTTTTCTTCTTACATTTAGGTCTTTGATCAATTATTTTTTTTAAGATTTTTTATTTATTCATTTGAGACACAGAGATACAGAGAGAGAGAGAGAGAGAGAGCATGAACAGGGGCAGAGGGAGAGGGAGAAGCAGGCTCCCTGCTGAGCCAGGAGCCCAAAGTGGGGCTAGATCCCAGGACTCTGGGATCATGACCTGAGCCGAAGGCAGCTGCTTAACCATCTGAGCCATCCAGGTGCTCCTCTTTGACCCATTTCAAGTTAATTTCTATAGATGGTATAAAGTAGGTAGACCCCTAACTTTATTCTTCTGCTTGTGTTTATCCACTTGTCCCAGAACCATTTGTTGAAAAGACTTTTTTTCCCCATTGAATTGTTTTGGCACCCTGTTGAAAATCAATTGACCATAAAGGTATGGATTTATTTCTGGATTGTTAATTCTATGCTGTTAATCTGTTTGTTTTTCCTTGTGCCACTTGCACACTGTCTTAAATACTGTTGCTTTGTAGTAAGTTTTGAAATCAGGAAGTGGAAGTCTTCCTACTATGTTCTTTTTCAGGGTTGTTTTGACTAATCTCCATCCCCTGCAATTAGAGAGGAGTTTTAGAATCTGTTTGTCAGTTTGTACAGAGAAGTCAGCTGAGATTCTGATAAAGATTGCGTTGAATCTATAGATCAGTTTGAGCAGAATTGCTTTCCTAACAATGTTGTCTTCCAGTCCATGAACATGGGATGTTTTTCCATTTATTTAGATCTTCTCTAATTTCTTTCAGTGATCTTTGGTAATTTTCAGAGCATAAGCTTTGTACTTCTTTTGTTAATTTAATCCTAGGTGTTTTATCCTTTTGATGCTATTGTTCAGGTAGTATTTTGATGGGAAGTTGTGGTAGAACTTCTGCAAAGCCCCCTTACCAGGTGAAGGGCTAGAGTAAATTGAAAAAAAAGTCTTCCCAATCGTTGGCAGGAAAGAAGAGCAGGGCATTTTCTGCTGTTCTTCAGGGGGCTGTGTTCTCAGGTCTTTCATGATTCTGTGGCAGGGCACTGAGGGATACATCAACCTCCAAAGAACTCCACACCCCCAAGTACCAATGGTTTCCCCTCTTTTCCATCCTAATCCAAAAACTGTGTGGTGATGGGGGTGGGGGAGGGTAGCGAATAGTTGTAGATAGCTTTTGGTTACTAGGAATGCAATCTGATTGGATGAATTCACACTAATATTTAAATTACTAATACCCCTTCCCCCAACCTCAAGATTTATCTGCTTTTCTAGAAGAGGAAAAGGAGTAGCCCAGACACATTACTAGGTAGGAGAACCTTAATGGCATAAAAAAGGAAGGAGACCATTCAGATAATGTGAAAAATGTTCTTGGGTTTGATCTGGGAGGGTAGGGTGGTTTTGGGGAGAGAGGATGTCACAAGTTAGGAAGTCTAGTATTACCTGTGTGTCTGCTCTGGTGTCAGCTTTTCTCTCCTACATCTGCTTTTTATGGCTTCTTTTCTTCAATTCTGTTTCTTCTGGTCGTGTTCTCCGCAGTCCCCCCCCCACCCTGCTATCCCTCAGGGGCTGTCCTTAGTGTGTATATGATGGGAAGTAGAGGTCAGGCCCACAACATGCATGCCTATGTGTCCAGAGTGGCTAAGTCTAAGGTAGTACTTTTCCTAAATACTACCTAAATAGTTGTGAGATTAAAGTTCGATGTATTTTTTTTGTTCCTGCATTTTAAACCCCCCAATTTGGCTTGGCATCATCTTCTCGACCATTAATGGAACCCATATGTTGTTGAGATTAGCAAGTTAGTGGTTTCATTGTTTTTTGTACTATGAACCAGTATTTTTTGACTGCTAATAAACCTTAAAAAGACATGTCTTATCCTCTTTATTTTTTTTCTTTTGTGATAAATGGCGGAAAACTTAAATGAAAATTTTATTTGTGCTTCCAACTTTAACTGAAC
This sequence comes from Phoca vitulina, assembly GCF_004348235.1. NCBI lineage: Eukaryota > Metazoa > Chordata > Mammalia > Carnivora > Phocidae > Phoca > Phoca vitulina. The sequence continues at coordinate 42,122,564 of NW_022589707.1, read as the reverse complement.
TTCAGATTTCTTCTTGTTTTTCCATTTTGGTTTGTCTTTTTTTTTTTTTAAGTAGGCTCCACACCCAGCCTGGGGCCCAGTGTGGGGCTTGAACTCATGACCCCGAGATCAAGACCTGAACTGAGATCAAGAGTTGGATGCTTAACTGACTGAGCCACCCAGGCGCCCCTTAGTTTGTCCTTTTTAAGTTCTAAGATCAGATTGAGGAAGACCTTGGGTGGGCTTTACAGGGGGTCCTGCACAAGCTGTACCAAAACATGGAAACTGGACTGCGGTGGAGCAGACGTGCTCTCTCGAGGATACAGCTTGTTTTCCTTTTTCTTTTTGGATGCGCTCTTTTGATTGCCCACATTGGGATCTGCCTCAAGCTCCCTTGAGGAGAGGGGTGCCTGGGAAGTTAGGAGACGCTGCAGCCTTAAGCCACTGGGCACCCTGGATACTGGCTCCAGGCAGCTCTGTGGGTGTCAACCCCTGAAGCCAGCTCCGTAATTCAGCTTTTCTGGTGGTCGGTTTCTTTAATATCTCATGAGAACTTTTTTAAGATTTTTATTTATTTCAGAAAGAGAGACAGAGATAGTGAAAGAGAGCACGAGTGGGGAGAGGGAGAAGCAGGCTCCCCATTGAGCAGGGAGCCCGATGCGGGGCTCGATCCCAGGACCCTGGGACCATGACCTGAGCCGAAGGCAGAGGCTTAACCTACTGAGCCACCCGGGCGCCCCTCTTATGAGAACTTTTATCTTCATCGTGGCTTCTGTTTCAGTGCAAGCTCTGGTCCCTCAGAACTCCAGCTGTGACGTCATTACCCCTCCCTTTCTGTTTCATCATTTCCCAACTTCAGGTCCCAGGGAACTGGCAAGTCTCCCAGTGCATCCTGGGCCAAATATGGGAGGGAGTGCCAGCCCTTCCTTTGGTGCCAGGCTGTGCCTCCGGCGCCTGACTAACGTGTGGACTGACTTCACTGGAGTCTGACGCTTATCACGGATGCCGTCACCTGGGTCTAAGAACGGTCCCCCCCACCCCACCCCCCGTGATACAGAGTAGGGCTACCTGTAGAGATGCCCCTCCAGCAGGACCTTGGCTGATAGTTTCCCCCTAGAGGAGATTTGGGGAGGCCATGGCCCCACTCCCAGATCTGCCCAATACAGCGGGAAGGACATAGGTGGTCCTGAGAACAGATGTGAGAAAAACTGGTACGGAGTTAAACTTTTACTCTAAAACAACCTCACTGATGGCATGTCTTTATGAGATGAAAGTCAGAAGTCAGTAATTTTTCATTTATATAGAAAAATTGCTGAACATCGGAGGAGGAAGTAAGACACAGTAAAAATGTAGTTGTCTGTTTTCTTGGAAGGGGGAATATAAAAGTGAGCACATAGGGTTTTACTTTTTAAAAAATAGCATAGCTTTTTCAGACTTTAAAAGTAGCAAATGCATTGTAAACTTTTAGAAAAATACAGAAAAAAGCGATTAGAAATGACCACTGCTAACTTGTCATGTGTAGGCTCCAGTTCTCAAATATATAAGTAAAGAGATAGAAACATAATGGGACACCTGGGTGGCTCAGTCGGTTAAGCGTCTGCCTTCAGCTTGGGTGGTGATCGCAGCGTCCTGGGATCGAGTCCTGCATCGGGTTCCTTGTTCACAGGGAGCCTGCTTCTTCCTCTGCCTCTGCCGCTTCCCCTGCTCATTCTCTCTCTCTGACAACAAATAAATAAAATCTTAAAAAAAATAAAAAGCATATTTAGAAAAATCACTTGACAATACTTCTTGAACAGTCCCTATCATTTAATATTCTTCTATAACATAATTTGTGGTGGTATAAGCTGGTCTGTTTTACAGCTGTACCATCATTAATTTTTTTCTAATCTACTGATGGACATTTAGGTTTTCATTTATTTGATCTATTTTTTAAAAACACTGCATTGGGAACATTCTTTCATACAGATTTTTTTTTTTTGTATATGTCTAGTTGATTTTTTTAGGTTGAGTTCCCAGATGTGGAATAATTGAGTCAAAGAACATGAGCAATTTAAAAATTCTTTTGAAACATATGGCCAAATCGTCTTTCAGGAATATTGAAATAGCTCTCATCCCTACCAGCAGCAATCAGTCCCATTTCTCATGATCTTTGCCAGTGTGGATATTATCATTAAAAAAAATTCTGATTTAATAGACACAAATATGGTATCTTATTTTTTATTTGCATTTCTGTTTATAGCAAGGTTAAATATTTTAAATAGATCATTGACCTTTTTTCCAAAACTTTTTAATTGTGGTAAGAATATGTAAAATTTACCATTTCCCCATTTTACGTGTACAGTTCGCTAGTATGTATATTCACATTGATGTGTAACATCTCCAGATCGGTTTCCTTTGGCCAAACTGAAACTCTGCACCCATTTACAAGAGCTCTCCATTTCCCCCTGGCAACCACCATCCTACCTTCTGTTTCTGTGAATTTGACTAGTTTAGAAACTTCAGGTAAGTAAGTAGAATCATAAAGTATCTGGTTTTTGTGTATGTGACTGATCATTTCATTTAGATTAATGTCCTCAGGGTTCATCCATGTTGTAGCATGTATCACAATTTCCTTCCTTTTAAAAGCTGAATAGTATTCCATTGTGTATACATACCACATCTTGCTCATTCGTTTGTCAGCAGACACTTGGGTTGCTTACCCTTCTTGGCTTTAGGAACAATGCTTCTATGAACACAGGTGTGCAAATATCTCTTCGAGATCCTGCTTTCAATTCTTTTGGATATATACCCAGAAGTAGAATTGCTAGACTATATATATAGTAGTTCTGTTCTTAATTTTTAAAAATTTATTTAAGTAATCTCTATCCCCAATGTGGGGTTTGAACTCATGACCCCGAGATCAAGAATCTCATGCTCTTCCAACTGAGCCAGTCAGGCACCCCTATTTTTAATTTTTCAAGGAACCTCCATACTGTTTTCTACAGGAGCGACACGATTTTACATTCCCATTGGCACAAAGGTTCCAATTTCTCCATATCCTCACCAGTACTTGTTTTCTGTTTTTTTGATAGTAGCCTTCCTACTGGATGTGAGGTAATAACTCATTGCGGTTTTGATTTGCATTTCCCTAATGATTAGTGATACTATCTTTTCATGTGCTTTTTGGCTATTTGTATATCATCTTTGGAGAAAGGTCTGTTTGGGTCCTTTGTCCCTTTGTTTGTTTTTTGTTGTTGAGTTTGACCCTTATTGTTTTTGTTTTGTGAATTATTATAACTTTGCTTATTTTTCTACAGAAATATTCTTTGGTATGGATTTATAAGAGCTTTCCATAAATTAAATATTAATCCTTTGTCATGTATTATAAATATTATTATCATATAATATTTGTCTTTATATCCCTTTGAAACATACAACAGGTTTAAATTTTCATATGGTCATGTCTATCACTTTTCTCAATTTTTTTTTCTATTTTTATGTGTATATGAGGGTGGAGAGGTGTTTACTAACTGTAATACTAGGAGCAGTTCCTCTGGGGGTCCTAGAGGACTCTTTGGGGCCTTCAGCACCCTAGGGCATTTCCCAGGGCAGCACAATGGCCACAACATAAATCCCCTGGCATGGTGAGCCTTTCCCCTGCTAGGCAGTGAGCTGGTGACACGCAGGTGTAGACAGAACATCACTCTCTCGTCTGTGCACACTGCAGGGGACTGAGTGTAGGTGGGAGGAGATTCTCCTCTTGAAGGGTGGGCAATAAGCTTTTTCGAACCCCAAATCAACCCGTTCCTGGATACTCCTGAAAGCAGCCATCCTTCTCTCTCCTCCCACCTTCTTGGATGCCTCTGAAACTGACCCAGGCTATTCAGCCAACTCCTCCTGTGGGCCCTCTCCTCAAGTGCTCACAGGGATTCCTACCTTACACCCTTTCAGTGCCAGGGCTTTTGTCTAACCTTCTTGTAAAAGCCCTCTCTGGAGGCAGAATCCTAACAGGAAAGGAAATGGAGATGGAGCGCCTGAGTGGCTCAGTCGGTTAGGTGTCTGCCTTCGGCTCAGGTCATGATCCCAGGGTCCTGGGATCGAGTCCTGCATCGGGCTCCCTGCTCAGTGGGGAGCCTGCTTCTCCTTCTCTCTCTGCCCCTCCTCCTGCTTGTGTTCTCGGTCTTGCTCACTCTCTCTCTCAAATAAATAAATAAAATATTAAAAAAAAGGAAATGGGGACTGATGCCTTTCCTTAAACACAGTTGACCCAGAGCGGAATCTCTTCAACTTAAAACGGTAGTGTATTGTTGTGAAGGCTCTAAGACGAGGGTGAAAAGGCATCAGAAGAAGCCAGGTGTCCAGCGGAGATGGTGAGACATGGCGACACCTAATGGAAAGGTGGCATCTTTTTCACTTATCTGCTTCCTCCACATACAGCTTGCGGGCCTGTCTCCAGGCTCAAGCCCCAGCTCCTGGAATCTGGCCACATCTCCAGAAAGGAGAAGAGGTTAGGTGTATTTTGTTTGAGGGTTGACCACTTCTTCTAACATAGCAAAAAAACCCAAACAAATATACAAACAAAAAAAACCCAAGAAAGCTATAGCAGTTGTTTTCTAATAAAAATACACTCCTGTCCCCTTAGTGTTACAAAGGCTCTGCCCACTGTGAGGTTAGTTAAAAATCTTCCTGCACGTTCTTCTAGGAGCACATGAGATTTCTCTTGGCTTTTGTGTGGGAAATATGGAAAAACATATCTGTTTGGTTTATGAAATTGTATATTGTTACAGTGAATCAATAACTCTGTAGATCGGGGGTATAGCTCAGGGGTAGAGCATTTGACTGCAATAACTCTGTAGATCTTCGATAAAACCAGTTTTGTTCTGTTTAGGATGTCCTTGTGGCTTTGATATAAATTCCAGTCTAGTTCATGATTAACAAGTTCGTTGTGTTAATCAGCCTTTGACACGGGGTGGTAAGGAAACCCAAAACTATGCTACTGAAAGCCCCTCCACCCCCATTTTCATTCTAGAGAATTCTCCGAGATCTCTGAGAAAACTCGAGAATGATGTAAACTATACTTGTATTCCTTATTTCACCATTGGGAAAAGTACGTAACCCCTTCTCTTTCTACCCCTGTGTATAGTCCACAGACTCTCAGCCAGTAGTTTGCTTGTCAGAGAGGAGACTGCCTATATATAGGTATGCAGACCAAGCTTAACATTGTGAAAATTTTTTCCTGTTGATCTAAGAGAGAGCTTTATTAAGGTATAGAATTGAAAACACAACATTTGATTGCTCCATAGGTAGGGTCTGCAAACTACTGCCGCCTGTTTTTGCAGATAAAAGTTTTGCTGGAACATAGCCATCTGCATTCGATTACTTAGCATCTGTGGGCTTTCTCACTATAAATTGCAGACTTGAATAGTTGTAACAGAGACCGTTTGGCCTGCAAAACCTCAAATATATACTATCTGACCCTTCACAGAAAAGCCCCGCTCTATAGAATTCTTTCTTTCACAGACATTTTGTATTTTAAATCCATCAGAGCTGTTCTCAGTGGTGGATCTCTCTGGGCATCTCCATTCCCTCCATCTCACTGCCAACCAGCATCCCCCTCCGGCCCCTCATGGCCACTCTGCTCCCCCCTACTCCCAGCCTCTGACTCACCAGGGCTCCAACTCTTGCCAGACTCTGCCTGGCCTTCCAGTTTGAGTACCTGTCATCATCCAGCTGCTTTGGATTTGCCATGTCTCAAACTCCCAATCCCCAGTGCAGACTGATGTTCACCTTGGTCTGCTCAGCAGTGGACAGGAGGGAAGGAGCAGCAGAGGTTCATCTTTCAGAGACTGTGGGTAGCCAGAGAGATTTGCTCTCAGAGGATTTGGGTGCGAGGCCATGAGAGACATATCTGCTCCAGTATGGAACTTCCAAATCACTGAGTGTTGGTATCTTATTTTTCAGGTTGATTGTGTCCTGTGCTGAAGATGTTTCCAGAACAACAGAAAGAGGTATGTCATCACAAATCCAAAAATAAATAATCCATGCATTTTTTTTTAAAGATTTTATTTATTTATTTATTTGAGACAGAATGAGAGAGGGAGAGAGAGCACATGAGAGGGGGGAGGGTCAGAGGGAGAAGCAGGCTCCCTGCCGAGCAGGGAGCCCGATGCGGGACTCGATCCAGGGACTCCAGGATCATGACCTGAGCCGAAGGCAGTCGCTTAACCAACTGAGCCACCCAGGCGCCCCTAATCCATGCATTTTGACTCACTGCAGGTTAGTTCTTCATTCACTAACCATCAATCTGTGGTAGAGAGTCAAGATACTTCAGGGCATCCTAGAGGAGGGCTAACGAAAGTAAAACACCTGCCCTCCTGCCCCCACCGCCCCTGCGCCCCCCATTCCCCAGCATTGGTTTGTCCTCGGCCCTCATTCCTTGGTTCCAGTGACTGAGCTGGCTCTTAGCTCACTCCCACCCGCTGCTTATAAATGTATCTTGTTCCATGACTCAGATTTCTCCAGGCTCTGACTCCCACCCTTTGCTTTGAACAGTCTCCCTCTGGCTTTCTTGGTTTTCTCCTCTGTTGCCTCATACGTGAATCCCCCTACCTCTGGTAACAACCCAGGGGAACTGTCTGCCCTTAGTTTCAGTTTTACCTTGCTTATTGCATCTTAGATCTGTTGGCTTGGTTTCACACAGTTCAGAGAACACTGTCCTTTCCTGAACCCAGCCTGATTGATCTCCCAGGCCTCCAATCTCAGCTTCTGGAGCTTCATCTAACTGGGAAGAGGGTAGGACAATCCCCACACCAACCCTTTGCTGAGTGACCCTCTCTTGAAAGTTTTGTTTGTTTGTTTTGAGAGGGAGAGAGGGAGGCGGGGGGAGGGGCAGAGGGAGAGAGAGAATCTTAAGCAGGTTAAGCAGGCTCTGTGCCTAGTGAGGAGCCTGACACGGAGCTCTATCTCACGACCCTGAGATCATGACCTAAGCGGAAATCAAGAGTCTGAAGCTTAACCAACTGAGCCACCCAGATGCTCCTTATAAGTACCCATTCGTCCTACTCTGCCTACTACTGTTCCACGCACATTGTCACTAGGTGAGCCTAATGAAACTGAATAGTGGCAGAGGAACTTTTTAGGGAGTATACACACACACACACACACACACACACACACACATGTGGCCACATGGTCCTTCGTTTGCCTTGCCCAAGTTTAAAGCACTATATAACCCAAAAAATCCTTTTCAGAGAATCCTTCCAGAAGCTTCTTTGTTAGATATCACATCCTTTCTTTCAGCCCTGTCTTTGGGTTCAGATTCTTCTCATTAATCTAACCCACTTCCGCCGTTTAATTCCATGTTGGGCTCCGCATTTCCTTTTTTATTTTCCTTTTTATTATTTTTTGGGCTCCCCCATTTTCAAAGACAGTGTTTTGGTTTATTTGTTTTTTAACTTTTTGGGTATAACTTATATACAGTAAAATGCATCAAATGCCCTAATCTTATGTGTATAGCTCAGCAGATTATCTCTTATGTGTACACCTGTGTAACCGCACTCAGATTGAGGTGCAGATGTTTCCAGCACCCCAGAAGGTACTGTGTGTCCCTTTCTAGTCAGTCCCCCTATTTTCCCTATAGAGCTAACCCCATACAATACCAAGACTTTTCTCCTGTCTCTGTATTAAATAATACTGGGATCAAGCTGTTTCTTTCAGGAAATGCCTTCTCTGTGATGTTGGCCAAACTGCAGGTCCCCACATGACTTCTCTCACTGCTGACACTAATTACAATTTCAGGAGTTCCTCAAACCATCCTCAGTTTTAATAATTTACAAGAAAGACTTACAGAACTCATGGAGACAGCTGTTATACTCACAGTTATGGTTTATTACAGGGAAAGGACACAAATTCGAACGAGCCAGAGGAAGGGATGCAGAGGATAGAGTTGGAGAGGAGTCCAAGTCCAAATGTGGAGCTCCAGCTCATCTTCTCCTTATGGAGTTGCTGGAGTTAAGCTGCCGCCATTGATGCGTAATGATATGCATAGGGGAGCTCAGTAGGGCCTTTGGTATCCAGTTTTTACTGGGGCTCAGTCGCAAACTGCCTGTGTGGCTGACTTTCAGTCTCCAGTCCTCCTGGGGTCAGGCTAATATCGTTAGTCTCCAGTTCCTCCAAAGGCTGCAGTTGGTACGGTGTGGTCCTCAACCCCCATCATTTTTGCATTGTTGGCCAAAGTGCAGGCTAGCAAAGTTACTCTTGTCAGGCAGGATATGCCAGGGGCCTAGAGATCACCTCCCAGGAGCCGAGGGCAGAGGCCAGACCTCGCTCTGGGTGAGGTGAATTCTTCACTACACACCTACATCGGCCTGACGGGAGTGGGGGTGTGATCGCCGGCACATTCCAAAGGCACATTTTTTTTTTTTTTAAAGATTTTATTTATTTATTTCACAGAGAGAGACACAGCAAGAGGGAACACAAGCAGGGTGAGTGGGCGAGGGAGAAGCAGGCTTCCCATGGAGCAGGGAGCCTGACGCAGGGCCCGATCCTAGGACCCTGAGATCATGACCTGAGCCGAAGGCAGACCCTTAACCCACTGAGCCACCCAGGCGCCCCATCCAAAGGCACATTTTAAAAGTTGTTCTCTTAGGGGGAAAAAACTGCCAATGAAAGCAACAAAGGCTTTTTTTTCCAATTAGAAGAAGGTTTATTTTAAATTTAAAAAATTTTTAATTTTCTAAATTTTTTGCTTAGTTGGTTTAATCACTTGATTTTTATTACAAACTCACTTCAGTTAAAAACTACACAAATTTTAACCAACTACATAAAGTATTTTATTGACCTTGCAAAAGTCCTTTAAAGATTTTATTTATTTATTTATTTGATGGGGGGAGCTTGGTGGGGGGAGGGGCAGAGGGAAAGGAGAGAATCTTAAGCAGCCTCTGTGCTCAGTGTGGAACCCAACCCGGGGCTCGATCTCACGACCCTGAGATCGTGACCTGAGCCGAAATCAAGATTTGGACGCTTCACTGACTGGAGCCACCCAAGTGCCCCCAAAAGTCCTTTATTATAAATAATTATATAATAATATTATAACATCAAGGAATTTTAAACTAGAAAGTCCTTCAACTGAAAAGGAAAAAAATAGGAGAAAGAGATTAAATGTTTGGAAGTTTAGCCTCTGTCAGCAAGAACAAGCATAGTCAGGCTAGGTTCTGGATGTATTGTAATATAGTGGTTTTCATCACTTATCAGCCCATTGTCTACCCGTGGCCAGAATGATCTCCTGGCGTCTAACACATTGCTCTGAGAACAGTCAAAACTCCTAAATGTGGTTTCTAAGGCCCTGTTTGATTGGACCCTGCTTCTTTCCCTAGGCTCGTCTTCTGCCTCTCCCTCTCCCTCAATGCACTTCTCACTTCTTATTCTGGAGCTTGTTCTGCAGATTTGAATGCTTTGTGCACCCTGGGCCCCTGGGCTTTCACAGATGTTTCTCCCACTGCTTGGAATGATCTCTCTTCCCCCAGACTTCACTCCTTGTTCACTGGCTAACTCCTCCTTATCCTCAAGCCTCCGCTTAGAAGCCAAGAAGAGGCTTTTCTAAAGAATCAATTTCACAAAGTATTTTTATCTCACCACCTACCCTGTAGTCAGTGCAGTTAGAAGTGGAGGAGGTTTTGGTTGAGCCTTTAAATATCCTAGTGCCTGGTTGATGTTTAGTGGAAATAGCTCAGGTCCCACCTGACTGCATATGTAAGGGCAGAATGTGCTATCACTGATTGTTCTAGCATCTAGACCGAGGACGCAATGTGTGTAAAGCACTTTCCACTCGGTGCCCATAGCAGACTTTACTAATTAATCTTGACATTGGCACGTGAATCGAGACCTATTTACCATCCTTGCTTAAAATTCAGACAGCTTAGGAGTGACATGTTGGTTCTACCTAACTGGTAGCTCCAGCCTAGAAGTTTGGTAATTTTTTTTTTTTAATAGATGTGGGGGGTGGGTAACCAAATGGAGTCTCTCTTGTTAAAATAGCTTTATTATTGCAATAAATCTAGAGAGAGGAGAACAGGGAGTGAGAGTCTCCCTTGTTAGTTAAACACGTTCCATTTGCACATTGGTTTGGATTCCCAGGAGAGCAGTATCCAAGCTGATGGATCTTCCCCATAAAAAGGCCTTGGCGTTGGGCCATTGTAAAATTAAAATGAATTCAGATTCATTCATGCATGCAACTTTAATTTACAATTAAAATATTATGGTTACATATTTTAATAAGAATAATTAGAGGGACCCAACTGAATCAACTCTTCTGTTTAATGAGACAGAACCCAGAATCCTAATGAAAAGGCAGGTGGCTGTGTCAGGAAACACGTTTCAGGCTGTCTTTCGTGGAGTCAGGCATTTTCATCCTCTTTATATTCCAATGTCCAGAGCAAGCAGTTTGGTTTTTTCTGCATTGCTAAAGACCCTCGCTTCCTGCCACGTTGAGCTCCTCTTCTGTGATGTGTGAATAAATAGTTCGCTCCTGCTGGACCGTGTTTCATGGGGTCCCACACTCTGATCCCTCCAAGGCACTGGGTTTGTTCCTCTGCCCCCGGGCTCCTGTGGTGTAAACGGGGTGGCCCTGCCTATGTGATATGACTCCGAGGGTGGGCTGAAACCCCTTTTGTGTGTGTGGCTGTTGGGGGTGGGATGTATATCTCCCTTGCTGTCCCGGATCACGATGGCTGAATTCTGCCTTGAGAAATTTATACCTTTAGGATAAGGGTTTTTCTTCCATTTTACATACTTCACACTTGACACCTTAGTGGCAGTAAATCCCTCAGCTCTGTGGCAGCGGATATCCTGACTGGAGCTGACGCAGGGGGGCCCAGGGGAATTCCAGGCACCATGAGGACCCTGTCGCCCAGGGAGGAGACAGGGCCCTGCAGGGACGGACATGAGGGAAACTTAACAGTTGCATGTTCGGGATACGCTTGTGCTGACCCATGGTAACTTTTTGGGCTCGCTCTAGGAAAGCATGGTTTTGTTATTGGGAAACTGATTGGAAACTGACTGGGCTGGAACCAATGAATATCATTAAAGAATATCCCGTAAGCAAGCCTTCCCCCTGGGTCCTGTGATGCTCGGGACTTGGAAGGAAGTGACAAGACAGAGCACTCTCCTACTCCCTACAATGAATTGTTTTGTTATTCCTTCCTCCTTCCTTCCTTGCCTGTGTGATGTGATATTATAATAGGGGAAACTAGATGTAGGATATATGGAGATTGTTCTGTATATCTCCAACTGTTCTAAAATGAACACTTTTAAAACAAACTACACCGAATTATATCTGCTCACATATAGAGGTTTCTAAAAGATTGTGCAGTAAATAAAGCAAGGTATAAAACTGTATTTATATTATGCTTCCATTTGTGTTAAAAAGTATATATATAATATATAACAATATAATGTATAATATGTTATATATAATATATAACATTATATAATATATAATAATGTATTATAATATATAGTATGTAATATATACAGCACAGGTAATAATATATAATAATGTATATATAATATAAAATATATATAATATAATATATGTATAATATAAAAAATATATAAAAGTCCTGGCTTAGGTGGGCAAAAAACTGGGAGTCCAGTAGGTAGGGGGCTTCATTTTCATGGTGTACTCATCTGTTTTTGAAATTTTTATATATATCTCTCTTTCTTAATTACATACATGTTTTATTTTTATAATAATGAAAAAATCATATTTTTTAAGGTTGATAAGGTTAGTGTTATGTTCATGGCATCAGTAAATGTTGAACAAATGGCTAACATTTCAGCTCTATGTTTCTGACTTGCTTTCACTTTCGAGTCCCACATTTGTTCCCTTTCATAAAGCAGTCTGCTTGGGATGACCCCCCTGCCCTACTTCCCTCCCTTCTTTCCTTTTACTTTCTCCGGTTTTAACTTTTCATTTATGAAATTTTAAACATATACAAAGCAGAGAGAATAATATAATGAACCCTTATGTACCTAAGGGTTCAACAATTAACACATTATTAATTCATGACCAAACTATCCCCCTACCACAATCCATTTCCTCCTGGTCTCAGACAGTGAATTATTTTGAAACATATTCTAGACATTGTGTATTTTTATCTGTAAATATTTCAGTATGCATGTGTAGCAAATGACCCTTCTTAGGAATAAACCATATTATCACACCTTAAATAATTAGCGTTAATTCTTTCATAACATCAAATATTCAGTGTTCAAGTTTTTCTGATTCTTTTGGGGGGGGAAGTATATATATTTTGTTGTTCTAATCATGATCCAAATATAGACCACATGTTGCATTGGGTTAATATATTGCTTAAAGTCTGTTCTGCTTTTTTCCCCTTTTGCAATTTGTTGAAGAAACTGCATTGGGGCGCCTGGGTGGCTCAGTCGTTGGGCGTCTGCCTTCGGCTCAGGTTGTGATCCCAGAGTCCTGGGATCGAGCCCCGCATCGGGCTCCCTGCTCAGCAGGAAGCCTGCTTCTCCCTTTCCTACTCCCCCTGCTTGTGTTCCCTCTCTCGCTGTGTCTTTCTCTGTCAAATAAATAAAAATCTTAAAAAAAAAAAAAAAGAAACTGCATCTTTTGTTTATAGAGGTTTTCACAAACTGGATTTTGCTGATTGTGTCCTTTTGGTGTAGTTTAACACAGGTTAGCAATTACGTCTTATTGCAAAAGATGAGTTTTTCCCACTGTACTTTTCCTAATGTGTTATGAGATACAAAGGTAACTCCTTAATTTTGGATGCCACTTGTGTAAAGAAGCTTGCAACATCATCAACTGTTGTAAGTCATATAAAAGGCGGGTCTAAGTGAATCTCATCCATAGTTACTCCTGAAGTAGTAAAAGCTTTCTTAAAAATCATCATTCAAAACTGCCAGAGCATGGCATTTAAATACCCTCCAAGCTATAAAGTGGCAAGTAACATCTTTTGTAGTATGTCTTTTAGGTGATTTGTCATAACTATTATTAGGAAGCAGGAAGCTTACTTGATACATTCTTTCTGCCTTTCAAGCTTGTTATTTGTAAAGAATGTAGTGTGTAAAATGGGCTAAATTTTAGTTTTAAGATTGTTATGTGGGAGCCCTGAACAGAACCCTGGTGAGTAAGCCATTGGTTAAATTCTCCAATTTAGAACCGTTCCTAGCACAGACTCAGTGCTCTTTAATCTAATGAATGAATGAACGAGTCCTTAGTTTAAATACATAAGCATGTAAAACATACTTTGGAATAGGGGAAAATAAACGTCCTGAGAAAGTGAACACAAAATGAAACAAGTCTTCATTTTTGTGGTAGAAAATTCTCATCAAGCCTCTGAACAATTAATACTCATTAACACCTAGAGGTTCTGATTCATTAGCCCTTATCCCCCCACTCATCTTTCTGTAACCTGAGTAAATATTCTTACGATGAGCACATAGTTATGTTTACTGTACTATAAAGCTGGGCCACAGTGAAGATTAAAGAAAAACACACACCTATCGACATGGCTAACACACACTATGGCGATACCACCACGAGCAGCTGTGGTGGGGCCCAGGGGTATTGCACGATGGCGGCGAGCCGCATTTCCCTGATGGCTAACGACGCGCCACTTTTCACGTGCTTGCTTGCCATCTGTGTGTCCTCCTTGGTGAAACGGCTCTTTGGGTGTTTTACCTGTTTTCTAATTGAATTCGTTTTTTCTTTAAATGTTGTTTTGAGGGGCGCCTGGGTGGCTCAGTCGGTTCAGCGTCTGCCTTCAGCTCAGGTCATGATCCCAGGGTCCTGGGACGGAGCCCCACATCGGGCTCCCTGCTCGGTGGGGAGCCTGCTTCTCCCTCTGCCCCTCCCCCTGCTTGTGTTTTCTCTTTCTCTCTCTTTCTTCCTCTCTCAAATAAATAAAATCTTTAAAAAAATGTTGAGTTTTGAAAGCTCTATATAGGTTCTAGGTACAAGTCCTTTGAGGGTGTGTGATTTGTAAATATTTTCTTCCAGTCTGTCATTTGTCTTTTCAACTTCTTTGAGGGGTCTTTTGCAGGGGAAACTTTTAGTTTTGGTGAGGTCCCATATATCACCATTTCCTTACATGGATTATCCTTTTGGCATCAGTCTTTGAACTCTTTGTCTAGGCCTAGGTCCCAAACATCTTGTCTTATATTTTTTTCCTGATAGTTTTATGTTTACATTTAAATCTGTGATCCATTTTGAGTTAATTTTTGTAGAAGGTGCAAGGGTCAGGTTGAAGGTAGATGTCAAATTGCTGCAGAACCACTTGTTGAAAGGCTGTCTGCCTTTATTGAATTGTTTTTACACATTTGTCAATAATCAGTTGGGCATATCTGTATGGGTCTATTTTTTTTTTAAAGATTTTATTTATTTATTTGACAGAGAGAGACCACACAAGCAGGGGGAGGGGCAGGCAGAGGGAGAGGCAGAAGCAGGTTCCCCATGGAGCAGGGAGCCCGATGTGGGGCCTGATCCCAGGACCCCAGGATCATGACCTGAGCTGAAGGCAGATGCTTAACTGACTGAGCCACCCAGGTGCCCCAATGTATGGGTCTATTTCTGGGTTTTCTGTTCTGTTCCATTGGTCTGTGTACCTCTTCTGTGTACCATATGGTCTTGATTACTGTAGCTATCTAGTGAGCCTTGTCATCAGGCAGAGGGATTCTTTTCACTTAGTTCTTTTTCAAAATTGTTTTGGCTATTCTAGGGTCCCTTTCCATGTAAATTTTAGAATAAGCTCATCTGTGTCTTCAGACCATCTAACTGGGATTTATACAGGAATTACATTAAACCTATAGATCAATTTGGGGAGAATTGATCTCTTTACTGTGTTGAGTCTTTCAATTCATGAACACAGTATAGACATACACTTACATAGATATAGACAAAGAACTATATGCTTCTTTGATTTCTTTCAACTGCATCTTGTAATTTTCAGCATACAGCATCTGCACATCTTTTGTTTTTGAAACATCTTTGTAGTCAATTGGTTGGTTAATTCTTAAACGTTTCATGAGGACTTACTATGTGCTAACACTGTGCTTGGGGCTAGAAATATAAAGATGGAATAGAAAGCCTTTGAGAAGTGCATGTTTTTTGAACTGATAGTTTAGCTAATAGCAAAGATTATAATTTTTCCCCTCCAAAATAATACAATACAGTGAAAATGGAAATTATCGGAGATTTATCATTGCTAAAAGAACTGCGAGATATAGTATGTTTGAGAGCACAGGTTTTGGAGCAAGGTTTGAGTTTGAAACCTAGCTCAGCCTATTGGCCATTTGACTTTGGGCCAGTTGCTTAAGCTTTAGAAGCCTTACTTTCCTTATTTGTATAATGGGTGATAATATTATTGACCCTTTAGGATTGTTGTAAAGATTAAAGAGAAACATGTAAAACACTTGTCACCGTGCCCTATACAATACAGTTATTTTTATTGTTAATTTCATCTCATGTCCAGGCTAAGGAAAAGAAAGAAGACAAGGTAGATGGATAAATGGACAAAGGTTGAACCTGGGGTGGTGGTGGGGGAGGGGGGAAACAGGGTGCATTGAAATCGAAGAGCAATTATTATAAGAGAACACAGGAATTAGATTTTTCAGAGTCTAGCAGTCTCTCTTTCTTCAGAAGCCTTTTCCCACATGGAGAACAGTAGGGATCGGTTAGTTTAAATTTTTAATTCTACTCTGCCTGGCTTCTTCCTTCATACTAGATATAGTCATTAGGCCCAAGAAGTCATTAAAGTGTTTAATAAGGTTATTAAATTGACTAACTGCTGCTGCTGAAGCAATTTTCATAGGAAATCCATATGATTCTAGGTTGTCCTCTGTGGCTGACAGGCTGTCAACATTCCTTTGAAGGATGGTGGGCGGCATCGTGAGGGATGCGTCTAATTAAGAGATTCTAGGTGAACCTTGGCTTCCTGGGTGTGCTATTCAGAGCTGGAAGCGCGGTGAAACTTCACTAATTCCTACTAATTGCGGGGTGGGGGAGGGGAGGCCCATCTGAATTACAGAATATTTTAAAAATAAATGTACTTTTATTACTTTCAAGTACATATTTTAACTCCAACTAGGCAAACAAATTGTTGTCTGGTACAGGTCTTAGGGGACCCAAGTTATTGAAGCTATCAGAATGATTTTCAATTATTTCTATGTAAATAGGTGCTTCTGGAGTTCTTTAGGGTGCTCGAAAACAGTTTGTTCTCATAGATCTTAAACATTGCTCATGTAGCCATATGCTGTTAATTGGCACACCCTTAGAGGAAGGGGGTTTGTTAAATTAAGATAAACTTTAGACCAGCTGCTAAGTAACTTACCGTTAATTCACGGAGTCTAAGAACCCAAGTGGATGAGGATTTTATTTCAATTGAAGTTTGATCTCGTTTTTTTTTTTTTTTTCCCTGAAGGCAGTTCATTCATTCCTGCAGGCATTCATTTATTCATTAAGTGATATTAATGGAATGCATTGACTGTGCCAGGCTCTCACGTCCTACGCTCCCCTGAAGGAGCTCAGCATCCG
This sequence comes from Phoca vitulina, assembly GCF_004348235.1. Classification (NCBI taxonomy): domain Eukaryota; kingdom Metazoa; phylum Chordata; class Mammalia; order Carnivora; family Phocidae; genus Phoca; species Phoca vitulina. The sequence continues at coordinate 42,106,045 of NW_022589707.1, read as the reverse complement.
GTAGAGGAGGCCTGTGGGCATTAGACAGCCCAGTAAGTTGTGGTGAGTAGGGACAGGGCCCAGGTGTGTGCCCAGAGGCATGCGGGGCTCGGAGGAGGTCAGGTTAATCAGACTGGGTGAATCAGAGGATTGCCAGAGACTGAGCTGCATTTTGAAAAATGAATTGGAGTTAGCAGAAAATGGGGGCAAGAGGAAATGATGACGAAGAAGAAAGCGCATAGCGGGGTAGGGACAGCAGTCCAGGCAGAGGGAACAATATGTTCAAAGGCACGGATGTGCAAACTGGCATGTCGTGTAGGGGGACTTTTGTTTAGCCTTTGGAGATGAGTAGAGTAAAAATCATGAAAGACTATTGTGCTAGCTAAGGAATCTGAACTTGATCTTGAAGGTTAGGGGGCAGGTTTTGAAGGACTTTTAGCAGGAAAATGACATCACCAGATGTGTGCTTTGGGGCCATTCTTGTCTTAGTGTGGGGGATGAATTGGATACAGGCCCAGAGATCCACCAGCAGCCCATGCATTAATGTTGGACAAGTGGGCCTTGAACCAAAGCAGTAGCAGGGGGAATAGGGTTGTGGGGAGTTCAAAGGAGAGTGAATCTTGAGAACTTGGTCAGTGTGGATTTGGGAGGTGAGTCAAAGAGAGAAGTCAGGGGTAACTGGATTTCTGGCGGGTTTGCTGGAAATGAGATGGGAAGCAGGATGGTGTGGCAAGGGTGTGGACTCTGTGCTCGTGGGACCTCTAGGCAAGAGGCTGGATATGTATGTGGAGAGATCCCTGGACTGGGACAGAGATGGAATCCTCAGCTCATGCTGGGTGCTTGAAGCCACATGTTTGGGTGAGATCCTCCTGGAAGTGCAACAGGGTATGAAGAATAGCAGCCAGGATGGCCCTCGGGCCACAGCAGTGTTTAAGAGAGTGAGAAAGGAAAAAGCTCACCATCCACAAAAGAATAGTGACATTTAGCACTCCTACCAAGTTAAAGATTTTCAAGATTGAAAAAAATATTTGGAGTCTTAGCACCATAGTTGACTTTGAGTGTGCATTTAAAAAACATTGCTGTTCTTAGAAGACTGTTTTTTTCCCCAGCATAGTTTTAGAATATGTATTCAACAGACCCTTCCCTATGTAAAGATTAGACTTAATGAGTAATAATAATAGTAGAGTCTGAGAATACCAGGCCACTGAGATGAAGAAAAGACTTCTTTACTGTAATTTGTCATTACGCTGTCCATTCCTTCTACAAATATTATGAGGGGCTTGCTCTGAGCAAGTGCTATGAAATCTTTAGGTCAGTCTATATTTCGCTGAAAAATGACAGAGTGTTTGCCGCTGGGTTCTTAAATTAATAGTTTGTACTTTAAAAAATACATACAGTTGGTTTAGCTTAATTGCTTATTGCCAATGTCTGTGGGAAGGTCTCAATGCTTTGAGTTTATAAGCATTTTCCTTTCTGTGTAATAATACTTTACATTCACGTAGCACTTAAACATATATATTTTTAGGGAGAGCACGGGCGGGGGGTGGGGGTGGCGGGGAGGGGCAGAGGGAGAGAGAGAGAATCTTAAGCAGGTTAAGCAGGCTCCTTGCCCAGGGAGGAGCCTGACACGGGGCTCGATCTCACCACCCTGAGATCGTGACCTGAGTAGAAATCAAGAGTCTGACGATTATCTGACTGAGCCACCCAGGTGCCCCTACATTCACGTAGCACTTAATGAACAACTTCTCAGCATTTTCACCAATGTTTTATAATTTGATATTCCTAACAAACAGCTGAGATAGGTTGGAACAGGTATTATCCCCATTTTCCAGATGTGGAAACAGAGGCTCAGTGAATAAGTTCGTAATTTAGAAAGTGGTAAACCAGCATTTATCCCTCGTCTTGTGACCATAAGTCAGAGCTCTTTCCATGAAGCAGGACATGTTACTCAAAGCGTACATGTTCACAGTTGAGCAGTGGCAAGTAAACAGGGGGAAAAAGCCTTGATTTTTTTCAGAACTATTTGTCATTGCTACCAGCATCAGTGAACAGTATGTCGAGTGGCCAGGGGGTTTGTGACACTGTAGTCATTGTGGGTTTTATAGTTTTAGTTCAGAATCTTTCTTTTTTTTATCACAAGTTTGCGGCATGTTGACAAGTGGGTTTCCTTTTCACTCTTGTCTCATCTGTGTAAAGACCCACTATTTCAGCAACGGGTACATGTCTTGTGCTGTTTATATAGAACATTCAGCCGTTGGAAATATTTAATGTCCCTTTTGGTATATTCAAGAACTCCTGTCTCCAGTGGAAAAATGGAGCAGCCAGCACCCTGTGAGGGCGCATGGCTTCCATATGACCCGATGACTAGGTGCTCTGGCTCACGGGGCTGGGAAGGGCGGCGCAGGATAACCTTGGCCGCTGTTACCAGCCTTCTGCCTTGCTCAGCGTAGGCCCCACTGACTTCTCCATTAGGCATAGTGGTGACCAGGGCCCATGCGGCTTTTAGAGGCCCGTGAAAATGTTTTAATTTCTTTTAAAATCGGAAAAATAAAATGCGCTTTGAGATCAGAGGAAAGGTTTTATGACATAACATTAATATATTCATCTTCACGTCAGTGTAGTCATAAAGTATGATTTTTAATATTTTTGTGTGTGGCAGAAAGAGCCCATGAAGGCAAAAGTACCGAGGGCCCAGGAAAGTCAGAAGGCAGCCCTGAGTGTATGTGTGGGTGGGGGATTTGGAAGGATAAACGAGGTCTACTCTGAACTCTGGTCTTCTCTTCCTAACCTATTTGCCCTTCTGTTCATTGATTCGTTGATGACTGGTTCATTCCTTCTAAGAACTCTGGGTGTGTGCAAAGTACTCTGGGGAAATGAGTTACACACACACACACACACACACACACACACACGCTGACAGGAGGCCGAGGTGGAATGTGCACAGACTAAGGCATCGTGCCTGGATTTTCTTCCAGTTTCCATCTCTGGGCGGCTTCTCTTAGACTTTAATGTGCTTTTGAGAAATAATGGCCAAACATGTTTAGAGCATCACTATATTGTTATCTTGTTTTTATTATCCGTCTTCTGTATGACTTTAAAAATACATAATGAAAAAATTTTAAAGTAAGACTTTGGGAAAGATTAACTCATAATCCCTGGAGACTGAGGCAGGCAGTGGGGCAGAAGTCTCAAATTCAAGAACAAAGTGCATGTTGCCTTAGAAGGTGACACTTGATAGGTGGCAGAAGGGAATGTGAACTATTTTTTTTTTTTTTACTTTAAAAAAAATCCTCTGAAAAATTCTGATTTTATGATCTGTGTCACAGAATGGGAGGTGCTATGTCCAGAAAACACCATAATCTCTCTTCTGTTTCTGCTCTAGAGTGTTCATAGCCTGCCTCTCAGATGTGCCAAAACAAGGCAGTAACAAATGCCTAAAATTTCAGCTTTGATGCCCCATTTTTTAGACAAAAAGTTTAAATGTTAAAATTCAATTCAATTAGGGGCACCTGGCTGGCTCAGTCGGTAGAGCATGCAACTCTTGATCTTGGGGTTGTGAGTTTGAGCCCCATGTTGGGTATAGTGATTATTTGAAAATAAAATCTTTAAAAAAAAATTCAGAGTGCCTGGCTGGCCCAGTGGGTAGAGCATGCAACTCTCGATCTTGGGGTATTGGGTTTGAGGCCCATGCTGAGTGTAGAGATTACTCAAAAATAAAATCTTTGGGGGTGCCTGGGTGGCTCAGTTGGTTAAGTGTCTGACTCTTGATTTTGGCTCAGGTCATGATCTCAGGGTGGGGTGGGGGAAGACTGAGCCCTGCGAGGGCGGAGGGTGGGGCTCTCTGTGCTCAGCAGGGAGTCTGCTTCTCCCTCCCCCTCTGTTCCTCCCTCCACCAACCCCCCCCATGCTCGCTTTCTCTCGTGCACACTGTCTCTCAAATAAATAAAATCTTTAAATAAAATAAAATAATTAAATTCATTTAGCAAATTTATGATCACCAAGTGAATAAATTATGCTTTAAAATTTATTATGCCAAACATGATCATTGTTGTACATGCTTTCATATTTTTAAACTAAGCTTGTTTAGTAAAGAGCAGTTTTTGGAAAGTATTGTGTTTTAAACTTTATCCTGTATTTCCAATTCTTATTATCTTTAAAAAGGAACAAGATTATCTGCCATGAATTTTTTTTTAATATTGCTAACTTTTACCTATAACAGGAGGTTATTATGAAGATGAAATGATTTACTATATGGAAAAATATATTTTAAAAATGGAAAAGTATTGGATAAAAGGTGTTCATCTTTCTATTAATAAGTTATTGCTGCTTATTCTCATGAAGCTTGGCTGCCTACACAAAGTCGTTTTCATCTCCCATTGCTTGCTTTTCATATGACCTTCGCTACTCTCTTATATTTTGTTCTAGGGAGTGATTTAGTTTTCCTGTAGAGAGATGAAGAAAGTAAGAAATGGCTGCTTTTAAGATTTGAGAAAATCTGAACATATTTTTCATGATTAAAAATGAAAACTCAGTTTTTGAGTACACTTTCTTATCCTCCTGTAACCTGTAAGACTACCGAGAAGGGCACCCAGCTTGGTTTTGCATTATTTTAAAAATTCCATTTGTGGCACAGTGCTTTTGAACTTCCTGTGGTGCCTGATTCATTAGATTTACTTCTTGTTTTTTAAAGAATTCACGACTGCAGCTCATTTCAGTTTTGCTTTGGTACCATTGCTTCCCTCTGCTCTTTCCAGCCCTGCTTGTGATTCTGAAACACATCTCTTTGTTTATGATGCCCTTACAGGAGTTTGTAAGCGTCTGGGTTCGAGATCCTCGGATTCAAAAAGAGGACTTTTGGCATTCTTATATTGACTATGAGATATGTATTCATGTAAGTATGCAGTCAATAGTCTACGTAGATCATAGTGATTTTTAGGTGGCGTACATCTGATGGGACTCTCTGTTATACCTAAAATTTAAATTTGTAAAAATTTTCCTAACTCAGAGAACTGAATTTGAATGATTACAAGTAATGCCTGTATCTCAAACGAAGTGGTCAGATGGCTCTGAAAGCTGGAAAATTACTCATTTGAGTTCCTTATTTTACCTTTGCTAATATTAATATTTTAATGTTTATTGCCTTAATGTATGAATATGTGAGTACATCTGAAATTCACAGTTAAAGCGTATTTATAGCTCATTAATGGTATTTCTTTATGGTCTGTTATAGCATATTTCTGGGTAATATATTGCCTGATAAATCTTAGGTTTTGAGAGGATGTAGAGCTCTCTGGAAAACTGATGTGCGGTGGTTTTATATGTAGAATAAGAAAGTAGGAAATGAACGTGTGCAATTATTTTGCCTTAGTCCAGATTCTGAGTAATTAATGTAAGTAAATAACTAGAAATGATGTACTTTATTTGGAAATAATACTTTATTATAATCTCTTGAGTTATGCTGTGTGGTGTGTGGCCTTCTGTGATCATCTTGAACAAGGGTCAGCAAACTTTTTTTGTAAAGAGCCGGGTAGTAAATGCCTTCAGGTGTCTGGGCCATACATTCTCTCTTGAAACTACTCAATTCCTCTGTTGTAGGGTGAAAAGCAGCCATACATGTACATGAATACATGTAATTGTGTTCCAATAAAACTTTAAAACTTTATTTGCAAAGACAGGTGGCAGGCTGGATGTGGCCCACAGGTCATGGTTTATTGGCCCCTGATCAAGAAGACAGTCACTTTTCCCATCTGATTTAGTCCAGAATTCTCTTGGGAGCATAGAAATAGACTCAGATTTTATCTGAGTATATAGGTCAAATGAAGTAAAATTTAGCCACCTTTAATTTTCCATTGTAAATAGTTAAATTGGTATATTGGAGCCCAAGCATCAGCCATAAAACTTGTTTTCCCTCCTTTCTTCCCTTTTTTTCTTTCCAAGTTCCCCAACTTAGAAAATAAACTAAAAACTCAGAACTGCTTTTTTTTTTCTTAAGAACTGCTTTTTTGTTGATTGTGTTGAAGGCCACTGCCAGAGTATGCCTTGTATTTTGATTTTGCTTTGGTTTTACTCATAAAGTCACACCAGTTATGCATTCTGTGTGGAAAACTATAACATGAGTATTAAGACTAAGCATTTGAAAATGAAATGAAATTTAGTTACCTTTTTAACTTCCTCCAAAAAATGTGTGGGCTGTTATCACACTTTATGGTAGACGTGAAATTTAATTATCCTCAGGGAGTTAATGAAAGCATAGATTTTTCTCTGCTACATAAATAGCATGAGGTGAATGCAGAAATGTCTGTCTCAAGCCAGAAATGATAGGTTCCACAAAAATTACTTGGCGGTGTTGTGGCATTTCTCTGAAATGCTAATAAATTGACAATGTATAAATCTTCTGGGCTTGGTAGATAGCAGAAATAAGCAAATAGATTTAGAGGAGCTTAACAAGTTAGTGATCTCAGCATAGTCTGGTCCTAACTGTCCACACCTGTTTATGATTAGGAGTAGTTGGGGGGGAATGCTACGGGAGAGCTTTCGTCAGCCTCACTCAGATGCTAGACCCATAGAGCTTTGCAGGGAGAGAAGCTGGTGGTTAACCCATTTAAACTAACCTCGAGGGGAAATGACACCAGATGCCTCTGAAATCTTAGGATTTATTTGGAATTTTAAATTAGTGGACAGTATATACTCTCCTGACCTTGTCCTGTAAAGGAAGGACTTACAGATGGACCAGATGGATCTCCAGTTGACATCCATGTTATTGACATCGACAGTAATTGGGAACAGAGAAATGAAAGGGAGTTGAAATGGACTGAGTCCGTACCTGAGGTGTCAGGAGTCCCTGCAGTGGCCTGGTCCTCTCTGGGGAGGGAGCACTAAGAAGATGTCTGCCCAGGCTTGTTAGGGCATCGTTCTGGTGTAAATGGCCTGCTGTCTTAGTCCCCGAGGGTCACGTTAGGGTGAGGCCCTGGTGTGCTTTGAAATCCACACACAGAATGTTATTGCGCCACAAACTCCATTTGGTGCTTTTTGCTGCCATATTGTCAAAGGTGATGGGGTTTAGACCAACAGCTACTTTGGAGGCAGATGTCTTAACCTCTCTGCCTCCTGAGGTTTTCTGAACTTTTTCAAGCTCAGGAGTAGCAGGAACTGTGCCACACGTTTCAGGGGAACAGTTTAAGAACTCGGGCACAAAATCACTTACATTTGCCAAGGAAAACTACTACTGGGTGCTTATTAAGTGGCAGAATAATAACAATTTTGAAAGAATATAAATCTTGGGGGCAAATAGTTTTCTCATTTGGCAATGTAAAGGTTATGAAATCGAATTTTGAAATAGAGAGAATAGAGATCTCCTTACAAAGCCAATAGACAAATTTTTGCCAGTCTTGTTTACACAAAGGAGAAAGGAGAAACACTGTATTTACCAGTCTTGGGTTTACCTGAAGGAGAATCATTGCTATTTTGCTTAGGATGGGGACTCCGTCGTAGGTGGCTTTTTCGAAGTCTGCCTTAAGGTAGCTGGAAGGAAACCAACATCTCCTATCTAATAATAATATTAATAGAAAACATTTGCCAGGTGCTTATGAAATAGGTATGTACACCTTCATCCCCATTTTACCGTTCAGCAAACTGGAGTTTGAGTGACCCGCTCCATGGCAGATCCGGGACTGGCATGTGGTTCCCCACGCAGATGCTTGGCCCTCTGCACCACGCGCCTCACTCTACCTTGCACATCCAGTAGAGAAGGAGGATGCTGTTCTCTTGTTTAAAAGTGATTTCAGGACACCCCAGTGACCCTCTGCACCTGGAGGTCGCAGGTTAAAGAGCTCCCCAGCGTCTAGACAGACAGTCCAGCCCCAACTTCCCCCTGGGCGGTGTGGGCCCCCCATGGGGGCGGGTACGGATGCTGTGGTGCACACAACCTCTCCTCCACATGGTCGATCCCCAGCCCCCACTCCACGCCCCCCCCCGGGACATCCTGATCACAGCCTCAAACAACCAAGATTACACAGTGGAGAATCGCATCCGGATGGGCATGTCTGCCTTGATCCTGATGGTTCTTGGGGTGTTGCTGCTTCCGGCTCGGCAGAGTCAGAGAAGACCCCCCCTCAAGATGCAGACAGGAGATAAACGTAAGAGAGAGAAGACCCACCATTCAGTGAGTTAGAACATTGGAAGTAAAACTGGTGATACCAATAGGTTCTGGAAGAAAATCTGGGCGTAAGATGGGGAAACAGTCTGATGAGAATGTTCAGCGTATAAACATGGTTTGGGTGCAGGAAAATGTCTGGGTTAATGCTGTAGCAGCTCTTTTGCAGTTGAACTGTGGTAATTTCCCTCCCCCCTCCCCCCCAAAAAAGTGATTTCAGGATGCCTGGTGATTTGTGTGATCTGTACTGACAGCCATATCAAGGATATGACGGCTCCTTGTGGTGTCATATCAAGGGCTGTAAGAAGGGGTCTCTAATTCCCAAAGACTTCTGCAGCTACACGGATGGATGGATGGTGTTCAAATGGAAGGGATAACCCTGAGTTTTTAAGGGTCATTTAGACTTCAGGATTTGTAATTTTTATGATTCATCTTTGAAAGCAGCACTAACAGGTGAGCAAGAGGCTACCTCAGGACTCAGGGAATGGCAGGGTCATGCCTTGCCCCAGGACAACACTGCTCATTGATGTCATCCCAGCTGCCTTCAGGGATGTTCTATTGACGGGTTTTGTGCAAGATGGGAGTCTAGCATAAATGCAGATGTATTTTTGGTTTTAAAAAATCCTATTAAAAATGCATATGGGTACATATAGTGAGTTAGAGATGTAAGAAAAAACAATTTTTTTTCCTTAAGTGAGGCTTAATTCTTTTTCTTTAAACAGACCAATAGCATGTGTTTTACCATGAAAACATCCTGTGTGCGAAGAAGATACAGAGAATTTGTGTGGCTGAGGCAGAGACTCCAAAGTAATGCATTGCTGGTGTAAGTGATTTAAATAAGTGATATGGAGGAGACTTTATTATTACATTCAACATTTTAAAATTTGTTGTGCATTAAGATATATAATATATGAAGGATTTTGTAGGCTTTCTTCTTGATTGCAATATATAGCTTTAGTTGGTTTTGTTGCTACTGCATCTGAATTCAAAATTTACCACTTGAATTTCCCCAACTCGACGAGTATTGACCATGAAAGGCCTCAAAAATGTTTAAAAATGGGTTTTTCTTTAAGTTAATGAGTTTTCTCATACCCTTATTATATAACTATAATATATGTACCATATAATACACTTATATATACATAAGTATATATAATACAATTATGTGATAGTTACACGATAACTCTCACACATAATTTGCTTTCACTTTGAGGGATTTCTGTCACTAAACCACCTTGATTTGATGGTTAAAAAAATTTTTTTCTTTTCTTTCTCATAAGACAAGTGCCAGAACTTCCATCTAAAAACCTGTTTTTCAACATGAATAATCGCCAGCATGTAGATCAGCGTCGTCAGGGTTTGGAAGATTTCCTGAGAAAGTAAGTGCACAGAAACTCTTGTGGCCAGACAGGAGTTGTGAGCAAAGTGCTTTGCAAGAGTCGAGTGTGCTATAATTATGTGGGGGAGAAGATCACCATTCTGAAGTGCTGATGATGATAATCTTGGAGGTGCTGTGCTCAGGAGTTCATTTCCTATATAAGAGCGCCATCTTGTGGCTCACGTCATATGGTGCACATCCGGGACCACATCTTCTAGAAGGAAAACAATGAGCTAATTGAGTCAGATAATAAATCTGCGCACAGTCCCTGAAGCTGTAAAGCAGAGCCAAATTACCTGGGAGTTTAGCTGACAAAAGTCAAATTTGCCAGGAGGCAAATGTGCTTTATTAAAAAGGTACTTCTTAAAAACTGTCTTTATTTACAACATTTAGGACTGACAGACCAAAATCAGCTCCACGATGGGCTGCTAGTGAATACTTTTCTGGGCTCTTCTAAAGAAAGAGTTTAACTGTACTCTTTGGAGGGCATGTTTGTTTATAAGGGAGTAGTTATTGGTGTTTGAATAGTCTGGGTTATTAACTCGGTGATGGCAGGTACTGCAATTAAAGTGACTTGAATTTGCACTACTGTAATTTCTTTTTTTTCCACTCTGGAATGCTAGAATACCCATCCCATGAAACAGCACATTGTTTGCGCTCAGACTCTGAGGCCAGACTTCCTGGGTTCAAATCTTGGCTCTGCTACTTATTGGCTGGGGGCTTGGGCAAGTCTTGTACGTCCTCTGTGCTTGCGTTTTACCGTCCATAAAATGGGGTTAATAATGGTATGTACTTTGTAAAGTTGTTGAGAGGATTAAGTGAGTCAATGAAGGTAAAGCACTCATTTCAGTCTGGCATGTAATGTGTGGTCTTGGCCATTATTATTTTAATCCACTTAGACATGAAATAGCTTTGAGCTAATTTTTCTAACTTCCTATTCTATAGATTAGGAAATAGGCTGAGTCATAGGACTACTAGTTAGTGGCAGGGCCCGGTTTCCTAAGCTCCCTTTCTTTTTCTACTGACTTTAGGATCTGAAGTAATCTTCCTTGGAGTTCACTACGTGGGACCTTAGAGCTAGCCTGAAATAATATACTGCCTTCTCCCCATATGGCTCACTCATAAAGGGTTTGGATATTAAGTATGCACATGAATATTAATATTTATTTCCATTAGGTTGATATAGTGTCTTTCCTTGGAAGGGGTCATAGAGACATCCAGAAACATCCGAGATTATAAATTGAGGGAGGGCCAGAAAGGAAAAAAGCCAGAGGAATAAAAATGACAAGAGACCAGAAGCACCCATTATGTGAGCCAAGGCCTCAGGGACCGTTTCAGTGGTATTCTTTTGGATCTCACAGGCGTGACAGAACAAAGGCCTGGTCAAGTTTTTTCTGCCCATTCCCTTTGGAGACAGCTCTGATTTTAATTGTTGTCTCTCCGAGACCCAGGTGGCTGATGGCGTCTCCCTTAAGATGTGGCCCATGAGTCCAAGTTTGCTGAGCGGCCTGTCGGTGCAGATGCGGCTCGGGGAAGCCACGGACTGGCCGTTGGCAGTGAGGCCTGGACGGGGACAGCCAAATCCTGCAGTCCCTGTCAGCCCCGGGAAGCTGCTTTTCTTCTGTAGAGAAGTCTCTTTATTGGAGGTCGAAGGACAGCATGTGTCTCTGTATTTATATCCGGAGTTCAGCATGGGGCGTGTGTTTTTGACCAGGAATCACTTCACTGTTTTGAAAACGACCTTTCCTTCCACAGTTGATCTACCAAGTTAGTGACTGAGTGAGGTCGCTGGGCTGCAGGGCAGGCAGGCTGGTGCTTGGTTATTTCTGCATACTGTGCCATTTGGCTGCTTGCTGATTGCATTTGATGCGGACATCCTAGCGGAAGGGATCGGGGATCAGAAGCTTGAGGGGCTAGGTTCCGGGTCTCCCAGGAATCACAGCTCCTAAATTTTTCCTGGCTATCTGACCTTGGAAAAGTCCCTTAATTCTTTGTGTCTCAGTTTGCTATAAAGAGTGCGGTCATGTAACACAGGTGCTGCTTGACCTTGTTGGTTGTATCGTTAAGATGACACATTGGAAAGGACTCTGAAAACCTATTTGTTAAGTGTCTACTCGGGGCCAGGCTGGGTCCTGGGGAAACAGGACCACACACAATGGACACAAATCCTTATCCTCTTGAAGCTTCCATTCTAGTGGGAAAGTACTGTATCCATATCAGGGGATAGCTAAGTTTGTTAAAATTGGACCTGGATGATCACCCAGAAGTCCACTCATGGAGCAGACACCGAGTTCCCTTGTATTTTCATTTGTCCCACTATAGTATGTGAACATTAGTCTCCAAGCTGATGGGTTTCACAGTAAAGATGACAGCTGGTGCTTCCACATGGTTTGAACCTGAAGGAAGCAAGGAGTCTAGCCACCACACGGTTGGATTCAAGCCTGACCTAAATGGCCCCTTCGGATCCTCCTCACCCTCCATTCTGTGCCCCTCACGTTCTGGTGCATGGCGCTCCTGTTCTTTGCCCAGTTTGTGTAGAAGTAGCAACCTCGAAGGTCTTTGCCCCTGGGATCCCCTCAGCCCAAGCCCACTTGGGGAAGCTGGACGCAGCGTTGCAGCTCGGCCTGGCTCGGTGCTGGGTCCTAATCCCAGCGTGACATCCCCCGAGGCCCCACTGGCTGCCCGTTAAGGAAGGTCACTATCAATAGCCTGCACTTTGTTTTTTTGTAGAGCACTTTTAGGAACTTGAGACAGAAGACACCCCAGCATTAAAATGTGAAATATGCTTGTGCTGTAGATTTTTAGCATGTATTTTTAAAATCTGGTATTTTATGGAGGTTTTGAAGTTTTGAACCGAGAACACTATATATGTTCAAACCCTTTAAAACCAAAGTGCTGCTGTTTCTGCACATATGTGTGTTTATAAGTATAAACTTAGAAGTTTAGAATTTTTTTTTTTCACCTTGAGGTGAAATTATACATCTTTAATAACAGCACATATCCAGGCCAGTCTTTATAAAGGAACTGAGAAGTTGTTTCTCTAAGTGCCAAATAATAGGTTATACCATGTATTGAACACTTGCTCTGTGTTTAGCTTTTTACATGTTTTATCTCCGTTCCTACAGTATTATTAGGAATTAGGTATCATCTTGATTTTATACACAAGGAAATTATAGGAAAGGTGGAGGCATCATATTAATTCCCGGAACTGGCAAGTTTATAATTACTAGAACTCTTAAAGCTAGCTAAATTTGGTCAGTATGATTGTGACATTTTTCAAATGTATTCATTTTCTCTCTATCTTGGCTATAATCGCCCTTTTGGATTTTCCCACCCCCGGCTAATTATAGATTGTAAGTCACTTCTACTAATAGTTATGGAAAAAGAAAGTTACGGACTAAAATAATAAACTGTTGGTAAGTCACCAACTATAAACATGGCAGTCCTACTAATTTATGTTTGATTCATACCACGAATGGGAGCCAGCTTTTCCTTCTTTACTGAATTCATCCCGTTAATATAACTAAATGTACCTTACAGTGTAGACTTTTATATTACAGTTTTGTATTTCTTAAAAATTTAAGGAATATTATAGTTTTTTACCAAAGGATACCATGGAAACACTAGTTCTACACACACACACACACACACACACACACACACACTTTTTTATAAGTCTTTGTGTTCAGTAGAGGGCACCATCGCACAGATCATGAATGTCTTCAGTGAAGATTTGTAGGTCTTATTTTTTCTTTTTTTTCTCATGGTAAGAGGTAAACAGGCTGAATTAATTTTTTTTTCCTACATCCCACTGCTAACCTTCCACACTCTGTACACATGTGTATATATCATTATATTGGGTTCAGTAGACAGGGCATCCTTAGTTAGGATTAAGTGGTTTTGCATAGCTCTATATTGTTCCCAACTGAACCAGTATATAATACACCTAATAAAATCATGTTGAGGAAAACCAGATTTTCAACTGTGTCCAATTCAAGGGAAAAACAGGATTTGCTTTGGTTAGTTTAAAGTTGTTTTTGGGGAAAGGAATAACTTTTGGCTCATGTTGTAAATATCTTTTCAGACATTTCTTTAAAATTCTAGAGGCTGTTTTTTGCTCCTTTTATAAAGCCTTGAAAATTATATACATTTATTTTTATGGAGCCTTATAAAGATGACATTTTATTGACCATTTTACAAAGTACTCTTTATATCAAGCTTGAAGTTGATTTTCTGCTATTTGATTTGTTTGTGGAAAATGTGGCACAAATATGACTAAGGTAAAAATAGGATTTAATATTATGATGATGGCAGTCACAACATTCTCTGAAATACAGTAAACCAGATACTCCTTAAAACGAACTAGCTATGCTCAGCGAACCAGGTGGGAAAATACTTCCAAAATTTGGTATTTTTAATTGTGAGATGAAATACCTGAGAGTAAAAATCATGAATATGTTAAAAAGTTATTTTGCTTATTTAAAAACCCATCCCCATGGAGCACGGTAGCATAATTAGCCCGCCAGTCAGAGGGCCTTCCAGTAACCAAAACCATGCCTAGCAGGGGCACTGTTTTGTGAACTCCAGGCCCGTGTTGTCGGATCTCGCCCGCCCTCCCCCCCCCCCTTCAGAATTGTGAGCTGGGTGTGTGCGGGCTGGGCTCCCTCTCGCTTTTCATGGGCATGTCCTCCAGATGGCAGTAGTAAGCAGAAAAGAAAACACTGGGAAATAATGAGTCTAATGTACAGTAAAATTGGAAATTGAATTATAGCTCAAGAAAAAGGACAGTAGCCTTGAGGTCCCGATCAACCTGGACTCTGATCACTTTTGTTTGCTGTACCCATGTGTTAGGTTACTAGCAAGTTAATAGCCGCGCGTGAGCAGTTCAAGGCTCAGTAGAATTGCTTTAGACATGAAATAAAGCTAAAATGAATTTGTGTCCAATATCATTGGCATTAGTGCTCATTACTTTTGTGGTGTAATGCCTCGAACCATCTAAAATCAATTTTAAAGATTACCTATTATTTTATAAAGAAAATAAAACACATTTCCAACAGAAATAAAACAGTGAGCGTAATCCTATGAGCAGTTACTTGTTCGTGGCCGGCAGGAAAACCACCGACAGGACACAGGAAACTCTGTGCAAACTTCATGGCAAATGCGAGTTAATATTAATGGGTTGTTGCCCTATAAATCTTCTCTTAATTTGAAGTATTTAAAACAAGAGTGGTAAACATTTGTAAATGTAGAAAATAAATCTCAAAGAGTAGTAAAAGGGATTTACTACTTTACTACTTGTACTTGGTAAATTAATCTTTATCATGTGATATGGTCATCTTCTGGGAGAAGCCAGGGCAGAGGATGGGGAGGGAGGGGAAGTACTTAGCTGCTTTGCTGGAGATTTTGCCCTTTTAAAAGGCACAAAGGTTTAACTTTTCCTTTTAGTAGGCCAGTAAAAATATTTTCCCAAGCTACATTTGGGAAGCCTGTTGAAGCTAGATTTTGGTTGTGATGCTATACATGTGTAGACTTTTGCCTTGAAGAAATAACTCTGTTTTATTTTGGAGAAAAGGAAATCTTCTAATGACCTTGGATTTTAAGTAAATTGACATGAATGGCCAAAAAAGATTTACTTTTCTAGTTATTTGTGTAGAAATGCAGAATATAAGGGAAGGTTCATTTGGTCTGAAATACATAATCTGTGTTACATAGAGCTCTCTGTGCAAAATCCCACGTTGGGCAAAATTATCCTCGGGTTTTCGTGTTTTAGTTTTGTCCCCTCTGTTGGGTCTGAGTGCCTCGTAATATATCATTATTGAACTATTCATAGAGACGAAATTATCATACATCAAGATCTTTCCTAAAAAGGTAAAACTAGTTTTTATTTAAAAATAAGGGTGTACTTTGGCTTAATTTCCTGTTCTGAAACATGCATTTCAGGAAAAAAAAAAAAAAACATTCGGTGATAATATGAATTTGAGCAGGTACAGAATTGTTGGAGTTGTTTTTTAGTTTTCCATGTAGTTCTGATGCCCTGGTTGAAATCTGTACTGTCTTTGTAAACTTTGACCTTGAATGTAGGAAGGCTAGTATGTACTTAGCACAAAATTATCGTATTTTAAGTGTATATATGATAAAATCATTGGAGTAACTTTATTTGGTGGCTTATTTTAACAACTAGAAACACAGTGCCATGGAAGATTATGGAGAGATTTCTAGTCCATCTTAAGTTTTCCAAAAAAGCCAGCTCTCAACCCACCCCTTGTAAACATGTACATAAGCACACTTGTAAAGTTTTAAAATGTAAAACATGCTGAGAGACGTATTGGCTTTTTAATACAATTTTTAATAGTCGTTGAAAGTTTTGATGTTTCATGACAGCTTTGCCAAAAAGATCACAGAACCGACCTGCTGGTTGGCAGTAAAAAAATTTTTTTGAGTAGCACACATTTCTATGACCATAAGCAAAATCTTTCCATAATTAATCCACATGGTCATAACAGATGGTTAAATTGAAGAAATGTCCTTGAAGTTATTCTTTTAACAGATGTTCTTAACTATTAGCTCCATGTTTTTACTCACCTAAATTTCCAAATAATTGAATAAAAAGTTAACATATGCTTTCATCCTTTTAATAGGCAAAGTCTTTAATTGATGCAAAGTTTGCCCAGTGGAGAGATGACTTCGGTGGCACCCTTCTAACGTGTTGCTCTCTCCTCACCCTCTAATTGTCCATCCCCGACCACTGATCATTTCTCCCTTTTCCTCTCACACAGGGTCCTCCAGAACGCACTCCTGCTCTCAGATAGCTGTCTCCACCTCTTCCTGCAGAGCCATCTGAATTCGGAAGACATCGAGGCTTGCGTTTCTGGGCAGACTAAGTACTCCGTAGAAGACGCCATTCACAAGTTTGCCTTGATGAACCGGCGTTTCCCTGAAGAAGACGAAGAAGGAAAAAAAGAAAACGATATAGATTATGATTCAGAAAGGTATTTCCTTGCATTTTGATGTAATGTGTATGTGTTTGTAGAATACAGAGTGCACATAGGCATGTGTGTAGACATATAGACACACTTCACTTTTTTGTTGATGTAATACTAAGATAATGAAAAAATTAATTGACTGAGATTTTATTGAGCTGTGACAGCTCATCATAGCAGTCTTCACACACACCTCCACACTGAATTAATGAATGCAGTAGAAATTCAATTATCTGCATTCTGATTATGTGACTTTCATTTAGTCAGACTTGAATTATTCGCGTTTAAATTATCTAGCTAAAAAAATATCCAACTGCACTCCAAATGGCTAATTAAAAGTCCAAATTTCCTGTCTCTCTTTTGTGACTGGAGATAATTAAAGTTCTCCTCTGTTACTCAGGCTTTGAGTGTGTTGTGAAAACCAATTTCCTCTTTTTATTATTTTCCCCCTCTCTTCTTTCCCAGTTCATCCTCTGGGTTTGGACACAGTAGTGATGACAGCAGTTCACATGGATGTAAAATGAGCACCGCTCCGCAGGAATCCTGAAAAATAATTCTCACGTTACCATCTTAGGAAGAGCAAATGATGTCCACTCATGGAGAAGAAAGCTTGCTAATAATATATCCTTACCTAAAGCTCACTGTCATGACATTAGGTATTTAAATTCTTAAAGATGTTGCGTTGTTTATTAGTTATTTTTATGTTGTCTTATTCTGGCTCAGCTTCTGTAAAAAGCTTAAAGGCCTGTGAATGCAAGTCCCCTTTTGAGGCAAACATTATGGGCAAAAACAAGATCCTGCCCTGGAATGAAATGATAGATACGTTTAGAAACACCTACTTGGTTTTACTCAATTTTAAAAAATAGGTATATAGGTAGCCTGCATTTAAAAATCCAGATAGCACTTTCCTTCTTGTATCCGTGGTACAGTGTTCGCATAAACACAGCCTGTGTGATCTTAACCACTGTGGAGCCTGACGGCGTAGACCAGGCCGCCTCTGCAGACATGTGGCTGGTATTTTGTGGGCTCCTCCCCTGCACTGGGAAAGACACTTTTTGCTTTTGGGTGTTTGACTGAAATATTTTAAGAAGCTTCACCTTTCCAGTATTTTATGTCCTACTTAGATGGAAAAATGTATCTTATGAATAGAGACATGTTAAAATAATGTTGATGTCTTAGACAATAACAGAAATAGTGCTAGTCATGTTGCTTATATTTGCAGTATATAGATTCAGAAATACATTTTCATTGTCCAGATTCATTCACACATGGTTTCTGGAAACAAATAGTTTGTTTTCATTATTGTTGTGTGATTAGAATTTACGGGTTAACTATTTTCGGACTAAATGTGCAATTTCTTATCACTAGGTAACTTTCAGTGTCAATGGTGGTTCTTTGTCATTTATTTTCAAGTTAGAAGTGGGATCTTATAAAAATTAGTAAGTTTATCAATAAATATTCCTGTAATTTAGAAAAGAATATCAACTTGCTAATTTAAGAAATATTCGTTTTTAAAAAGTCCTTTCTTTCAAGGCATCTGCCTGAGGATTGGTATCATTTGATAAAATGTCTTCTTTTTTAGTGGCCCAAAGATAAAAGGTCTTAGATAAACTACACTGAACTTCAAATTTCAGATGAGGCAGCATTTTCTTGAGATAATTATCCAAGTTTCTTCTTCATTGAATGGTATGAAATATCTCTGAAACCACCGGGAAGATATTTTTACATAACCGGAATAACTTGTTGCTTTAATTAAATGTTACCTCACCTCATTTTATTTTAACTGGGAATTTAAAAGTTACTGTATTATTAAAAAGTCTTTGAAATGCTCATAACTAAGAACAGAAAAAAGTTAAATTTAGAGTAAGAATGATCTTAATTTTTCCTTCTTGTTTTTGTTTGGTCCAAAACATTATTGAGCTTTTGTAAATATTTTGATTTAATGTATCTTGGATCTTGTTACTTTATCATCTGAGACTCATTATTTTAATACAGGGGAAAAAAGATTTAGCAATTTCTTTTTATCTTGCTAACATGTGAAGTTTGCCATCCAGTCATTTAAGAGCGATCCTTAGCTTGCTGGCAATGTGTATTTGAATTCACATTATTTCTGTTTTACAAGTTTTTGAAAAGCATGTAAGGTGCCACCGATTGTCATATTATTTTTAGATGATGTAACATAGCCATCAAAATTGACATTAAGTATGCCTACTACTGTGGTATGTAAACTTCATAAGATCATCGTTTTCACATTAAACGTGAAAAAATCAAGTTCAGTTTGTTGGCTCACTTATTTTATAGAAGAGGATAGATTTCTTCTGACTTACACCTAAATTCAGTGTGTTTTTGAACAAGCAGTAAATTTTAATGAGAAACTTTGGTAAGACTTGGTTTACTAGTCACTACAGTTGTGCACATTTGAGGCTTTCAGCCTTGGTTTGGTAGTTGTGGTATCTCAGCACTGGCTTCTTAAAACTCATTTTCTGCAGCTGAGATATTTAGGTGAACTTCAGCCCCCAATGGCTTTCTGGCTTTGTTCTAGTCCCTTATTTTTCTCTGGCATATTTTTATAAAGCTTTCTCGAGGAAAAGAACATAATTACTAAGTAACTAAATTGAATAGATGTTTATTTAAAACTATCTTTAATGGAACTTAAATTTAAAGAATTCTAATCTTGGATGCTTTATGATTTACATACAGCAAAACTGTATCTCCCTGGCTAATTCTGAAAGGGTAAATGATTCACCTGTAAAGCCATTTTATGTGTTTTGTTTGAGAACTGATTTTATACATAACCCAGAGGTGTCAAAAATGAAAGTCAACAACCTGTTACTTAGGGCTTCTTTAAAGTCTCACTTGGAAGAGAGTGATTTGGATTCCAGTTAAAATTTCAAGTTTTTAAAAATTATTAAGGAAAAACAGAAATGTTTATTTTTAAGTAGTTATGTCCCTTAAGATATTAAGTATCTTGCAGGAGCTTTTCAAGCCTAATGCACATTTTATTGAATAATTAAATACAAACAAGTGATATGCCATAACCTTACTATAGTAAGGTAAAATAATAAAATTTCTTTTATGGCTATTAAGAACATAAACAAATTCACTTAGCCTACTCACAATTACCGTTATATCCAACAGAAAATTGAATGCTGTTTTGAACTCTTGTTTTTTTGGTGCGTTAAGGGTTCATCATTACTGAGCTACTGTGGTACAAATACAGTTTTCAGTATTTCAGCTATCAAGAAGACCCTTTTCCACGAAAGGCCCCTACAGTTTTAAGACAAAAATAACAAAACAAAAGCTTATTCTGTTTCTAAATAGTTTTCCTCTTAATATTTAAATTGTTTAGTCAGTGTCCTCTGAGTTCAATGTAGCATCTTTTCAGTGGAGAAAACCATTTATTTCAACATAATTTTCTCTTTTTGTTTGGAATATAGACATTTTCTTACTTTATTATATATAAACACATTTTCAAAAAGAAATGCCGTCTGAAATTAATTACCGCAGTGTGACATTCAAAGCATAGATACAGTTTTCTTTGCAAATAAAAGTCCTAAGACATTAATACACTATAATAGAGGGAGTTCAAAAATTGTAGAAGAATGGAAGTAAGCAACAATTTCTTTAAAATCTGAAATATTTACAAAGGATTTTGCCTCCGTTCTTTGCCATATGCATCTCACAAACGAGTCACCATTGTCCCTTGAAGTCAGACACAATTGCTCTTCACTCTTGTTGCAAACTTTTCTAGATCATTATTATGAACACTGCATTGGACACTAATTTATTTTAGCTGCGCAAACCCTGGTAGTTAATGATCCTCTTCTCTTTCTCCAAAATTCCAAAGACTTCTTTTCAAAAGATAAGAGAAGAGGGGGGAAAAAATGAAGCCACAGTTTTCTGCTGAATGTAAACTCTGGTCTAAAGACACTATGCAAATGGCTTCTGCTAAAGAGGAAAATACCCTTTCTGCCCCCCCCCCCCCCCGAAGTGTAGATTCATCCCAAGCCCCACACCGCTTGTCTTGGCTGCTGTAGAGACGCAGCACGGGCATAACTTGTGGTTGTGTTTTTGTTAGTTTCTTACCTCTGGGTCTTCTTTATAGCTTTGCCCCCACCCCACTGGCGGCGGCGCTCCCGCCGCTGCACCCTCGGCCGCCTGTTGGCTGCGGCGCCTCGGCGGCTCGCGCACACTCCCTCGCGCCGCGTCCCGCACACGCGCGCTCCCGCCGCCTCCCGCCCGGGCGCTCCGCCGGCGGCGGCTGCGGCGGCGACTGGGTGGCAGGTAGCGAGCCAGCTGGCCTCGGTCCGGTAACCCATGGCAACCGCCCTGGTAACCCATAGCAACTGCGCTGCGGAAAGAAAGGGAGGGAAAAAAAAAGAAAACCCGGGTGGGGGGGCGGCGGTGGGTGGTGAGTGGAAACAACAACCGCAAAAAGACAGCGATTTACAGCACAAACCTGCAGCGCCCTCTCCCCTGCCCCACCTGCTGCCAACGTGGGCACCGCGAGGCCCCCTTCCCAATGTGCAAATGACAACTCTGGCTGCTTGGAAAATAAGAAAACGAGAATGCAGAGGGACCTCGGGGGGGGCGGTTGGTGTGGGAGGGAGCTTTGAACAGCGATGCCCCCCTACCCCCCGCCCCAGGCCTCCGGGCTCAGTGGTCTCCTGGGGCCCCGCTGGGTTTGTGAGCGCGCGTGGAGCCGCGACCCCGCCGCTCCGGTGGGTTTCGGGACGGCTGGGTCGGGGTCGGCCGCGCGGGAGCCGGGGGAGGCGGCGGCGGCGTTGTTGTTGCGGTCTAGACCGGGGTCTTTGTTCTGCAGATGCTCGCGGCGCTGCGGCCCCCGGCCCCGCCGGCCGGTGCGAGAGAGGGGGCGACGGCGTGCCGCCCGGGCCTGGAGGCGGCGAGGCCTGGCGGGGCCCCGCGAGCGCCCCGGGGTCGCGGCGAGGCTGGGGCACAACCCGCGCGCTCCCTATGTGTTATCTGCGCACGCACCGCACCCATTAGTTAACCTCTTTCCTCTCCAGTCTCGCCAGGACCTCACAGCCTGCCGGGCGGACGCGCTGTCGCCTTAACTCCCCTCCCCCCGTTTGGAGAGGGAGGGGACAGTCGCGCTTGGTGGTGGGACTGGGCCTCGGGGGTAGAAGCGCGTGCCTCCAGGTCCAGAAACGGCCCTGGGTCAGAGTTTAATGTCTGTGTGTGCGGGGGGAGGGGGGGTGAGGAACAGGCGGGGAGACACAAGTCCTCCACCGCTTTAGGCTGCGGGCCCAGAAGCGGGGCGGTGTTCTTCGCCCGGAAAAAAGAGGCGCGCGGCCGGTGGCATAACCAAGTGCAAGGCCGCCGGAGGACAGAGGGGGGCGCTGCCGGGACAGCGCCGCGGCGGCAGCTGCCCGCCCGAGAACGCGCCGCCTGGGGTCTGGCTGGTTGTCCGAGTGGTGGAGTGGTGTTAGGGGTTCCAGGTGGAAGGAACCTGCGCCCCACATAGATTTCAGTCCGTGTTGAGGAGTATCGTCTGCTCGTTCGTGTATTCGCAGAATCCCCCTGATGCAGGAAGCATCCGGGGACTGGTTCCATTCAATACCGAGCCCCTAGGCCCATGCAAGTCCATTCCACAAGGAACGGTACTGGGGTGAAGACCGGCCGCCCTAGGAAGCTGAAGTCCACAGTTCTAGGTCTAGTTCAAATGAGCTGTGATTCCAAGCTCATTTTGATGTTTTAAAAAGGAAAACTTTTGTCTTGGATGATTCTTGAACTCCTTTGAGATCTTAATCCTCAATGATTTTCCCTCTGTAGATGTGTACCAGTTACAAACCCAAATAGCAAAGCCATCAGCAACATCTTTTTGGAGGCAAAGACCTACACAAGTGTAACACGCACTCACTTGTACAATGCAGGCTCCTGAACAGGTGATTAGATCAACAGTATTTCATCTGACTTTTGCTGGTAGACAAAAGGGAATCTGGCTATGTAAAGAATGGTATTTTAATCCTTTCATAAAGAAAAGAATCTTCCAAATACATATTTTTGCTGCCACAGATCCTGGGGAAACTTGGTTTATTTCTGCACATACGCATGTTCTCGGTTCCGCTGCCTACCAAGCACCTGGCACAGAGACACGTGAACCTTTGGAGGTAAAAGGTAGCTACTTGCGCACCTGGGGATCCATTCGGTACCATCCCAGCTGTCTGCATCGTGGTGTACTGGGAGCCCTGTGCTTTAATTTTTTTTTTTTTTAACAAAAGCAATTACAGAAAAGTGCAAATTCAACGTGTGACATTTAACATTTTGCCGTGGCAGGCAGCCTCCCCTTAAATGGGGCCTTTCTGCAGAACAACAGGAGCCAAAAGGCCTTGTGTCATGGAGTAATGTAAGACACAATCTGGCCTGCAGACGCACAATGAATCGGGAAGGATTTATGTAATTAATTGACCAGTCTTAACCTGTTATCGTGATGTAAGGAATTTGGAACTCATTAATTTGGGCTCTGACAGATTTCATATTAGAGCTGGCAAATATGGATTGAACCTCTTATTCTTGTAGCAGCTGGAATTTCCATGACAGTGAGGATTAGTGAAGAAGACCTATTGCTGGAGTCAAACTGCCTCTTTGTAATCAGTAGCCCTGCTCTGCATTAAAGGGATAATGAAAAAAAAAAAAAAAAAAAAAGGAAGAGCCGTATTACCTGGCCGAAGAAGCTGAAGGGGCTTGTTCACTTGCTGGCATGTGTGTTGAGCTCCAGCATTTGCAGTCGAATGGAAACATTAATTTCAATCATAAAGTTAGGTGGTTTCCCAAGCACCTTGAAAGAATGAGAAGGTAGAGGGGTCTCAGGGTCAGGTTTGGTATTGTTGTCAAAGTTAAAAGGGCTGAAAAGACAGAGCCTTTGAATTTCCTCTATGTGAACACAGAGACTGTATGAGGAAGGATACAGAAGTCCTCTGAGGGGCAAACGGTGTTTCTTGTAATGTCATAGTCACTAATGGGCAATTCAGAGCCTTGAGGGAGAGCCTGGCTTTCTCAGGAGCCACTCACTGTCTCCTGCTCAGAGCTCTTTCATGGACCTCACGAAACCCAGAACTCACCTAATGAGCCTTTCATTTGATCATCTAATCTCTGTCCCCTTCACAGTATATGATGTCTAGTGAATCACCCCTTTGGAAATGTCTAATTTCTTTTTTGAGATTTTAAGAAAACCCAGTAAAAACCCAACTTTCATTTTTCCCCCTTGACAATCAGAAAATGGCTAGGTTGAAAAAAGGGTCTCAAGATTAAACTAAATGTCTTTTCCTTTCCTTCCTTTCACAGTACTTTTCCCCTCTTGCTGTGCTGTGTGAGAAGGTTAATATAACAACCGCCGTAGGGATCATTAATACAGGAAGATAAGCAGAGTTGCACATTTAAAACATTTTCAGGGTATCATTGCCTCCTTGTACCGATAAAGAAGTCTTTGGTAACAAATGTAGAAGCAGGCACTGAATATTTAACTTTTTAGACAGAAAGCCCAATTGACCTTTCTCAATACATTATTATTCATAAATACTCTCCAAAGTTGAGCACTGACTACTCTTGAAATGCGTTTTTTCACTTGTATATTACCTTTAAAAAACTTTCATTCAAGCAAAACTTAAATTTTTATATAACAAATATTGTTATAACATAAATCTTCACAAAACAAAAAGATTTCCACTCCTCCTCCCCGCCTCCCTTTTTTGTGCTGTCTGGATTCCAACTGAATTGCCAAGTAAAGAATTTTCTTTTTAGTTAGTAATAATAGGATTTGATCTAGCAACACAGTACTTGGTACAAAGATTTGTTTTGTGATTCTCTTGTTAACGACTGATTTCTTCAGCTTTGGTTCCATTTAAGTGAATGCATAAAGATAAACCCTAGAAATTGGCATCAATATATTAATGTTATCCTTCTCATTGAGAGAGCTAGTAGTTGTTATTGGTATTAGTATTTCAGTGGGAAGGCTGTGAAGATCAACAGTTGATATCAGCAAGACTTGGATAACTAATATAAACCATGACAAGGGCGATTAATAGTGTATATAAACACACTTCAAACTTGTATACATGATCTCAGCTCTCACCTACGGATTTCTTTGTATTTTTTTGTAAAGGGTAATTTGTAAGTTGACAATTACAAGGTTATCAACTCATGTGCTGTGCATACTGTTTATGTACTGGAAGTATGGAATGGACATATTGAAGCATGATTTGTCAGAGAGAGTGTTGACTGGAAGGAAGTCTGGTGAACTGAGTTCTGGCTCTGCTACTAGCACATACTCAGAGGGAGCTCCCAAGCCCTCTGGACTGCAGTTTCCTCATCACTGCAATAAGAAGATTGGATACAGAATGCAGAATGTCTTTAAAGGTGTTAATAAGTGTTGTTTAAAAAGCAAAAAGAGGAGGTAGGCTGAAGGTTTCCATAGTCAGTTATATTTTAGACACATTGTGTTAAACAAAATTTAACATTAATTTTTTTTTCTGCAGGACTTGTCAGTGCCTTTCATATATTAATATACGCTGTGAATCTCTTAAGTATTTGTGTGTGAGAGGGGCCGGGGGTGGGGAGGCTTCTTTATGCAGTTTCCTTAAACTGATTTGAAGAAGAGAATCTAAAATTCTATGATTTTTGAATCTGTAACAGTTTGGACCTCTTCCCAGAATGAGTAAAGGGCACTTGCTTTCACCCTAGGTGTTCCTGAGGTAGGGTGTGAGGAATATGTGAGTATCACTAAATAAGAAGGATTCCCCTTCAGAGAGCAAGTTCTATAAAGAGGCAGGGAGTGTGGTACTAAATTTAAATCTTAGTTTCACTGCTTACAAGATAAGTGACCGGGAAATAGGTCACTTAACCTTATGGAATTTGTTTCTTCGTTTATAGCATGAGGATAATGATACAACGTGAGGCAGGGGTGAGGCCAGCAGTGATGAAGTCACTGCACATTCCGTCTGCTTGGAAGGGTCTTTCTGTTTTCCCTTCCAATGCCCTTTTGCTTGGCTAATTCCTACTACTTATTCAGGACTCGTGTTCTGTCTCCTATGCGCTGATGACTGATGTCGACTCTGACCACACCCTTTGTGCAACAAGACCCACGACCAACCTCATGTCCCCACGTGCCTTTCTGGCAACACTTCTCCCCCCTGCTCTGCAGGGTGGGTCACCTGTCTGTCCATTCCTCTGTTCAGGCAGCAGCTCCTGGAGGGTGAGGACTGCCTTTCATCTCTGCCTCCTACCCCCTACCACCCAGCACCAGCCTACAGTTTGATACGGAGCGCATTCTAGAGGCAATGATGAATTACTGCCATGGGGTGGGCGAAAGGCCTGCAGACCCTCTTCAGGCCCCCTTCCTGTGGCAGAACCAGGAAAAGAAGAAGAGCTTGGGGAGTGGGAGCAGGTAATTCAGAGCTGTTTACCTCCTTGAACTTGGAAACTTTGATCGTCCTGAGGGTGCATGAGAACCCTCTGTTACAGCGCCTCTGTTTCTCATTTCTCGACTGTAGTGGGCCTTGAGATGGTAACATGATTGTCCATTCATAACATCTGCGTGGCAGTCAAGAAATGCTTTGCTCAAGATGACTTTTTTCTTTGATCAACGAGACCATTCAATGAAACATTTTGATCAAATATTTCTTTTGGTCAATTTGTTTCTGATAAGACACTGTGCCCAGTGCAGGGTGTAAACAGTAGCGTGACATCTGAAAATCGATGGGTGATTTCAAGTGGGAAGATCTGACTATGTGGACCGGCTAGCATTTTCTCCATTTGGCTACTGTTCTGTCATATAGCCCTGATTAAGCTGAAGCCCAGACAGACTTTTAAAGAGGAACTGAAAAGTAATTTAGAGTTTTACTGAAGTCTCCTAAAAAACACCAAAAGAATCTAATTTTAGCCCCCAAACTTTCTGTCTCGGTCTATCTCTACACACACACACACACACACACACACACACACACACACGCCCCTCACATTCCTTGTCAGTTTTTTTTTTTTAACTTCTGACAACTTCAGTGACTGTCCAGACTTCCAAATCCCAGCCCACACTGGCTCTTGTCTTTCTCCCCCTCTTCTCTATCCTGTCATATCCATCCCTTGCTCTTCTCTCATATAAATTGGTGAGGACAATCTCCGATCCTCTTGGTTCCTGCCCGCGCTAATTCCAGCCTGCACAGCCAGAGCTTGTGTAGTCAGGCAAAGACAGACTTCTGCCGAGCGGGGGCAGGGGAGCCGGGGGCTGGGTGATGGGGGGGTGGGGGGTGGGCATGGGGCTGTGGGTATGCTGGGGACAAACGCGGGAGCCGGCTGGCTCTACTCACAAGGTATTGTTCTCCCTTCGCAGAAGTGAGCAGAGGAACCCCATAGGCTACCCCTGCCAATACAGCTGCTTGAAACTCCTAATTTTTTTAGGTTCAATAATAACAAACGGTAGTTTGCATCCCCTTTGTACTTTCCTCTCTGTAGGTCTACTAATTTCATCCTCTGACCTTCAGGGGAATTTACCTAAAGCCACGATGTGAAAATCAACCTTATTTCTAAGGACAACTGGAGAAAGAGACTGACCTTTGGTAATCCACTACAAGGATTAACAGCTCTTTTTAGAAAATTATTTTATTTATTTATTTTTTTTCTAAAGATTTTATTTATTTATTTGACAGAGAGAGACACAGCGAGAGAGGGAACATAAGCAGGGGGAGTGGGAGAGGGAACACAAGCAGGGGGAGTGGGAGAAGGAGAAGCAGGCTTCCTGCCCAGGACCCTGGGATCATGACCTGAGCCAAAGGCAGACGCTTGATGACTGAGCCACCCAGGCGCCCCTAGAAAATTATTTTAAATCCATGTGCCTCAGGCTACCCTTGAGGCCCAGTCTATGGCCGGCTCCCTTGAGCTCAGGGTCAATGTGTCAGAAGCCTGGGTGAGGCCAGGGAAGGGCCGAAACTTTGCCTCTGGAGCGGGTATGCCCTCCAAGCACACAAATTGTGAAGTCGTGCGAGCGGTGTGGGACGGAGCCGGATCTGCGCAGGGGAAGGCTGCCATGTCAATGGGGTGGATGCAGCCTACAGGGTGTGTGTATATATATTTTAGATTTGATTTATTTATTTGACAGAGTGAGAGACATAGCAGGAGAGAGCAAGCACAAGCAGGGGGAGCGGCAGGCGAAGGAAGAGGGAGAAGCAAGCTTCCTGCGGAGCAGGGAGCCAGATGTGGGACTCGATCCCAGGACCCCAGGATCATGACCTGAGCCGAAGGCAGATGCTTAACGACTGAGGCACCCAGGCGCCCCATAGAATACAACCATATTTTATGTGGGGAAAAAGAGCCAACCTTTTATGTTCTAGTTGAAATGTTCTCAACATGACTATTTCATCCTCAGTTTTGCTGTAATAATTTATGGTCCTTTTCTGAATCAAGTTTGTCCATAACTGTGGTAAATAGTAGACGTCCAAGCGCAAACATGGCATTTCTGCAAGGGTTTCGACAGTGAGGTGGATCGTGAGCAATTTAACGTCAGGTTGTCTTAGTGTAGTCGAGGT
Source organism: Phoca vitulina (assembly GCF_004348235.1). Classification (NCBI taxonomy): domain Eukaryota; kingdom Metazoa; phylum Chordata; class Mammalia; order Carnivora; family Phocidae; genus Phoca; species Phoca vitulina. The sequence continues at coordinate 42,078,019 of NW_022589707.1, read as the reverse complement.
GCTTGTGGAGCTGGCCCCCCCAGAGGAGCAAAGACGTAGCCATAGTGAACATGTATTGAGTTGTGTCACGCTTCTGACTCCGAAGAGAACCAGAAAAAGGTAAAAGAGTGGTGAAGGCAGGTGAATTATACTGTCTGTTAGAGGAAAGGAGACTGTTTTGATATAGAATGTAAGTAAATCAGGAGCTGGGGTTATGGAGAGAACACTGTCATCATAATAAAGAGAGCCCAAGGAGCAGTGGCTCCAATGAGCGAGAAATCGATGTCTCTTTCAGGATCTCTCCACCACAGGTAGGCAAGCACTGCCCCAGGAAATCATTCAGGGACCCAGGCTGGTGGTGTGGCCCTGCCATCCTCAACGAGTACTTTCCAACATTGCCCATTCACTCCTGTGTCTAGCTTAAAGATGGAAGGGCGAGAACAACTGGGGCAAGGCACCTTTTAATTAATTTATTTAATTAATGTGTTGCATTTTCATTTATTTTGATTTATTTGTCAATAGAAATCCTCAAGCATACACACATGTAAAGATAATGGAGTATAATACACTCCCATGGGCCCATCACTCAAAGTCACCTTCCTGTGGTAGAACTTACACCATTTACGTCCTCTAAATATGCCTTCCTCCTTTGCTGGATTATTTTAAATCAAATCTCAAACCCCTTTAAGGAGCTATCTGGAAGTTGCTGATGTCGCCGTGTGTCTCTTGGTAAGAACTCAGTCACCTGGCCACATCTAGCTGTAAGCAAGACTGGGCAGAGCATCCAGGGGGTGGCTGTGTGCCCTGGACAGAGGAGAAAATGCCACACTTGAGATCACAGGATTTGGGGGAGGGGGTCCTTGAGAGAGGCCACAGAGATCGAAGTGAAATAGCTCAAGGGAAGACTAAGGACATTTATAGGCTGCAGTAAAATCCAAATGATGACACCGGCATACTGATACCCTGTGAAAGGCTATAGTGAGTCTTACGCTCGTGAATTTTTAGCAAATGCAACATTTGCCGAACAAAAACAGAACAGCAAAATGAAGTGGCTTACAAAGGCATTACAGAATCTTGCTTTTTTCTCACCTGTGTGAAATTAGCTGAGATAATGATTTTGGAGGAGAGTCAATATATATGTAAATTATGAAGATGGTTTATTTGCTTCTGCTGTTGGAATCCTGTCTTGTAAGGTGTTAAAAGGTGTATGTATGTTTAAGACCTTATGTATCCTCAGGTAATAAAAAGAACGAGACACCACAGAACTTAAAATGAGCAAAAGAATTAGTTTAAACTAGTTTAATGAATCAATTCATGCCAAGAAACATTTATTGAGCTTGTACTATATTCAAGGATTGTCCTGGATCTCAGGGACACAATGATAACAAACGGATGGTCCTTGTTCTCAGGGGCTTTCCATCTGAGGGCAGATACACGTGGAACCATCTAACCATAATACAAGACAGAATGTCTTGTCTGCTTTTCCTCAGGGGCCACCCCTCTTCGCTCTCAGGTCCGAGTGGGGCTGATTCAGCCTCCATGCCTGGCCAGTCAGAGCAACGGTATTTCCCTGGCCCAAGTGACTGGCTCAGGAGTGGGTACATGACTCTAGCAGAACCAATGATTTTTGTGCAGTCATGGAGAAAAGAAAAGAAACTCTTTCATGCTTTGGAGTGACTGGGCGCGGGTGCAAGCCTGGAACTCTGGGATGCCATCTTGCCACTGTAAGGGGAGCCTGCCTGGGAATGAGGCCACACGAAAGAGAACAGAGCTGAGAGATAAGAGAATGGGTCTTGATGGCATCATCGCAAACCTCTTAAGTACTTTCCACCTCAAGCACTGCAGGAAGAACACCCATTCATTGATTTATTCATTCGTTCACTCACTGGCTCACTTTCCTGGCATTGCTGAGTTTAATCCCTATAACATTAATAGGAGTAGGTACCATTATCCCCAGTGTAGAGATGAACCTACTGCTAATTAATGGAAGAGTTGGAATTGAACACAGGTCTGTTTATAAATCCTAAGTCATTTCCCTATATGATTTCCCTAGACACTGCTCTCACGAAGAAAATGGCTCTTATTGATCAATCTATTCTCTTAGCACCTAGAATAGTGCACTTGCCTCGAAGGTGCCCCTTACACATTTATTTACTGTGTATTTGTGATGTAAGGGGCGGGCAGTGCTGTTAATCAGAGTTGGGGGCACACAGGTGCAGGAGGAAGAGGAGGGGAGGGTGAATTCAGGTGTGGCGGTGATGACTTGGGGGCGGGGGTACAGGAAGAGATGGTGTGTTTGGAAGTGCCAGTGTGGGGTTGGAATCAGCAGAGAGGTCAAAGACGGAAATTTGGAATCATCTGAGAGGAGATCGACAGAGGTCATCTCTGCACAAATGTCTAGTCAGTGAGGCCTGCCTTGACCCCAAATTGCAATCTCCTCTCGACTCCCTTACCCTGTCCCTCCCTATTCCTCGTCTTTGCTTTATATTTTCCACAGCACTCACCACCTATATCCATGTTACTTATCTATTTGTTTTTATCTGTCTCTTCTGCACCCACCCAACAATATAAACTTGGTTTGTGCAGGGAGCTCACTGTTGTTCACTGTGCTATCCCCTGCGGCCAGACGAGCGCGTCGCACACAGGCGGTGCCTAAAAGATATTTGTTGAATGAATAAACGAAAGAATAGAAGTGGACGAGATTGCTCACTGATGGTGGAAATTAAGAGAAGCGGACAGAAGGCCAAGGAAGAGGAAATCTTGGAAGAGATTGAGAAAGTCTATGAGGCAGAAGGCAAATCAATAAAGAGCAATTCCCAAGAATAAAGGAAGCAGAGGGTTTCAAGAAGGCAGGAGTGGGCAGCAGGGTCAGATGTTGCTGAGGTAAAAAAAAAAAAAATGGCCATTTCCATTACATTTGCAATGAATTCTCTTTGATAGTGTTGCTCAGCAGCATAATGTGGTGGCACCTGGGGCTCAGGAGATCAGGAGAATTTGAGTTCCAGTCCTGTCATTTATTAGTGATGAAAATCTCTGAACATCTGAGCCTTGCTTTCTTCACCTGTACAATGAGTATAATACCGATCCTACCTCAGAGCATGATTGTGAAAGTGAGCTGAATTACTGCATATGAAATGAATGTGTATGTGTGAATTATTACTCTTACTACTGATTTGCAGTGAGTAGAATAAATGTATAAGAATAAAGAAAGTCACGAAAATTTCTAGAACCATTATTATTTGGGACTAATTGATTTCAAGACAAAACAAAATACATGATGAGTCCTGCTGTCATTTTTCAATCACCATGGATACTCATTTGAAAGGGAGTACATTGTATTTATGAATTCAAATTTGGGGCATTTTCTTCATCATGCCTGATTCCGGTTTTCCATGCCCCTTCTTGCTCAGGCTGCTTATGCAAATACACAACCCCAAGCTAAGAGGCAACATTTCAGTTCCCTGTCAATTGGCCTAGAGAGCTGCATGCAACGATTTCCTTCCCCTGCTCCCTCCCAGAGCATATTGTTTCCCACCCTCTGTAGCCAGGAGGTTGCATATCTCATGTCTTTCTAGAAAATCACTGATTATATTTATGCATTTTATATTTCGCCTTTTATGTAGTGGGCTTTGAGTTAGATTTAGCCCCGGTGGCTGAAAGTTCAACGTTTTCTCAATATTTTCCTCCAAAACCACAACCATATTTGGCAGCAAAGAAGATGAGGGATGAATAGGCTTCCATGTTGCTTGGTTATAGATATGGAGATGCTGGTGGAAATTTGCAAGCATTTGCATATATACAATTGTCTGTCTGATGTTTGCTTCCATGCTTGCTCTCCTCCTCTGCCCCCTGTTCTCTTTGTGCAGTGAATTACTAATACAAATACAGATAATGAAATTTCTGATCCCAGCCTGCAAAGCAGACGCACATTTTAGAAGGTATCTGGGGAAAATGGATAGGCTCTCTTGATCTTGTTGCTTTATCCAGACAAGGAAACGAAGAGGAGAAAGTAATTACAGGGACTTGTCTTTGAAGGTAGAATGAGTGGCATTGACAGGATTTCTTTTCAGAGAATCTTGTAGAGAGATGCTATTTTCTTGTTAATACCAATAGGTATTTCCCTGGAAATAGAGTTTACTTATTAAAATGTGTGTTCAGCAGATGGGACGCTGTCCACAGGAAGCAGAACAGTTCTGTCCTTGGGGCTTCAGAACAGAGTGGGTCTAGGGGCAGGTGAAGTTTGGCCCCAGGATAGGACAAATCCTGGAGGCAGGAGGAAAGTAAATTTACCCCTGAAAGCATCTTTTGGTCAATCACTGCTCTTGCATACTCAGGAGCCGCCAGTTTCTTAAAGCAGAAGCTTGACTTTGTTGGGTGGTGTGCCTAGGGTTGGGGGGGGGGTTAGGTGGCAGTAATATCAGGAATGCTCAGCTTGCCTGACTTCAGAATATGTTCCCATTAGCTATTAGAAAGTCCCCTGGAGGAAAGAGCTGAAAAGCAACTTTAATTGGAAATATTTTAGGGTAACAAACAACATTTTCTTATACCTATCCCTGCGAGCGGACCCAAAGTTGATACTCTGGCAAGTGAGCAACTAAATCAAACCTATGTTTTCTTAAACAAACAATCAAATGAATGCACAATGAAGTTCGCATTGTCAATGGACTATATAATTTATGGCGTAACACCATCACCTTCTGTTCCAAAAATGCGTGTCAACTCTTTTAAATAATCTTTGATTTTACCGATCGACCTTTTATCATACGTCATGTATTAAACACCAATTCTGTGTCTGTGAACAGGTTTCTAAACAACCCAAGTTTGCGCTGACAGCTGTATGAAAAGAACAAATATTTGCTTTCTATTTCATGTAAATATGTGCTTGCTGTCAAGTAAGACAGGGTTAAAGACACTAAGATTTTGTCTTTCAGAGCTAAGGGACAGCTAATCTATATCAGAAATAATTTTAGATGTAGAACTGCAGTGTGGAAAATATAGACCTCCCACCGGTTGAAATGACATTAGTAGAAAAAAAACTTAGCTGCAAAGGGTTATGAAATGTTTATTTTGTCATACAACTTAAAAATATGTTGGAAATAGAATTTTAAAAAGAGAAATGGTTTAGACTAATAGCTATTACTCTATTGGAAATTAGTTCAGTGGTATTATAACACTTTAAATAGACATGTATGAAATGATGTAACTTTACAGTAGAACGGGGTTAAGTAAAAAACATCGATAGTATTATTTTAGATCAGGTAGATTCATTCCTTGAAATTGCTGGTATTAAAGAACCCACTGGGGACTTAGTTGGGTGCTTTGCTTTCTTTCTGTTCTTCGATGACATAGCCTTCACAGCCCATAGTGAGGTAAGTAGAGGTATACTCTTACCATTGCGGTTTTGTGATGAGGGTAAATGAAAGAAAATTGTCTCTTAAAAATGAAAACAGTGTTCATCCTAATGGTGCTGTTGGACTATAAACTGTGGAGATTTAAGCTAGTATGTGGAATTCATTTGCAGATATAATGGCTACCAATCTGAGTATGAAATATTAATTATGTGCCATGCTGCTTCTGCTTGGATTCGTGCTGTCCACCATTTTAGGTGGTGCTGTGGACTGACTTTCCCCCTGACTCATTTCCTGTTTCATGATGCCTACCGTGCAGTATGGCTGGGATATGTCAGCCGAGGAGCTGCCTTACTGGAAAGACCGTTGTCCCCACTTGCCTTTACGCAATGAAGAATTAACTCTTCAGCTACAGCCATCTGTCTTATATAACATATTTTATAACACAGAAGGAGAATTTTAATAAGACCTCCAACGGGTCCGCTGCCATTTTTAGAGGGAAGGTCGCCTGCAAAGGAAGTGCATGGAAACTCTCAAGAGAAAGCTGTTGAAAACACCCCCAGTGAGAGAAACGGGTGTCATCCCATTTTATTGTCTACCTGTCACCACAGCCCTTGCATGATTCTGACAGGCTGCTCTTTTCTCTTGTAGCCAGTGCTGCTTAATGTCATTTTCTTGGTTGAACATCTTTATTTCTGACTTGTTACAAACCATTAACTAGTTTCCAGGTTTCAGTGTCCCGGATACTTTTGACTAGTAAGTCATTTGGCATAACAAGGTTTCCCTTTATCTTCTTGTGAAAGAAAATCTCTACATGAAATGATCAATGTTCCAATTTTTATGAATCCTAGCAGATAGGAAGTGCCTGTCATCAGATGCAAGGCATCTTTTCTGAAAGCATATTCTACTTCATATAATGGAACTTGACAGACACACTAGGTAACCATTACACTGTTTGTAGAAAGCTTCAAACAATTTAGGGGAAAAGCAGAGAATTTTACAAATATACTTAACTTGTGATGGTTTCAAATAAACATAACAATACTGTTTTTAATTAGATTTTGTGGATAAAATGTTTTTACAGATAAAATCCTTTGGATATATTTTAAAAAAAAACATTCAGTAGTTTAACAGTTGTCAATCTCCATAAACACACTTTAAAAGTGTTCGTTACATGTAACATTGCTAAAATGAAGACTGGCTGCTTTGGGTGTTGATATTAAAAATAATACAGACAGACGTGTGGCTGGATGATATACTGCGAAAACACGAGGAACAACTTAGACTTTAGTTTGCTTTTGCATAAAGCTACTCACACATGAAATTAATGTAATTAAAACTTTAGATGATCTTTTCCTAAATTATTTCATATTATTCAAGTTTTAAAACTATACTTCTAAGAAAATGGACTTAAATGTTATGTGCAAACCTATTAATGCAATGTTGTTATACTTAAACCCTAAAGAGGAATATTTATTTATCCTTGCCTAATTAATGGATTAAGGAGATTTTAGTTTTTTTTTTTTTTTTTTTTTAAGTAAGCTCTACACCCAATGCAAGGCTTGAACTCATGACCCTGAGATCAAGAGTCACATGCCCTACTGACTGAGCTGGCCAGGAACTCTGGATCAAGGAGATTGTAAAAATCAGTTACTGACCTAGCCATTCCACTTTTGGTGCTCTCAGTGAAACAGCTGAGCAAGTGCATAAGCATGTATGTTCAGTGTATGTGGCACTGTTTTTTAATCGTGAAAAATCGGAGACAGCTTAGCACTCTGTTAATGAGGGAAAGGATAAATGGACCATGTCACCTCCATAAAATGGAGCACTATACTGTTGTTTAAAATGTGAGCTACAAATGTATGTGCTGATACAGGGCATGTCTTTGATAGATTGTTGAGTGAAAAAGGCAAATTGCAGCACAGTAAGTAGAGTGTGATACCGTTTTTTGAGGGTAGGGGGAACTCTTCCTCCCCATCTCCTCTATCCTTAAATGAACCTAGAACAGTCTGGAAGGATACTCATCAGACAACCTCTGGGTGTGAAAGCATGGGGGAAATAAGAAGAAAGCGCTGATCTTTTTGCTTTATATGCCTCCCTATTCCTTGAATTTAGATTCTCTAATGTTTTTAGACGCTATGAGCTCACTTGACAATCTAATTAAATAATTTAAAGAGGAAATCTAATGTCACAGAAAGGATAGGATGAAACAAGATAAATGTAGCTACTTGAAATTTCTAACAAAGAAGCATGGCTTCCTTCCATTCAGTTAGCTCTGGCACTTAGAGCATTTGTGTCTCTTTGTGTATTTTAACGGAACCTCAAAATCCGGGTGCACATGCTTTCAACCCCGGGTGTATGTCATTCCAGGCAACGGCAGTGGTCCTCAGTTGGTTTCTTGGCGCTGTATTTTAAATCAGCTCATAAATTATTAATAGTACATGTGTAGGTCAGAGACACACTAACCCTGACAATCATTCCATAATATTCTCTCTTTAGCATCAGAACAGAAGAGAAGGGAGTAATCAATATGCAACATCAGAGGTACATTTCACATAGATACGGTATATGCACTTAGAAAAAAAGAGTCAGATCTTTACAAAAACCTGTCAGCCTGGCATTAATCTTGTATTATGAATAATGTGGCTATCTATGAATCTTTAATATTTTTTAAATGATGAAATTGTATGGTATGCTCTCCCAAAGCAAATTTGATAAAATGTGAGAATACTTTGATCAATGAAGATGTTGATATACTTGAATAAAAAATTTTTACACCTAGCTCATTAAAGCAGAAAAAGCAACGGCTATACTGTGACCTCAGGGTAAATTTTCAGCCCCAATAAATTTAGTTCTACCGTTATCCATAATGGCTAGATATTATTCTTTAAACAAGTTATAAAATTATTGTTTGGTTAAAACCATCATCTCACTAGACAAGAAGCTCTGGTAATACACTACCCGCAACCCATATGGTGCTGTCTCCTGGCTTATAATAAAACCCATATTTGAAAATTCCTAACAAACACGCAGATTAATGTTTCATATATAAGATACAGCCGTGCTTGAGAAAGATTACGAATCCAATGGCTTGTTAGAAATACTGTTATATTCATTTTTTTTCCCCATGAAGTAATCCTGGAATAATTTGTTCCAGGTTTGATTTTCAGTGAAAGTAAGAAAAGTAGATCAAGAACTTTGCTTATGAAATTTGCCTAATGAAGAAATTTTAATCAGTGCTTGTTGAACTGAAGATAAAAATATAGTTTGTTTCTACAGATTTGAGGAGAATTAACATGTATCTGATTGTTAATATTTGATTCTTGTTTAATTATTTATGATATCAAGGAATGAATCTGTCAAGTAAATAATGAAATGCGTACATGCAGCATATGTAATTAGGTTAGGTGCATAAATCCAAAGTGTTCACTTTATAGTTGTCAGTGTAAAATTTATTAATAATGAGAAATGTTAAGTGAAGAAAATTCTTAACACAGTCTACCTCATTAGTGTGGATTATAGCAATTGTTGGTCAAAGAAGAAGAGGAAGCAAGGGATGAAGAGGAGATATTAGGCTTCATTTTCTTAGTTGTGCTTTAATTGTTTAAGAATATTAGTGAATTGGAGCACATTTTCCTTTCTGCTGTTTAGAAATGTACGATTTGAACAAATGAGTTGTGGGTGTGAGTGAATGCCACAAATGGAATAATTCTATATTGAAAAAATACAGGCCCAAGGTTTCTAAATCCAAACAATTATTGAAGGGGGAAAATACAACTAACATTGAGAAGTAAAAACCCACTTTTATGACTGAACTGGAAGATTCTATTCTTAAAATTTGGCTTTAACTTCACCGAGATGGTACTATGATGGCAAGCAATGCATTACAGATGTGTTCTTCTGTTTGTCCCTTTCTTTTCACGCTGAGAAGGAGTGGAGGAGGGAAGCACCTTGTGAAGGACATTCCTTGCACCCTGGGTTTGCGTGGGCTGCTGGGACACATATTGAAACAGGGACTTGAGGAGACCTTAGGTACCTGTGGGTCGGGATGTAGGTAGTACCGGGCTGGGGGTGAGAGTACACCTGGAGGATATAATCCAGACCCTGCCCCTGCAGGGACCTGGCTGAGTGGGTGCCCACTCTTCCATTAAAGATTTATTTATTTATTTGGGGGGTGGAGAGCGTGTAGGACTGGGGGGGAGGGGCAGAAGGAACGGGAGGGGAGAAGCAGACTTCTCACTTAGTGCAGAGCCCCATGTGGAGCTTGATCCCCCGACCGTGAGATCAGATCATGACCTGATCGAAATCAAGAGTCGGAGGCTTAACCCATGGAGCTTCCCAGGTGCCCCAAAGCCTACTCTTATTCAGGACTTTGACTTGATAACCTGGTTAGAGTTAGTTCTGTCCTTAATGTTAATCATTAATAGCAGGGTGTGGTGTAGAGGACAATCAACCAGAAAACAAGATGATGAGATCCTACTCTGCCACTGACTGGCCTGGCAACTTCCAAAAAGTTCTCTGAACTCTAGGGCCTCACTTTCTTCACTTAATCAGATTAGAGGGCTGTGATTCCGACCCTCATGGTCTATGATTCACAGAGATGATGCTGAAATACATCTGATTTTGTGCAAGCAGTTCCATGAGCTTCTTGAAAAAAAAAATGGGGGAGAGAGGTAGAATTATTATACGAACATTCATCATCTGACTGGGTATTGTTATAGAGGCAGTTATACATTTATTAGAAGATGGAAGATATCATCACAAAAGGAAGTCCATGTATTATTTTAGTAAATGATAGGAATCTAACTATAGCCACCGCTAAAGAATTTCTTGCCTCACACATATGAAAGTTAAAAGAGAATTGAAAGGCCTATTTAGGGCAAGGAAGTGACTTTACAAAACAAAGACTGTTATGTTGCGATTTCCTACCTGCACTGATTAAAAGGGGGGAATGCTTACTTAATAATTTTATCCTCAAAAGCTTGTGATTTACACATTTTCAAAAGGGTAATATTCTGATGGTGAATAATCCACTTATCAAATTATCAAAGGAATTATTTGCTATCCTTTTGACCTTAATTCTCAGATGTCTACAGTCTATAGAATTTAGGGCACAAATGGCTTAATCCAGTCAAGCATTAATGTTATTAAAGGCAAACCCCTATGTGGAGTCCATAACATGGTTCATTATTTAGGGAAGAGCAAACATCATTTTACCACCCACTAAGAAAATTATCAGTTGAATTAGCCAATCAACTTGTTACTGACTAAATTAATATATACCATTTTGAACACATATTTTGTAGAAAGAACAACCAAAAGAATAATATAAATGTGACTATTTCTGACTTTCAAATAAACCGTCATAAGCTGCATGAAAGAGATACTTTCGGTTGCCTACCCACCAAACCTCCCTTCTTCCTTGGGAATTACCCCTCTCCTCACCCAGTCCAGAATCTTGAGAAAAATAGTTTTTGTAAGCCAATAAGCTTTTGGAGGGTTTGTATGCATAATAGATGACTGGGAGACTAGCTAAAATTTACCTTTTGTTTTGATATTGCCCTGTCCTATCCCCCGCCTCTCCCCACCCCCCAGTATAACTCAGGGATAAATCCTGGTTAGTCATCAGTAATGATAATCCTATCTCCCTTGCCAGTAAAACTTTAGAGATAGGCATGGGATCCAATTCTGGCTAACGACATACGAGAAAAAAATCTTCTGAGATAATTTTCTGGTATAATTTTCCTACTCTTCAGAAGAAACTAAAGGTAAGAACAGTCCCACTTTTTTGGCTGGTCTTTAGCATGTCTTGAGGTGATGCCTGGAACTACAGTAGCCATTTTGAGACCCTGAGGAGAACTAGCTAAGGACAAGATCAACAAGCCGAGGATGGCTTGGGTCCCTGACAACACTAACATTATGGAGCCACTGAATTAATCAGCCTCAGCACCTGCCACCTTGAGACTTCCTACATGAGATACTACATTTTCCTTGTTGCTTGAACTAGTAGGGACAGGTTTTCTATTACTTATGTCCAAGTTACCCTAACGAAAACAAGAGGTGCAAGAAACTTTATTGTATCACTGGGTGTCAATACACTCAGAACATATGCTAAATATTACTGAGAACAAACACTAGGTAACAAAATTTTGTGTCACAAAATATGAGGAATGGGAAAGGATTTTTGGAAGAGGAGGTATTTAATCTGGACCTGGAAAGAGCAGTGGTATTCGAATAGTTGGAGATGGGGTTCAAGGGCATTCTAGACAGCGTGTGCAATGAACATACTAAAGTGTATATCATGGAAGACGAAATGCAAGAGCATGATTTAGGAGTATATGATGGCAGACAGATAAGGCTAGAGCTGGTTAGGTCCAGACTGTGGCACCACGTGAATGTCTTGCTGATGAGTCAGGGCTTCTTTTCCTCAGCGGAGGGAAATATGAGAGATATTGGAGCCAGTCGCCATATTGATTCTGGGTGGATTGTTAAAGCATATAGCATGTATTTTGTATATATTTTTTGCATATTTTAATGAAAAGTGTGCATGGTTTTAATGAAACAAACAATAAAAATCAACTTTCTGTTCTAATTTGGATTCTGTGTTTTAAAGCAGCTGCCGAAGGAAACTAAGTGACTGGTTAAGTAGCCATTGTGTTTGAAAATGTCCAAAACCAGACACAAATTCCCTAAAAAGACTGCTTGAAGGACAGCAGAAAACATTTCAAAGCTCAGACCCCTGTATGTGTGTGTGCAGGACAGTTAGATGGAGGGTCTAATGCTCTGGGAGGGAAGAGATACCTCGCCTATGTAGCCAAAGGACTGCCTTAAAGGCAAAGGGGGTTGGGGAAAAACCGCTTAGAGCCTTGAGACTGAATGAGGTTGGAGGTGAGGGCCCAGGAAGAGGAGGTGGAAGTGTGAGTTTCCATTTTAAGTGTCTGGAGCAGACCCTCTTCAGTTATTTTACTGATGAAGAAAGGGAAAGAGAACAGGGAAGAGACATGACCAAATTTCTGGGGTTTTTCATTTGTTTACTTCTTCATATTTTCTCTCGTTCCAAAAAGGAATTAACTTAAATATAGTCCTGAGTAAACATGAGGCAGCATGATTTCACTGCCGGTAGAGATGGGAATAGAATGAGACTTTCCTAAACTTTAGCTCTCTTATTAAGTGTTCTGAGGAGGTTGGGAAGCTGAAGGGACTCCATTTTAGAAAGGCTCCATCTCTGCTGGTTTTCTGCTAGGACCTACTTACTCATGTTCCATATTTTGCCTCTGAGTAAGCCAAAGAAGCTATGTTCCCACTTCAAGGGGGAAGCAAGACTGTTAGTCATTCTCTGAGTTTTGTCTTAGGCTTCAAAACATGGAAGAAGAGACGGATCCCTAACATGTTCCCAGATATTAGCTTCAAACAAACCTCAGCTGACGCTGGCATCAACACCCCTACCTTCAGTAATTTACGGAGTAACACTTATTGTTCACCTGACACTAGCCTTTGACTGGACCCTGTCCTCAATTCCTGAAGGAACACGTACCCTAGACCCCTCTCCAGTATAAACCCCTCAGCCCAAGTGATGACGAGACTCACTCTCCTTTCCTTCCCGAGTCTCCCAGACACTCTGTCTGCTACCCTCTGTCACTCATGCTAGTCAATAAACTGCTTTCACTTTCTCTGGCTTGCGTTTGATTTCTATCATAAAGCCAGGGACTCTCTTGGCTGGTCCTGTGGGACCCTCCCTCTGGGTCCTTGGACTCAGCCTGCCCGCATCACTGAATCTTGCAAATCTATCTCCACAAAGAGTAGTTTTGCTGCCTGGCTACTCCGTGGTTACCAGGTGGTAGACACCACCCAACCATACACAGCACCAAGGTATCATCCAGCAGAAGAAACGGGAAGCGCTTCTGTGTGTCCCTTATTTTGGAGCAAGGAAGCACTTCCCAGAAGCCCCCAGCAGATGTCCCCTCCCATGACATTGGCCAGGACTGGTCACATGTTCTTTTCTCAACCAAGCCCCTGACAAAAGAAGGGGTTGATTGTAACAGATTTGGGATTTACTCCTGGGCCACAAGGGAGAGGACTGTCTTGGAGGGGTTGGGGAGTTGAAGGAAGGGGGTGCAGAACAGCAGTGTCAGCTGCAAGAAGGACACATCAAAGGAATATTGCAGAATGGTTGGGAGCACAGGCTCTGTTGGGAGCAGGCCTACTTTCCCATCCCATCTCCACCCCTTCCTGCTGGTTCCCCTGGGCCCCTTGTAAGGCTTCCATAAGCCTCGGTTTTCAGGAGAGCAGTAGGGTTGTTGTGGCAAAAATAAAGTGGTTTAGATAAAGGAGTAGGCATAATGTTTTGCACATAGTAAGTCCTCAGCAGATGTTTACTATCGTTGATGTTATCAATAAAAATGACCTAGCTCCTGCCCTAGAGGAGCTCACAAGGAGTCCCCATGTAATAACTGAAGCTGTCACAAGGCAGGAGGTGACTTCTTGCTAGGGAGTGAGTTCTCCTCTCCTTCTATATGCCAAAGGAGGGAGGGAGGCTCTGTAAGGACTGTTTTTCCTTCTGTCCAAGACTTGCCTCTATTCCCACCTGGATTGGGAGAGAGGTTGCGCACAGTGATGCGGCCTCGTCCTGGTGGCAGGTGCACCCTAAGGCCTGGGGAGCAGGGAGCCGCACACTCCCTTCCCTGCTGGCTCAGGAGGCGCAAATGGGGGCATTAGGGATGCTTTCGTCCAAATTAATCACCAGGCAGGGCGGGCGGGGATCAGTGGGGTCCAACCTCTTCCATCAGGGTTCAAGGTTACGAATCCCACCCACCAAGTACTGTTTTCCCGGCATTGCCATACATTAATGAGACGACAGTTAAGAGGCAGGGCATTTGCTTAACACTCACGAGCACATCTTAGTAGATCTGCAGTTCTCAGCCGCCCCCGCCCCCGTTTCTCTTCCCAAACCGGCCTCCCCCGCGGCCCTCGGAGCCGGCGTCGGGCGGGGGTCCCGGGTCCCGGCGGCGCGGGGGCGCGGGAGGAGGAGCCGGCCCTGCCGCGGGCCGTTCGTCAGGTCGGGCGGCGGCGGCTCCTGGGGCTTCCGCCCGCAGCCGGCAGCAGAGCGGAGGCAGGCGGCTGAGACGGGCGAGCCATTTGCATTCGCCAGCAGTCATTTTTATACGCGGAGGTAATGAAGTTGTCAGCGGCGCCCGGAGTGTGGCAGAGCTTGATATTCAAATAGACCTGCCCGCCTCGCCCGGCCTCCCGCCCCCCGCCCCCCGCCGCAGGCCGGCCCGCGAATCCCCGGATGAGCGCGCGCCGCCCGCCCCCTCCCGCCGGCCGCCCGCCCCCTCCCGCCGGCCGCCGGCGCTTTGTCTGCCCGACTGCCCCCGCCCCGCGTCCGGCGGCCCGCAGCCCCGCAGCCCCGCAGCGCCGCAGCCCTGCGCCTCGCGCGCGCCCGCGGCCCCCGCCCTCGCCCTCTTCCCTTTCTTTCCCCGCGCCTTTGTCTCCGCCTCGCTCCCCCTTTGTGTCTCTGGGAAGACTCGGCCTCAGATACCAGCGACCCCACCCGGCCGGCTGTCGGTGACCCCACAGGCCCCCGGGACGCACGGCCCGCTGCCCTGCGGACAGCACATTTGGGGAAGAAGTTAGTGGCAGTGAGGCCGCCACCCTCACACTTGGCACCTTGCCCGCTCCCTTTTCCTTCCCCCAGCAGCTCCCCCCGTCCTCTTCACCTCCGAGAAGGAGGACCTACTGCTGGCACTATCACTTTGGCCTAAGGTAGTTTTTCTCCCCTTTCCGAATGCATATTTGCGGAACATAGCCACCCGCTCTGGCTGCTAAGAAGAGGCTGATCAGCGGGTGCAGCGGCGCTGGTAAGGACATGAGGTGGAGAGAGAGACACACACGCTGGCTTTGAGATAGGTCGTTGCCGGCGAACGTTGAAGCTGCTGGGATTCATTTTCCTGGGCCTGTGTAGCTGTGCCGTGCACTGGGGCAGCCACTGGCCGCATGTGGCTGTCGAGCACTTGGAAAGGTGGCTAGTCTAGATCGAGATGTGCTGTCAGGGCAAAATACAGTCTCTATGAGAAAAAGAATGTAAACTCCCAATTATTTAAAAATATTGCTTGGATATTGAAAAGATAGTATTTTGGGTGAAGTAAAATATATTAAAATCTGTTAATTCTGTTTCTTTTTACCTTTTTAAAAAGTGTGACTACAAAGAACATGTAAAATGACATTTGTGGCTCACATTGTATTCCTGTTGGACAGTGCTGGTCTAGAGCCTTAAGCCCCAAGGAGCTTTCCTCTAGCCATGTCCTCTCACCTGCCTGCAGGTGCTTTGGAACAGGGCAGGGAGAGAGGGAAGTATCAGACGCCCAGGAAAATAATTAGAAAATCGTTGGGATTATTACTGAAACACTGAGTAGCAGCAGAGGCTTAGATTGCGTGAACTAGCTGTCCTGCTCCCTTCGTTCACTGTAAGGAGAGCCCCGCACTCCCACCCCAGTCATGCCACAATTCCATGGCCCAGCCGTCTGTGTGTGAAGTTGGGCCTCTAGGAGTGTTTTGTGCCTTTTAGGAGTTATTTGTCGCACACTAAACTTGCTGACATGCCGTTTAGAAGAGTGAATACTGTGTATGCACTGTAACTACTATTTCATAAGGATTTTTGGTGTACATTGTTCCTCAGCATGCACAGGCTGCAGAGTAAGGGCTCCCTGAGTATGCATTGACATGATGCGCTGCAAATGATCCAGGCATGGGGGCGTCCCCGAGTGTGCACTGACTCCACGCTCGGCCGTGGCTCCTACAGGGCTTTTATGGTGCAGCTTGCCAATGATCTGTGCATTAAAGACTCCCCAAGTACACATTGGCACGATAGACTGGAGTTGTTTGGGTCTACCATGGCAATGATCCGGGGATAATGGCGGTGTCTCACGCACTTCCATTGAGGTTGGAGTGCTCCTGGTCCTAACAGCAGAACCGGAACTGCCCCAGTTAAGTCCCATTGGGACTCCTGGTGCAGAGTGCATGGGTCTTTGACCTCCTGCATCATGACGCTGGCACTGCTAACACTTGTTGATGTTTTCACTGACCCGATTGAGTTAGCTTTTTTTTTTTTTTTTCAAACGTACTTTTGTAATTCAATTCCTGGATTGGGTGGGGGGAGTCCATGTACTGATGGTTTCATCTGGTTAATAATAAGCTAAAGACCTCGGAAAGGTCATATTTAAAGTGTAAAAGTGGTTTAGAGAGAGTAAGTTTGGGAGATGCATATGACTTTCAGAGTTAATATGGAATAAATAACTTCAGTCCTGAGAAAAATCTAGTTGGCTAAACTGAAATAGATAAAACAAGAAGGTGGTAAAAAGATGGAAGACACTTCTAGAAATCATAAAAATCGTATATTTTATAGTAAAGTAATTCAAACACTGCCAGAGTATGAACTAAAAAAATAAAATTCTCTGGTTTCTTTCTGACTTCTATACCATCCATTGTTATAACCTCTGTTAATATTTTGGGTATACCCTTTTAGTAATTTGTATACGTATACAAATATATGTATCGTTTGTTTGTTTACACAAATGGGATAATACTAAACAATACCCTTCAGTGCTTTGAATTTTGAATTAATAATATATCAAATGTCTCTCCTCAGCACATTTAATCTCTTGCATTCTTTGTAGTGATTGCATGGAATTCCAGGGTATGGATGTAACGATTTTTTTTTTTAATTTTTATTTATTTATTTATTTGAAAGGGAGAGAGAGAGCATGAGCAGGGGGGAGGGGCAGAAGGAGAAGCAGATTCCCCACTGAGCAGGGAGCCCGATGCGGGGCTCGATCCCAGGACCCCAGGATCATGACCTGAGCCGAAGGCAGATGCTTAACCGACTGAGCCACCCAGGCGCCCCTGGATGTAACCATTTAAAAATTTATGTTATTTCAACCATTGCTGCAACGAATATACTTATACATTTGCAGATTTGTGCAAATATGTTCGTAGGGTAAATTTTTAGCAGTGGAAATGCTAGGAAAAAGAGATGTACATTTAAAATGTTGATGCATATTTCAAGTTGGCCGCTAGAATGATTGTACTGTCTTTTTTTTTTTTTTAAGTAGGCGCCCTGCCTGGAGCCCAACACAGAGCTTGAACTCATGACCCCGAGATCAAGACCTGAGCTGAGATCAAGAGTTGGATGCCTAACCGACAGAGCCACCCAGGTACCCCATAGAAAGATTATACTGTCTTATACTCCAACTAACAGTATGTGTGCCTATTTTCCCACTCCAGGCCAATACAATGGTTTATCATGGGGGACACTTCTAATGTGTGTGAGTGAATTTTCCCATCATGTTTTCTGCACAACTTTATGGTGAGAGCCCAGCCCTGGGGGCTGTGATAAATGCAGTGAAATGCAGAAGTCAGACTACAAAGTAGGAAGTCCTGTTAGTCAAGATAAAAAGCGATTGCTCCACAAAACACACCAAGATCAGTTGAATTTTATAATAGCCTATCAATATGGGAGAGTTGGAATTAAATCACGTTAATTCATCATTTAGGAAATATTTGCTGAGAAGTTGTAAGTGACTTTTCCACTGGATTGTAAGCCCCTTGAGAGCAAAAGTTTTGTCGTGTTATCTTTGTGGCTTCTACAGATTTATGGAATGAGGCCTGGCCTCGGGTTGTTTTTATTGTTGTTACTGTTTATTTGCTTGTTTTAATTTGGCCATTTATTGTCCACTACATACGTGGCTATATACCGGGCTCTACTTGAGGCTGGGGATTCAAGATGGCTAACACTTAATTCTCCTAGCAGCTCACAGGAGGAGAGACAGGGGAATGTAAACCAGTCTGAAAATTCACATAATATGGGCAAAATGAACAATAAGCAACTAACTCTGATGGAGTAAATAGTTTCCTCAAAGTTTATTTGAGCTGGGTCTTGGAGGATGATTAGGGAACCGTTTCCATAGCAACAGGGTAGGATTTCTAGACAGAGGAGACCACAATTGTGGTTGTGGGAATGCTGGTGTGAACGGCTCACAGAGAGGAAGGGGAGCAGAAAGGAAAGCGCTGCCTACTTCCAAGGAGGCATTGAGTCAGTCATTCTGGAGCATGAAGGGAGTGAGGCATAAGGAAGAAGTGGGGTTCTCACTCAGGCTCTAAATCTGAATTGCAGTGGGGCATTCAAAAGTCATGGAAATCCTCTAGCTTCAAAGTGCCGCATTTGTAAAATGGAACATGTAGGCTACGTAATTTCTAAAATATTTTCTAAAATTCTATCGCCTTTGAGCTACAGGATTTGAACTTGCCTGCAAGGACTTTATTTATCTTTTATTCTGTGTGCCAAGGAGCACTGTGTGATATTTCAGGGTGTTCCTTTAAGATGGTAGGAAGTGGCTCGTTGTAATTTGCTGGAACTAACTACCATGGCCACTTACTGTGATCTCAAGACTGCATATACTTTTTAGTAGTCCCGCCCCCCCCAAAAGATATTAATGAGAATGAAGAAGAAAACAAAACAATAGCAGGCAGTGTAAATCTTTTGATAATTACTCTTCAGATGCAACTAAATCATATCTTTACTGGAAGTTGGACAGACACTGCTTAAATTGTTTCTCCGAAGTATATTGCAGAGTTGGATGTCAAGTGTCCTGTTTCTTGGATTCATACGCTGAATAAATTTCATAAGATTTGATAAGCATGCCATCCATGTCCTTGTCTGTGGCAGGGTGAAACTTTGGACTAAGGCAACATCTAAAGACAGAGAGAACCCTGTGGCTTTTTTATTAGAGACCTCCCTCCAAGCTGACACCAGTACTCTTTGAGAATTATTAGCCAGTTCATCTTGCCCAAAAGAATGAGAGACTTGGTTTAAGTCTGTGCTGACTTCCAGATGAACTTTACGTAATTCCCCTAATTTTTAGGCTCAGGGTTTTCCATGTTGTATTTGAGGCTATCTAGAAGAAAACAAAATAAACACAAGCAGACTTCCCCTAGGACCAAATATGTGGCACAATAACATCTCTTGTGACTAGTGACTAGCCTAAGATTAAGAAGTTAGATGAAATGATTGAATTATGGAAGAAGGATGTCCTGTCATCCCTCCTGGTCCCTGTTCAGTGTCTTGAATTTTACAAATGAAAGCAAGAGGTCTGAGAGGCTCTGCTGAAACCTCACAGGGTTGAGCCATCTGCCCCACATGTTGATGTTGGGGATTTACAACAAAGTTTCCCATGAGGTCACCTCCTATGTGGAATCCTTGGCAATGACCTCCAAGAGGAACTCCTGACAAACCAAATTTGCTGTTTTCATTGGCATGGAACAAAGCCTGGGTGATGACAATAAATTTCTAATTTTCTCAGATATCAGCAGAAGCACAAGGTTGTTGAGAGTATGAAGAAAGAGAATTCTTACTGTGTAGGTGAGTAGGTGGCAATCACTAATCATCGTTGGGATTTTGGGGACATGCAGTCCTTGTTCAGACAACAGTCTTTCATAATGATTTACTCCCAGATTCCATGAGGAGAGTAAACATTGTTTTGAAGGAATGGTCATTGTGGAAGAATGTGTCCCTTAACCAGTATGAGGTAGAGCAACTGGCAGAGCACGACATATGTTCATCAGGTGTCTGGAGCTCATGTATTTGTATACCAGCAAAGACCAGAAGGTCCAAAAGTACACACCTGAGAGTCGTGAGCAACAGGTAAATGCTAGTTGTGAGGGCCTAACTGGTAAGACATCACCCTGGAATTTTTTCATAGCCATGATTTACCAAGATTATTGAGATTAACTTCATAGTAGTTGTATAGTTGATATTTCTGAAACTCTGTTGTGATTGTGAAGTTTGATTCCTTCTTGGGGAAGCTTGGGAAAGAACAAAATTATATCACCTAGAATTGATGTCCAAAAATTTTTATGTGCTTATGATCTAGCAAAGTAACTACATCATGTCTAGGTTGTCAATAGGAACTAATCAAATGATGAATGAAGAAGGAAGGAAGGACTCAATGTTAGATAAAATATAAAAAGGTAACAGAATTGTTTTTACCTAGTATGACAATACCTACCTATAAAGAGAGAAATTACTGCAAGCCTAAATATGTAGGTGGTAGGACCTAACTGCTTGTCACTAAAACATGAAAAAAGAGAAAAAAATTAGAAACAGTGATCAATTTCTAAGGCCATCACATCCTTCGAAAAACCTAATTATAGGAAGATCTCTCAGAGTAGACCTCATTTAAACCCAGACATGTCATCAATTGACGTGAAATCTTAAGTTTCTATTCCAACAAAATAGATTTGAATAAATCACACATACCTTGTGAACTGTACTAGTGTCTCAATACTTAAAGCCTGTGAAGCTCCTAACACTGAAATTAAAACTGAGGAGGGAACGAAGAGCCAATAGAAACTTGGAAAAGTCATTCCAAATTTATGAAAAAAAGAACAGATTGTCAAGATAAAGCAGGAAAGTTCCATTAAGGAATTCAATTTTTTTTTTTTTCACCTTAGGAGACATATATGGCATCTTCAGTAAATGAAATTCGGACTATACGCAGAAGATTGAATTCCTACAAAGGTCATTTAACTGCAGAAGACAGAGCCCATACTTCACATCATAGAGCTATGGAGAATGCAGTGTCATACACAGAATTGGTTTTCTGGCATAAAATGTAAGAGAGCTTGAGGATAAAACCTAGATAATAAGTTTTATTTGGCCACCAAAACTAGGAGACAGAGAAAGCAATTCTTCAATGGCCAATGGAGCTGCTTTAAGAAGCACCAGATCTTTCTTCATCTCCTGCTGAATTCAAGACAGTCTCTCAGTGTACTTTTTTGCAGGGTAAAATGTTCTGTAATTGGAGATGCTACTATGATAGTTTTCGAAGTGAGATTAACAGGTGAGACACATCAAGACGCTTGTTAAATTTTAAGGGCAAATTCCTTTACCCCTTTATCAGCAGTAAAACATTCCCAGATGATTCTTAAGCACATCCAATTTTGAGACCTCCTGTGGTTAGGGTTGCAAAGTGTGATCTAAAGTGATTGCTCTGTTCCTTTAAATATTGGAAGTTATATATTGGAGGAAATAGGCATGGTTAAACAAATATTTCATTTAAAAAATAAAAAGTTTTATTATTTTTCTTGGTAGAAAAATGGTATATGTTCATTGTAAAAAAACAAGTGATTTTTTTGGAAAATATAAAGTATTTTATACACTCTTTAGATTAGTGATATTAACTCTTTGCAAATCATGTTTGTTGCAATTATTTTTCTGTTCGTCATTTGCTTTTTTTTATTACAGGGATTTTACATTTTTTTAATGAAATAAAATGTATCAGGTTTTCCCTTTTCATTTCTGGCCTTTGACTCATGATAAGAAAGACTGCCATTTTTCCTGGATAATAAAAATCTTTATTCTTTTTTCCGCTATTACTTTTACAGTTCCAATTTTTACATTTAAATTGTTGATCCCTCTGGAATTTAACTCAGTATAAAGAATGAGACTAGGATCCAGCTCTATTTTTTCCAAATGGCTAGCTAGTTTCTTCAAGATCATTTCTTGAATAATTTATCTTATTCCCACTGATATAGAGTGCTGCTTTTATTATGTACTAAATGTCCATATATACTTTCTGGGCTCTGCCATGGTCATTTGATGGCTCCATACATTTCTGTGCCAGGACCACACATTTTAATATCTCATTACTATTCATTTTTAGAATTTTTCTGGCTATTTGAGTGTTTATTCTTCCAGATAGATTTTAGAATCATTTTTTAAGGGTTCAAAGAAGATCCTTTTGGGATTTTCATTAGAATTGCATTTTATATATGGATTACTTTGGGGGGAGAATTGGTTTCTTCACAATTCTGAGTCTTACGTGAGAATGTCCCTTTGTGAGTGTGTATCACAGATTTTGTCTGTTTCTCATGATGTTTGTTTCTGGGTGTTTTTGTGGGTTTTGTTGGTATTATGATTAATCATATGGTTCTTAGGTATGTCCTACCCCTCTGCCATTGACTGTAAGCTCGGAGCTGGATTGTGGTGTTTTAGGGAGTTGCTATGCAATAGAAGCCTACCAAGTAGATCTTTCACGTAACTTCCAGGTTGCCGTGAGGGTAGATTCTCCTCTCTAAGCTTCTTTTCTCCATCTGTAAAACAGGAAACCTGGCAAGAATCTGTAAGCATCAGTGATGCTACCTGAATCACCTTATATAGGGCTTAGCACTTAGTGAGTCCTCAGATATGGGAACTATTTGAGGGCCAGGTTAAGTAGTTCATTTCAGAATTCCTCACAAGGTTGAGATACCTTGAAGCCTTCAAAAACATATCCATAGCCCGCAGATTTTTAAAAACTGCTCTTCATGGTGTGCCTGAGTGGCTCAATTGGTTAAGTGTCTGCCTTTGGCTCAGGTCATGATTCCGGGGTCCCAGGATCGAGCCCCGCCCGGGTCAGGCTCCCTGCTCAGCGGGAAGTCTGCTTCTCCTTCTGCCCCTCCCCCTGCTCCTGCTCTCTCTCTCTCTTCAATAAATAAATAAATCTTTTTAAAAAAAGCTCAATAAAAGCACTGTTCTAACACCCTTCCCTCCCAGCACCCCCACCCCCCATGATAGCATATTTGATGTGAATAGGAGATCTCATACAATGACTGTCTAGTTCTGAGCAAGATCATTGCTGAAAGGTTTGGTCCCAGCCGCATCGCAATGGGAGGCCTGATTCTTTCTTCTTACACTGTTAATTAATGGTCGCTTAGGGAATTGGGGGAGGGGCTTCAATGTGTTAATGGCTTAGAAAAATACATCTGAGGTACACAGACCATTTGGAGTACCCAGTTAAGAATGATTTGCCACCTATAGGAGAGCTTAAAGAAGGCTTTCACAAACATGGGCATTCAGCTAAACCAGTAGTTAGCCCCACATTCTTAATGGCATAATCACCAGCATAACCAATTCAGCATAATGGCCTGTTAATACTGAAACAATTACTTTGGATAATAAAATAACACTTTTAATTTGCTTGACACCAAATTCGACCTATGTGGATCATCTGATGGTGAGGTGAGGGGAAAGGGAGTCTGTTGAGTTCTAAATACATTATAAAGCGAAACACTTAATGTACATAATGTACTTCAGGTCTGAGATGCTTTAAATGGCTAAGTGGAAAAATCAAACAGTTATCAGAATATACTGTTGCTTTGGAATTTGCCCAATAGTTCATAATTTATGTACTGATTTCCACAAGTTTCTTAGGAAGAAATGGTTAAACCCTGAAGTTGATGTACTTTGATTAAATTTGCTCATTTTATTATTTTGTTTAAAGATTTTATTTATTCATTTGAGACACAGAGATACGGAGAGAGAGAGATCATGAGCAGGGAGAGAGGCAGAGGGAGAGGGAGAAGCAGGCTCCCCGCTGAGCCAGGAGCCCGACGTGGGGCTCAATCCCTGGACCCTGGGATCGTGACCTGAGCAGAAGGCAGACACTTAACCATCTGAGCCACCCAGGCGCCCCAAATTTGCTCATTTTAAACACCTACTGTGGGAAGTACTATGAGAGATACAATCAGTACATTTTTGTTGAGTAAAAAATAATGCCGTGTTCTAGGAGGAAAATGTAAATTAATTGCTTCACGATCTTTATATCTATTTTTCAGACACTATAAACTGTTTTTATTCTGTGCTCTTTTAAATTGAATTTTTAAATATATTTTTTTAAGTTTTATTTATTTAAGTAATTTCTACTCTCAATGTGGGGCTCTAAATCACAACCCCGAGATCAAGATTTGCCCACTCTTGTTACTAAGTCAGCCAGGTGCCCCTAATTGAATTGTTTAAATTTTCATCCATTGTTTTAAAAATCTTTTGGGAAGTAGGTGAGCTTTAAATCCTAAATATTTCAAAAGCCTCCCTATATATACCTCCTAAGTGGGTGACCAAGGCGGCCATCTATATTTTGGTCTCATAGTTTGTTAGTGTAGGCAAGGACCCTTGTTTTTTCATTTGGAAGGAGAAGAGCTGGGACCAAGCTTCTGAGGCACATACCATATATATTAGGGATTCCAGTTGGCCTCTTCAGTTGCCTGATTTCAAAGTAATATTCCTAATGCATCGCTGATTGAAATTTGACAATTAGTGCCTTTTTGCTAACTATGTCTCCCATTAAAAGGCAAACGCTCCCTGGAAAATATTATGAGTTATTAGTCATTTACAACTTAGAATGAATTTATAACAGTTTTCTTTTTTTAAGATTTTTTTTTTTTTTAATTTAACAGCGATAGAGAGAGAGCACAGGTAGGCAGAGCGGCAGGCAGAGGGAGAGGGAGAAGCAGGCTCTCCACTGAGCAGGGAGCCCGATGCGGGGCTTGATCCCAGGACCCCGGGATCATGACCCGAGCCGAAGGCAGATGCTTAACCGACTGAGCCACCAGGCGCCCCGAATTTATAACAGTTTTCTTAAAATAAGGAGATATTAATAAGTATGTTAAGGAAAAAAATTGATGCTAGCTAAAGTCATCTACCAAATTATAATTAAAAACCAGATAGTTTATAGAATCCTTTTTTTAAAAAAAGATTTATTTATTTATTTATTTATTGGAGAGAGAGAGTGCATACAAGTGTGCCGGGGAGAGTTGTAGAGGGAGAGAGAATCCCAAGCAGACTCTGTGCCAAGCCCGGAGCCCGACGTGGGGCTTGATCCCATGACCCTGAGATCACGACCTGAGTCAAAAGCAAGGGTTGGATGCTTAACCAACTGTGCCTCCCAGGCGCCCCAGAGTCCTTTCTTGATAGCAGATATTGATGTGTGAGAGATAAGATTATACTGGATATGTCTTACTCTTGTTTTCTATTTAGCATCGTATCTGTTCTTCCAATGACTGTGTACTATTCCAGTGAATGGCTTCACCAGAATTATTGTTCTGTTCTTCTACTGTTAGACGATTGCATCTTACTGATTTATAATATGAAACATGCTTTTAGGTCTGCGAACTACCTTTTTATAAATGTCTTTGCTTCCTTTTTTTTTTTTTTTTTTTTTTTTGTTGGGTTTTCTTTCTCTGAGATGTACCTGTACATACAAACACCAATCATTGTTAAGTGGCCCTCTTGCCTTTTAGGATTAGGGGGCTACACGTAAAGTGTCCTACATCACTGCTGTTCAAAGTGTGGTCTGTGGACCAGTGCATGTCTGTGAACTGTTTGTTACTGGTCCACAACGAGAAAAACACATAGATTGAGAGGAAGTGTTTAGATCTTAAAATTTCATAGTGTTTTGACTTTACTACACCATCCAAGAAGTGGTCAGAAGATTATCTTATAGGATATTGAGCAGGTTGGGTTCTGAGTCTTGCATGGTGGGAATCTATAGGCATATTTGAACTCTGTTTAATGGCAGATTGCACAAAACAAACAAGCAAACAAACCAGTTCTTCACTTTGCACAGGCTGAGAAGCACTGTCCTAGGTCAGAGTGGAGAATGCAAGCACCCAGGGTCTTGAAAGCTCCATAAACCCTCACAGTGGGGAGGATAGGACACTAGTCAGAAGACAGACTTGGTTCATATCCAGTTTTGCTTCCTAATTAGCAATTACTAAAATTACTAAAGTGTTCTGTGCCTTGGTTTCCTCATCTGTAAAAGTAAGAGTAGAATTAAGTTTGTAATATGATCCTACAGAGAAATGACTTCGAACATTGCCTGCCATGTATTAAAGGCTTAATAAATGGAAGGTACCATCATTATGTCACTAAACAGCACCCCAAGCAGAAGTTTGGGAAGGATTCCTTTGTGCCTTATTAATTGCAAAACATACAGCTCTCGAGTGAACTCCCCCTTTCTGTATGCCTAGCCGTGATCCTGGAGCTGTTTGTGTTTATCTTCTACACAGAGTGGGGCCACATCCCCCGCCAGGCAGCCTGGCTCAGAGCTGACAGGCCAGGAAATCTCAGACCCTTCAGAACCCTCATTTCCACTCCTTCCTGCACTGTCACCAATTCATCGAAAGCTCTGAGTGCTTATCTCACGATTGCCAGATGTCCATCTGTTTGGGATTGTCTTGAATTTTACTGCCTTGTCCTGTTTACAAACCACACAGGGCACACAATGGCCCTGTGTCAGTCTGAGACCACATAGGAGACGGGTCTCCACGCCAGCACACCAGGATCTGGTGGGTCTCTAGTCTGGCTCCTACTGTTGACCCGCTCGCTACCCTGCAGGCTTAATGTAGCACAAGAGCCAAAAGAGTGTCAGGGTTGATGTTGAAGATCTGGATTTTTATCCTGACTCTGCCACTTATGATCTCTGAGCCTCAGCGTCTTAATCTGCAAAATGGGGCTATAACACCAACCCCACTGTGGCAACTGAACGAGATAGCCTTTGAAAAGTGTTCTGCTGGATAATAAAAGCAACTTTCCTCCCATCCTTCCAGGGTTAGATGCCTTCTCTTTTCCTGCTTTGTGCTGTGCTAAGTGTGCAATGCCTCACACAACGTGAATTTCCCACTAGAGCATATGTTTATAAAGGCAGGGATTTGTCTCTTTTATTTATTGGTCTGTCCCCAAGTTTTAGAACAGCGCCTAGGGCTAGTGGATATTCAATTAGTACATGTTGAGCAAATTAATTAAAATGAATTATATAGTCATGTTTTCTGCTGTCTCCTTTAGGAGACTTTCAGCTCTGAGCAGCAGAAAACCCTGACTCAACCTGCTAAACCAGTGAGGACATCTATTATTTCATACAACTAGAAGTTAGAAAGTAGAGAGGTTCAGTGTTTGGTTAATTTGATGGCTCACTAACATCATGCCTGGCCCAGCTCCTTCTCATCTTTCTGTTCTGTCGTTTTCAGGCTAGCTGATCTCATAGTCATAAATGGCTGCTACCATTCCAGGTACCTTATCTGGACACAGTAACATCCAATGGAAATGGAGAGAGCCTCTCTCTTCCTTGGATATCCTTTCATCCAGAAGCCCAGAAACCCTTCAGCTGACATTTGCTCACTTACACACCTAAACCAGTCACTGGCTTGGGTCAGTTAGGATTAATCCTGAGTTATGTGTGGGAGGGGTAGAGATCTGAATGGATTCTGGCCTTTGCCGAAAAGGAAGAACAGAGGGCAGCCAACTGTGTTTATCCAAAGACCAAGGATATACTTGGTCTTTGGAGGCTTAGGGGGAAAAAAAAAGAATGATTAAGCAAAAATTAATTAAACAAGTGCACAAACAAGTGTTTATGCTATATGCAAATTAAGGGCTGGGATAATAAGTGAAGAGAGAATTGCATTTTGAGAGTTAGAGGAACGTACCCTACCCAGCTTCTTGATTCAAGTACAAATATGTTTAGGGTTGCCAACTGGTTTATGTCAAAGGGGGTGCTTAAATACAAGATGAAGTAGAGTAAGATGTATTTTGCAGTGTTGCAGTGTCTCATGGATTAAGTTAGAGATTGGGACCCACTCATCCTGCCGCGGTATAATCTCACTAATGCATCCTCAGTGAATTCGAAGCACGCAGTAGTTCACTTGGCCAGGCTAGCTAGTATTCACTCTGGTATTTTCAAGGGAGAAATGGTTTGCAAAGGAAATGAATAGTCCAAGTAGGAGTTTAGGGAATGTGTTAAATTATTCTTAATATTCTGGCATATGAAACCTTGTATGCAAATAATATTTATTGGTTTATTTAAGCAGGTCCCTGGAACCTATACTTGACACATTTAATGGCTTGTGGTTGAGGGTACTATATGCATTTGGAATTAACCAAACCAGTACATTCTAAGATACTTTGTAATGCAAATTCTCTTAATTTGGCCATTGCCCACCCTGCAGTTAGGTTGGATTTGTGGGTTTTTCTTGTGTCTTCAAACCTCAGGTACTTAGTGGTAATTAGACTATAGGAAGCCAGCTCTGGCTTCTGGTGCTGCTCTTGTGAAAGTTGCTTAGGGTCAGCTGTAGGTGCACATTTGGTGGAAGCTGTTTAGGGCACAGAAGCCAAGTGTAAAAGACTGGGCAACCAGACCACCCCTGTGGTGCCAGTTTGGCTACTTATCTGTGTGTCCACAGGTGAGTTATACTATTTCTCCATGTCTTTGTTTCCCCATCTGTAAAATGGGAATAATAGTAGTATCTATCTTATAGTGTTGTGGTGATGGATACGTGAATTAGTATATAAAGTTCTTATAACGGTGCTTGGTTTACAGAAAGTATTATAAAAATGTTTTCTATTAATTATCATATTTGACTGTATGAATTCAATATGAATAGATCAGTTCATATCTATTGTGATTTAAAGAACAACATTTGACCAATTACAAGTCACTTTCTTTCTAGGTCCCTTGAAATGCAACCTTTTCCTCAGTGCATGTGCAAATTTTGTCCAGCATGTCTCAGTTAGGGCAGTCATATTATAGCTGGATGACATTGGCTGCAACAGAGTTTAATAAAATTAACTACTCAGTTACTTCCCAAGCAGTTTGCAATGATTTTATTCCAATGTATCGTGATGGACATTCTCACTTTTGCCGCCCATTGAGTTAAACATAGTAAACATTGAATATACACTTCCAGCACTGAACTAAGATAAAAATGACTGTTTAGGCTTGAACCAAGTTGACTTACTTTTGTTATCTGCTTAGAAATTATCATTAGTTTGCCAGAGAACCAGAAAGAAAATTGAATAACAACCTATTTTAAAGTAAAATTCTTCTGCATGAATTATCCTGATACGGTTTAGGATGTGTCTGAATTTGCCAATGAATTGAGTGATCCTCTGTTTGTCTCCATGGATCTGGGACTTTAATACTCTGCTAAGGCTGTTGGTCTAATGTGGGCATGTAAGTCATATGTTATTATCCATATAGTTCTTATATGGAGTGGCCTGAAGCTTATGGGTATTAGAGAGATGCTTTGTATCCCATATTCAAGCTGGGAGTAAAGGGAAAGCAATTGACTTCTTGTCAATTTCTGGAATTCTTTCTACCCATCCATACAGCAAAGCATTGTCTCATCTCAGGTTCTAGCTTAGTCTGTAAGGGGAAATCAGACATACCCAGAACACCATTTATGGCGTTCCCACATGGAACTTTTTAAGAAAAGCCAAGAGCTTAAGGCCTTAGGAAGGTACTGACATGGAGGTTCATCTCTAGCTCCACATGACTCTCTGGATGTCTATGAATCAATCCTTTCATTGACCCTTTCCAGGGTGAATTTGAAAGTAGAATCTCCTCAAAGTTCTTCCCCCAAATTACAGTGCCCCCAGATTCTGATTCAACATTCCTATCTGTTATAGACCTTCCATGTTTTCCTATGGTACTTATCACAAAATTAGTTGTCCTTTGTATTTCTTTCCCTGAATGTTTGCAGGAATGAGTCAGAGCTTTCTTGTAATATGTGAGCAGCCCAGAGGAAAATGCCGTTATTTTAAGAGCTAGCCAGGAATTCCTTTCAGGGAGGAGACTGTCTACCACCTTAAGAGCTAGCCAGGAATTCCTTTCAGGGAGGAGACTGTCTACCACCATAATGGGAGCATTTGGCTAAGAAGATAAGGCCTCCAGAGATAGCCTCAACAGTCTGGAGCTAGAGGAGGAGAGAGCAAATTGCTCCGTGAAAGAAGTTTACAGGAATTGTGAATGTGGGAGAGCAGAGGAGAAAGAAGAGGGGAGAGAGACTAAGTAAGGGAGAAAGCAAGATGGTGGCACGCGATGGACCTGATGATAGACTTTTAAGGACATAAAGAGTCCATGAATACTGTCTTTGTGTGGTGTTTTGGCAGAAATCAAGTAAAAGGGGTTACCTTCAAAATCTCGGTTGGCATGGGGCAGCCATAGGATATGAGAGTCAGTGAGGTCAAGAATCCAGCCCAGAGAAGTCACTGGAGAGAGAAGTGACTATGAAAATAGAAGTTCTCCAGAATTCTCAGAAATCTAGGGGAGAGCATCAGACTTCTCACAGGATGTGGGGTGAACACTTGAGCCAGTTTTTTATTTAAATCTCAAAGGAGGTAGTGACCTCAGCTGAAAGCCTTGTTCTGTCTGTAACAGGGACAAAAGTGGTTTTTAGTTAAAGAATTTTTGCAATACTGCTATAGATATGAATGAAACCTTAAAATAAATTGTATGACTTATGTGTCTCATAAAAAGAAAAGCGTATCAGTAGCATTTTAAAAAGTTATTTTAAAGGATTTCCTTATTCTAATGGATAGAGATTGTCTTTGGATTATATAAATATTCCAAATATTTAATGACGTTATCTGAGGCCATGTAGACATTAATTAGAGTTCTGTAATTAGAATTATAGTTATAGAAGCTTCCTACTGCAAAATAGAGGGCAATATTTCAGTATTTCAGGTTTACTGTGCTGTTAGAACACAGTACCTGATGCATTTTCATATACCATGGCTTTAATAATTCTTTCTAAGTAACCATTTTGATAGATATTTAATAGTTTTTAAATTAATGTTGGAGTAAAACCCATTTATATTTGTGTTCATTCCAGTCCTTCTTCTCTCTGGGAAAACAGTCTGTCTGCCTCCTGCACACAGAGCCACCCAAACCAATGATGACACAGAATCCAATCAGAAAAGCAGCATAAAGATGAAAGGTCTTACCAATGAGAAGTGAACTTGCTAAAGTACACCTTTCAATGAATTTGGACAAAACTGAAAAATGTTGTTGATATCAGATCCTTAGGCTGATTACTGAAGTGTTCGATTTTTCAGTATGTCAATTCATCACTGTCTACCTGGTTATATTTAACACTTTCTCCTGTTTCCAGCGTGTCTGCTGAGATAGGCAATCGCTGTCACATGATATCTACCTCTCAGGAAGGTCAGTAGACCATTTGGGGGGCCGTGGTTTCTGTCCCCCAGCTGCCTCAATTCTTTCTCAGGTAGTGCTGACAGCCCATGGAGCCTCAATGTCTTGCAGGATCTAAAATATTAATAAGATTAGGGCTTTTATCCTTCAAACAGCTTAGCCTTTCCTTTTAGAGGCTCTGCAAAAATGTCTAATCTGCTAATTTATAACACTGTCTCTCCAGGAAGACCTGCCACCACTCAGACATACCAAAACACCACTTTGTACCAGGGTCCTTCCTTTTCGTTTTGTGCAAGTGCTGGTTCACGTTTTAAATCACTCTCATTTTTCAGAGACACTTGGATGAGTTTAATTCCACTTTGAGATGAGAGGTCTTGAGGTGCGTTTTAATAAATAGTTGATGGGAATACTAGCCTTGGGGGTCATTCTTATATACAAAATTAGGGATGGTGTCTCTGAGGCAGGCTTAACTTTCTGGAAGAAGCAGGGTTTATAAATGCGGGTGGTACTCTTGTGCACCGGGTTCGCTCTACTTTGCAGAACGTGGTGATCCATGGTTTTATTTTTAGAAGCACTGATTAAATTGCAGAGCACTGCTGTGTGGTACCAATTAAAATAACCATTGTCTATTCAACAGTTTTTGTGTGTGTGTGTGGAAAGCAAAATTCACTTTTCTGCATATATCCTACAAAAAATACATATATCATATGGTGTGCAATTTAGATCTTTTTAAAAGACGGTAATGGTATTAGTTTAGCTAGCCCATTCTAGCTGGGCAATGAGCATTGATTTTGTTAATTAAGAATTTTAGGCTCTGTAAATTTATAGTACAATTACAATTTACTTCATATGGAAGAGGGTCTTTACCCCACGCCACCATTAGCAAAATGTCCACTTTTATTATTTGCTGGCCATTTCAAAGGCAGATGAATTTTAGAGGAAGAGTCACTGTTTCTTCTTTTATATTGAAATATCTCATTAAATGTTAATTGTTGGTCAGCAGAATGCAACCATGAAGACTTTTGACTTAAATCAATCTTTTTCTTTCTTTCTTTCTTTCTTTCTTTCTTTCTTTCTTTCTTTCTTTCTTTCTTTCTTTCTTTCTTTCTTTCTTTCTTCTTTCTTTCTCTTTCTTTCTTTCTTTCTTTCTTTCTTTCTTTCTTTCTTTCTTTCTTTCTTTCTTTCTTTCTTTC
>NW_022589707.1:41833830-42045606 GCF_004348235.1 Phoca vitulina | reverse complement strand
CTTTCCTTTCCTTTCCTTTCCTTTCCTTTCCTTTCCTTTCCTTCTTTTTTCTTTTCTTTCTTTCTAAGAAAAAGCCAATTCATCAGGTAGGGAAGGACTGCCTTTTGCAGTCTCAGGTCCTGCCAGAGACAAATGACTGTAAAAATTTAAAATCAATCATTAAGAGATTAGCTGTTGGTCCAAAGTAAATAGCAATCAGCTTATTAGGCATCAGGCAGAGTGCGATAAAGGGGAAGAAGTATTGAAAATGAGGATGTTGTCTGGGGCTCTGCTTGTGGGCAGCACACAAGGAAGCTGCTTCTTTGTGACTTTAATTACAAATGGAAAACAAGGTAGTTGGCTGAAGAAGTTGAGTCCCTGGTTGTGTTAAACAGAGTCCTGTGGTTTTCTGTTCTATGTCATGGCTTTATTCACCTTGATTAGCATGGAAGTTGGCTGTGCTCCCTGGTTGTTCTCCTCTGCCTTTTAAGCAAGATCTGTCAACTGCTGTTCAGTCGACTCTGCAAAGCAGCCCAGAAATTGTGGCTAAGACTTCTCAGTTTCAGGAACTGGACCTTTCCTACCCCTTTGCACATTTAGTTCAAATCTCATTATTGGTTGGGTTGAAGTTGGAAAGTGAAGGGACGGTTCATTAGCTGCTTCCCTTTTAGCTTGAGGTGGATGAGCTACCATTTGCAAATGCCACAGTAATAATGTTGCAAGCAAGATCCACCAATGGACACTAAAATCAGAGATGAAGGTTTGAAGAGAAGCAGGATATTTGCATAGTCTTAAAGTACCATTCTCAAGATTTTATTAATTACAAAGGAAAAACAGTAACTTTATAGTGGTGAAACCCAGCAGATACTCCCTTTACCAAGCGATCAAGTAATCAATTTCCTCCACTCCCCTGTCCCCATGATACACTGAGAGGGAGCCAACATTGTTTTTGTGGTATTCTTACTAAAAATGCATAACCTCACTCCAATTATGAGAAAACATCAGACAAATCCATTCTGAAAAATAACTTGACTGGCAGCCTTCAAAAGTGTCAAGGACATGAAATGTCAAGAAAGTCTAATGAATTGTCATGGATTTGAAGGGACTAAGGAGACAAAACATGGTGGGATTCTGGATTGGATCTTAGAACAGAAAAAGGACATTAGTAGAAAAACTGATGAAATCCAAATAAATGTTAGCACTGGGTGAAGGGAATATGGGAACTGTCTGTAGTATT
Organism: Phoca vitulina; assembly: GCF_004348235.1. Taxonomy (NCBI): domain Eukaryota; kingdom Metazoa; phylum Chordata; class Mammalia; order Carnivora; family Phocidae; genus Phoca; species Phoca vitulina. The sequence continues at coordinate 42,044,390 of NW_022589707.1, read as the reverse complement.
TTTGCAACTTTTCTGTAAGTCTGAAGTTATTTCAAAATAAAAAGTAAAAAAAAAAAGAAATGATGCACTGAATGAAAAAAGAATGTGTGAGGTCTGGGGGTGCCTGGGTGGCTCAGTCGGTTAAGCGTCTGACTCTTGATTTCGACTCAGGTCATGATCTCAGGGTTGTGAGATCGAGCCCAGCGTCGGGCTCTGCACTCAGCGCCAAGTCTGCTTGAGATTCTTTCTCTCCCTCTCCCTCTGCCCCTCCCCCCGCAATCTCTCTCAATAAATAAATAAATTCTTAAAAAAAAAAAAAAGAATGTTGTGAGTTCCAAAAGCTCCCACTGTAAAACCTAGCCTGGGCAGGTTTTAGGCTTTGTTCGCATTTGTGCCTTATTTTAGCCATAGCTGGAGTAAATCACTGCTTTCAATGGGAAACAATAAAACAACTCTGTGTGGGCCCTTCTTCACAATTCCTTATTGTGAATAACACAATAAGGTTATTGTTTATTGAAAGGTGCACTCACTAAGGTAGGCAAGGACAGTCCCAGTTTGTGGAATGTTGTATTCTGAAATTTGTATGATTTGGATTTCTAGTTTGTGTGAATTACATTACACCGTTTATTCTCAAGGATCGCAGGCTGGCTGGGGTTGGCTCTGCTTCGTCCTGTGGATCTGGGTCTGCTTCGACTTGGACCAAGGGGTTAATTGGAACATAGTCTTCTCAGAGTGGTGGCAGACCATAAGAGTGCAAGGCCCACCACACAAGCACATTTTAAGTCTCAGCTTGTGTCCCAATCTAACACTTCTCGGTAGCTATTCACTTGGCCATGCCCAAAGTCAAGCAGTGGGGAGCTACACTCTTTGCATGGAGGTTGGGGGGATAAAGTACATATTTTGGTCATACATCTATTCAACCATAGTATTTCTGGCCTTTGCTACCTCCCCACATGGCTACTTCTGGCCTGCTCCACAGAGCCTTTTCCCTTTGCTTAAGTGCAGATATAGAAAGACTGACCTGCCCCCACCAATATGATCAGTTCCCATGGGCGCTGTGACTGCTTGGTGGTTTCTTGGAAGTGAAAATGCTTCTTCCATTACGTTACAGTAAGAGTGGGGTCCCAGAGCATTGTTATTTGAGCACTGTGGAGTTAAAGGAACGTCTTGAGGTCCCCCTCTCAGTTCCTACAGAGGTACATAGACATGATCAGGTCTGCTGGGGCAGGTGGCTCCAGGTACCAGGCCCCGTTGGTTATCCAGGATCATCACCCATATGTGGTTCTCTGGCCCTCTTCACAGACTGGCTTGTCCTGCCAGACCCCAGCCCACACAGTAAGTTCTTTCCTGCCATCTCTCTACCCTCCTCCTCAACCTGGCTTCTGATGCCCTCCCCTCTCAAGACAGGCACAAGATTGTCTGACCAACAGTTATAAAAACAGTTCAAGTTTATTGATTTGTTTGGGTTTCCCCAGGAGGTTCCTTGCCTCCCCTAGATCAGTGGGTGCAAATAGTCATTTGTCAGACTTAGTCCTCTGTCCTAGAATTCTAGTGTCTCGAACCAGAGAGACCATCTTATTTGTCTTCTACCCATTGTGGTGAGTTACATATGACCCCACGTAATTTAAATTCTCAAAAGGCATTTGTTCAAAGGAGCTAAACTTCTGAATCTTTCATAACCTCACCCAACCTTATTTCCTTTGATTTTCCAGCGTTTTCCATCCACTCAATCTGGCCACTTTCCTCATTGCTCCAAGGTCACAGTGCTGCTTGTAACTACTGTCTAGACTTCTCAGTGCCCGGGGTACCCTCCCTTTCCCACTCTCCAAGCAGATCCTGCCTGTCCCTCAGGGTTCACACAGAACTCACCTAGTGCATCAAACTTTCCTATGCTGCTCCATCTTAGGCGAATTCTCCATTGTTCTATGCTCTGAAGCACATGTAATTTCGATTACAACTTGACCTTCAGTAATTCTTTAATTTTGTTTTTGTAATTGCATACAAAATATAACAACATATATTACCTTAAGTAACTAATTAGATTATAGTGTCTTTGTGGTCTGAGTGCCCCCCCCCCCCCAACACTGCTTCTGTATCCTCCCTGGCCAGGAAGATGACTTTAAGCACACAGTAGGATTTTAAGAAGTTCACCACCAGTTTCAAAATTTAAATCACAGAATAAATCCTTTGTTTTCTCCTAAATTAACAGGCAAAAGCTAAGAAAGAAAGTGAATCAAAAAAGATCAGAAAAAATAACTTCAGTGTGGATATAAACTATTTTAAAAGAAATGGTAACTTTCAATTAAAAGGAAAATTGTTCCTTTGAAGAGAAAAAGGACATTATTCGTGAAGAAAAAGTTATTCTGGATTTATTTTTGTCAGAGGATGAATCAGCACTAACTATTCCGAACGCTTATCTAAATGAAATAATAGGTTCTGTTTCCCCAGTATTTTGTAACTGAGTGAGGGCAGACATCACTCATTACCTCCACTCTGTAGGAAGATAAGGAACGGAGGGTCACAGCACATACATGCTTTGCCCAGCGTCCCGGCTGCACCAGGCCTGAGTTGTTTCTGGCTTCAGGGCCGGGGTTCTGCCCACTACCCTTGCAGCTCCTGGAGATTGAGTCCTTTGTTTCATTCTCCTGGGGTCACTGTGTACCTTTTGTAAAAGATCTATCATGCTGAAGATGAACTGAGCTATCAGGTAAACATTTGAGGAAAGGAGAGGAGCTAAGTTGGAATGTGAGTGGATTCTGGTGTTGGTGGCCCCAGCATTATAACTGACAACAGAGTGACTTCCCATCACACGGAGCACTAATCATGGGGTGAATGTCATGGACAGAGGCTCCTAAGCAATTACAAGTACAGATGAAGTGACCATCCTTCATTAATGAAGGCAGGTGCTGGAGTCTGCACGTCACTGGTAGCTGGGGTGGTGTTAAGGTGGTCAGTTTTTGGCCCAGTCTAACATTCAGGTCCTCTGTCACATCCTCCATCTACCTTTCTGGTGCTTTCTTCCCCCAGTTCCTTTTACCTAGCTAACCACCCAGCTCAACTGAGATACCCAGGGTTCTCCGAACACAGTCCCCCTCCTTTCCCCGTCTCCCTGAATTTGCACACCTCCAGTCACTTTCCGCTCTAAGATCCAGCTCAAAGGCCACTTCTTCCAGGAAGCTGCCATGTTTCCTCAGCAGGAAGTGGGCTCCCCTGCTTCTAAAACCCCAAGCCCTCTCTCTTCCAGCACTTTTCTGATGGCCATTGTCATGCACTTTCTTTATGTTTGTGTTTGTTTCTATCTCCTTTGTGAGTGCAAAATCTTAAAAGAATTGACCCTTGTGCCGGGCACATGGCAATCCTCAATGTAAACACTGTTTGGGAAAATGACCAAATGAGCAAAGGTCTGAATGTCTTATCTAGCCTGCTAAGTATTTTGATGCAAAATTGTCATATTATCATCAGAATCACTATTCTCTTTTTAGAATAGAAAAAAAATCATCTCACCCAAGATGTGTGCTCTTCCCTCTCTCCAAAAACTGTCTTATTAAGAACATTATATGGGAGAGGGAAATTAACCAAACTGAGGGACAACTTTACTAAGCACCTGAAAACGCCCTGCTATTATATCTTAAGGCTCATTTGGGTAGAAAGAGGATTTTTAAAACACTGGGTGTTGTACTTGTTTCTCATGGATATTTATACTTACTTATTTAAAGAGTTGCACCAAATATAGAAGTGACTTAGGGTTAGAGATCATGTTCCTTCCCTTTTGAAAGATGCCCCCATCCCCGCCATGTAGTGAGTGTATCTATCTATCTTCCACAGTGTGCTGATGTTAGAACAGCCTCGTCCAATAGAACTTTCTAAGATGATAGAAATGTTCTATGTCTGCACTGTCCCGTATGTGTGGCACCACTAGCCTTGTGTGGCCACTGAGCACTTGAAATGTGCTAGTGTGACTCAGGAACTGAATTTTAAATTTTATTTAAATTATTTAAAATTAATTAGTATAAGTGTAAATAGCCACACGTGGCTAGTGGCTACTATATTGGACAAGTCAGATTTAGGGTCTTGTGGCCTTTGTCACCCTTGGTCCTGAGAAAGGTATCAGAGAGAAGGGATCCATTACTACTCCCAGTGTATTGGGGCAGCCTGGGGAAAACTCAGGCTTTGAAGGTCACTTGCCTCCACTCCAGAAGGCTTTCCCCACCAGCTTCAGAGCAGCGCATGAGAGCAAGCAAGAAGAGCCAGGATTCTGTCTACATGTTTATGCGTTCAGTTACCTTTGTCCAGCTTTTTATTTAAAGGCCACATGCCACATAGCAATAATCAGTTGGGATCATAACAGTCCTGTCTATGATGTTTTCAAAATTATTGTTTACAGCTTCTTTAATTCTCTATGAAGATGATGAATCTGCAGAGAATAAGTATTATTAAGGAGAGATTTCCCTGTAAATTACTGGTGTCCAAATAAGATGCCTTCCACCACACTGTCCTTATCTTGTACTGCTCACAGCACAGTTGTGTTAGGGGAGACTTTTTTTTGTGATGAGTTGCTATCACTTTGTTCTGTGGGGTCGAGAATGTTATTTTCACATTGTAACTGATGCCATCTCTGCCTGAACTTTTTTGATGTTCCGAAGCAAAACAACCACTTTCTCTTCACCTAAAAATTCTTATCAGTGAGGCCCACACAGGTGAGCAAGGTGTTTACATGAAGAAATAAACTCACAAAATAAAAATTCTATGAAGAGGTGAGGCTGGGAGAAAAGGCATACTTTTTTTTTTTTTTTTTTGAGGGGGGCTGCCGTGGAGCCTCTCACAGAAGCTTTAGTCTCATGCAGAAAGATGGAAATTAGAATGAAAAATAAGAATTTGGTTTAGAGCAGCCGGTTTAAATGTGTGCTGTTTCCAGACCCCTTAGCAGAAAGTCAGCCATTTCATGGAAGCACAGAGATGTCATTTCATGGCCCTTCTGCTCAGGAATAACAACCAACAGCCCTCCTGCCCTCACCTTCAGACTCTCACCCTCCCTCACATCCCGGCCTCGACTTGCCACCAGCACGGACACCATGAATGGCCCCTGCAACATCCAGGGGGATCTCATTGCAGCAATCCTTCGTTTTTGGGGTGGGGTGGTAATTACCAGCACATGATTATTTTATTTTGTCTGAATTATTTACCATGGAAGGAAGCAGTTTGAAGGGGAGGGGATGTTAAGGGAGTGTGTTCAGCTCCACTCGCTCACATTGATTCTACCCAGAGCGAGAAGAGCAAACCTATTAAGAAGAAAAATCACTTCCTTTTCTTCTTCTCTTTCCTCTCCCACCCCCAGGTCTTAGAAATAAATAAATAATGCAAAGAGAAGCCCTGGTGGCTGTAGGGAGGGGCCGGTGGCTGGGGACCGGTCCCCATTACTGCAGGTGAGCACCGGCCGGAGCTGTCCTTGGTTTTGTTCTCTCTCCCGCTCCCATCTGGCCTGGTGTGCATAATGAGCACCATGTATGGATTGAAGTCCCATTTAGAGGATGTTCCGTTGCGGAACCTGTAATCAGGAAAGTTGGGCTTTAACCCCAGAGGTGCCATTCCCTTGTTGTTCTTACATTTAAGAGTTAGAGTTTCTGACTTCCAGAAGAACTTGTGGATGATATATAGAGGCAAACAGTGCATGAAGGCCCCTTTGGGGACAAAACAGAATGGAAGCCATGGGAAGGAAGAGAGTGAAGGTAACAGTTGGCCAGTAGACCGCGGTGGTTTTGTGCTTCCATTCCTTCCTTGCAAAATAGGGAAAGCAAACCCATCTCCTGCCTTAAGAAGTGCTGGGTACAGTAATCTCTGTGAGAAGAGGTGTTCTATCATTTTGGCAGGATACTGCATTCTTCTATTAAGAAAACAAACAAATATATAAATAGAGGCAGAGTGCTCCTCTGACCTGACCTTACTGCATATCCTTAACTAGAAATATCTGCAGAACAGTGCCCTGGTGCACCCAAGAGGGGGAACTGGGGCCTTCTCAGTATGTGCTGCCATGAATGTGTGTGGGTGAGCCACCCAAGAGAAATGGGATGGGACCCTAAGCAAGGTAGTGGCTATATTTATTTTTTCTTCATTGAAGAACTTTTGAATAAAATGTTAAAATGCTTACAAATTCATAATATATATGCATTAGAAGGCTTTGTGATAAAATGAATGTCTATGCATCTACCCACCCAAATTAAGAAATACAGTACATTATTACCACCACTGAGACTCCAATAATGTCCTTCTTAGTCCCAGAGGTAACCCCTAACCTGATTTTATGCATGTTATGCTCCTGATATGCATCTAACTATTTGTATGTTGATGATGTGATTTTTTTCTATTATGGCTTCATTTAAAGTCCTGATTATTTAAACTCCTCTCATGCTCCTGCTTTTTAAAAACAAGTTTTCCATGTTTGAGCCATATGTAAATGGAATCATACTGTTATCTTCTTCTATGAATTACTTTTCTTCACTCAATATATTTGTGAGATTTGTCTAAGTTGATACATGTAACATACTTTATTCATACTCATTACTGTTTGTTATTCCATTGTGTGAATACTCTAAGACTTATTTATCCATCCTTTTCTTGATGACCATCTGGGTGTCTCCATTTTTTTGTTATTACAAACCATATTTCCATGAATATTCTAATCCAATCTAGTCTTTTGGTCTAAAAATTTCTCCGTTGTATATGCCTGAGAGTAGCATTGTTAGCTCATAGGGAATGAGCATCTTCAACTTTATTAGATCATGCCAAGATCTGAGTGGTTGTCCAAGTTGCAGTCCCAATAGCACTGTTTAAGAAGGAACTCAAGAATGTGAATCAACTATGGGCTGATTCAACTATTGTCCAATATCTGAGTTAAGAGGAAAGAGAGCCAGCATGGCTAAGAAGAATCCCCAGATAATGATGATAATGACATGACGCTGGCCAGGTACTGTTCTCAACACCTCACGCATGTGGACTCATTTCATTTTTATAATTATTCTAAGAGGTATGTACTATTATCCTCACCTGCAGGTAAAAACAAAAAACAAAAAACAAAAAACGGACCACAGAAAAGTTAATTAATTTGGCTGGTAAATGTAGGATCTGGAATTTGAACCATTGCTCTGAACCCCATGACTAATTTTAGCCATTAACCAATGAATTCACTCTAGATGAGCCAGTAATAAGGGCAGCTTCATGTCTGGTGAGTGATTGGCTACTCTGCCATTCAGGGTGGAGCTTACCTTTCCAGTCATATTCCTTATTACACACTGCCTTTTGCAGTTCTCCTCACTGAGAGCTTTGACTGTATTTAGACTTCATTGGAATTTGATTGTTAAGAAGCAAAGAAAAGCATTCTTTCTTGGGTAGCGTGGAATTTGGATGACCTCTTTGGCTAGTGTAAGAAAAAAAATGTGAGAAAGAACTCTTGAACCCAACACCCCAAATCCTAACCTAGCATAACCTACCTGAAGTTGATGTTATGGTTATTGACACTTGCATGGACAAGAAGAGAAATAATTGTTGCTACTGGCCCATCCTCAGGTAGTTTGATGTTAGGTACTGTAGTTTGCATGGCACAATGAAGGGGGAGGATATTGACTATTACAAAGGCTGCCCAAATGGCTAAAATATGACATTATAAGGCTGTCACACGGCATATAGGCATTGCTATTTTTTGTCATGAAAACATCAGCAGAAATGAAAAACCATACATAAATTCATACCTTAAGATCAATAAAGCTGTATTTTTTTTTGGTCCAAATTATTCAGATTAGTCTTTTACATGATATTTCCACTTCCCTTTTCTGTACACAGACATTTGAACAGGGTAGAAAAGTGGTGTTACTGAAATTTAATACCTGGAATCCTTTTTTATGATCCATCTTTAAAAGTAAACATTATTTCATGTATGATTAACAGCAATGTTCTCAAGACAATAATTTCTATTTTTGTTTGTTCGTTTAAAATAGGGATGTTTGTATGAAAACGCTGTACAAGGGCCAAACCATTAAGCTCCTCCAAAGTCAAAGTAGGCATATTTCATGTTGAAATATGTCATTTTAATGTTGAAAGATAAAAAAGAAAGTCTTTAAAGATTTGGCCTATAGAGTAAATTTCAAAATGGGAAACAACACTGGTCCTGTAATGAGATGTAAATCATTACACTGACATTTATCTTCTCCTGGTGAGTTCAATTCCCTGTAGCAGCATAGAGAGGAAAAGAAAATATTGGAACTGAGAGTAATAAAGTGAATATGGCAGGCTCCGCACGTGTGAATGACGCTTCCTTCACAAAATGAGAATAACTGGAAGGCCTAAGACATATTCCCCTTTTCTGAAAATATCCCAGACCTTTTGACTTTTACTGATGTATTTACTGTCTTGAATCTCACCAGTGGGAGAATCACTGGGCTTTGGGACAGGCCACTTTAAAAAGTCAAATGTCTTAGGGACTGTTAGGAAACAATGGGCCATTCATTTGTGACTATGAATTGGATCAATCAGATGGTTTTCCTTTTGGCAGCCAGTTGGGAGGGGTCTACAGTGTGGGGTTCAGAGTAAACTGGTGGCTGAAATGATTGGGAGGAGGGACGTGAAGGATGAGTGAGGCACAGAGGTGAGGGGTTTAGGGCAGCCATGAGGATGCTGAGCACACGGGGAGAAATGGGAACAATGTTAAGGGGATATAAGGAAATGAGCTGGGAAGACAAATTTGGCTTACTTAAAAAATGTGACTGTAGGGGCACCTGGATGGCTCAGGTAGTTAAGCATTTATTTCGGCTCAGATCATGATCTCAGGGTCCTGGGTTGAGCCCCACTTCGGGCTCTGCCCTCAATGGGGAGTCTCCTTGAGATTCTCTCTGTCCCTCTCTCTCTGCCCTCCCCCCATGCTCTCTCTCTCTCTCTCTCAAAATACATACATAAAATCTTAAAAAAAAAAAAAAAAGAAAAAAGAAAAAAGGGTGACTGCATCATAGAACTACTTGATTCCAGGCCACTGATGTTATTCCTCTTAGCATTAAATCAGTTCTGGTGAGCTAATATGACAAACTATAATTTACAATTTTGTTTTTAAGGAAAAATGCATCCAGAAGCTAACAGATTGAATGATTGGCTCTAATTCTTCACTCCCTTGCCTTAGGCTTATGTAGGAGGAGTGCATTTTACTATCCCTTGACTTTGGGGTCATCTGTGGAACTTGATTTTCGCCAACCGTATGTGGGCAAAGTGTGCTAGTTTTGACTCTAGGGCCTTAGGGGCTTTGTCTTTTCCTGCTTGCCCTCTTGTGCCTTATGCACTTCTGCTCTCTCTATGAGACGAGCTTTCCGTGGATAGCTGCTACCCATTTGGCTGAGTTGCAAATTGAAGCAAAGCCATGGAACCGAGCACTAGCTTAAATTAGCTGATCTCTAGCTGACCTGCAGATATGTGAGAATAAATGCTAGTTGTTTTAAGTTACTGAGTTTTGGAATGGTTTGTTACACAGCATCTTTGTGGCAATAGCTAACTGATACACAGAATTCTAAAGAACCCTCTTACAAGTGAATTCTTGGAATATAACCCATTAGTAAATTGGAATTTTCCTGTGCTGCAACAAGATCATTATTCTCTTCTTAATGAGAATTTTTAAAATCCAGTTACAGGTCACTGATAGGACAAGGACACAGTTTGTTACCTGATAAGACAAAGATTAACAGAGACTGCCTTGTACTTGTAGCTAAGCACTACTAGCTATTGCATATAGGAGTGGTTTTCAGACAACTCTACATAAAGTACTAGCGCCTCCAAGGAGTTCTCATAAAGGCTGTCTTGGAGTGGGATTTCCCTCTCTCTCTTCTTCACCTAGCTTCAACCACATCAGAGCTACTTTTATTTGTTTGCATATTGGGCTTCTTTGTAAGATTTTGTCCAATTAAAAGTCTGAGATAAGTTTGAACACCTCCAGTGAACTCCTTGCTTTCTTGGAGTTCATGCTCTCCCATGCCTGTACATCTCTTCCTTCGGCCCAAATTGCTCTCTCTCAGCTTCTCTGTAGAAAGCTCCTATTCATTCTTCAATACTCATGATATCAAAATATGTCTTTGATACTTCTTCCTTCAAAAGATGGGGCCTTAATTGCCATGCCCTTAAGTGTGGGCTAACCTGAGTAACTTTTAAACAAGTGGGATATGCAGGAAGTGACGGTGTGTGATGTCTAAGATTAGGACCTCTCTCTCTGACTCCCTCTATCTGTCTGTCTCTGTCTCAGTATCTCAGTTCACTCATTCTTGGGAAATCTAGCTGCCTTTTTATGAGAACACTCAAACAGCCTGACAGAGAGGCCCAGGAAGATGAACTGAGGCCTCCTGCCAACAGCCATGTGAGTGATCTTGATTGCAACCTAATGAGAAACTTTGAGCTAGCTCTCAAATTCTTGACCCACAGAAATTGCGAGGAAAAAAAAAGTTGGCTTGAAGCTGCTATGTTTTGGGATAATTTGTTATGCAGCAATGCAGGTATCCCCCGCTTTCTGAAAGTTTGTCACTTCACTTTTATGAAAGACTATTAGTACACTGATGGCTTTCTTCATAAAAGTGAAAATCCTCTTCAGATTTCTTTAGGTTAGTGAAAAAAGGTACTAATTTTGGTTAGTGAAAACAGGGTCTTTTATAAAAACTACTCTTCTGAAATTCCTGAGTAAGTGTTAATATTTTTCTTCTTTCTCATAGCCTTTAATATACACTTGATTTGCAGAGTTTATCCCATTGCATGATCTATTTACATATCTGTCTTCCCCATAAAGCATTAGATACTTGTATTCTCAGACGTCTGGCATGGTTCTTGGCATCTTATATATTAGATGAAAGATTTAAAAAAAGCTTCAGCCCAAATCTGAAAAAAAATCACTCAGAGAATAAGACAAAGGATAAAAAAAGAGTTATCTCTATCTCTACCACAGTAATTCTCAGTTTGGACCAGAGATGATAAAAAAGCAGAAAACCCTCAAATGAAGTCAATACTGTATTTTTTTTTGATAGCTTGTGAGCATATGAAACAGTTCTCTTGTTTTGGCAAATGATAGACATTTCTGCTCAGATGGTGGGTCTAAAATCACAGGGTCTGTAAAAGACCAGGATTGGTGTTTTGGGTTTACAGGTGAACAGGTTGGAAATCTATCACCATCCAAAACAAGCTCTGGATTTATGGCTTTGATCAAGTGTAAATAGAAGGTATATAATTTACTAAGCTATAGAGGATGTTTGATGTTTTTTAGAAGCCAGAGCTACAAAGTCAAATCAAAATGGTGGAGCTGGTATCTGGTTAATTCCATGTGGACCCATTGATTTGGAATGAGAGTTTTCTGGATATGCCAGCCTACACAGACCTGGAAAATTGAGTATTAAAACTGAGATTCAATGATGATGATTTGTGTTTTTATTTTAATGATCATCTAGACATTAGTAGGAAAGTACTCTGGGTTATCTGGAGGTCAATCTAACAATCTCTTAGAACTGCCATGTAATTTCAAGTCTCAAGTTCATGATTCACCATGTCTCAAATGGCCCCGCAGGTGACAGGGTTTAACTTCTAATGCAATGTTTCTCAGATGGAGGTCTGTGGGCTTATAAGTTTAAGGATCCACAAGTTCTTACATTTGGAAAACTGTGATAGAGACAATAAATGCTTCCTCGGAGGAGGGATTATTGATTTTTCATCTGGGTAGTCAAGGGAAGGTTTTATGAGGGAGCTGGCATCTGAACTGGCCCTCCAGGACAGACCCTGTATGCTTTCTCTTAACAAATGACATCAAGTGTCTATTTAAACTATCTGCTTGAGAAAATACCCCCCTTCCAGGGGCCATTCATTACTTCCTGGTTTTCTTTGAGAGCCTCGATGTGTTAGTTATATTTAATTATGGTGTGGCCCAGAGAGAAGATGTAAGGAAAACAGTGTGTGCAGGGAGCCATGGAGGAGAGGAGAGGGTGGGGCTGGCAGAGGGAACAGAAAACAGCTCAGGTTAGCTGGACTGCAGGGCACATGCAGGCTACAGTGCACAGGGGGTGCAGTGCTGGCAAAGTCTTTTGTGAAGGCCAAGGCTCAAGAGTCTATTTTTTTTCTGTGATTAGGCAAGGGAGGTGTGTGTGTGTGTATTTTCCAGGGTTGGTCATTTTATACTGATGGGGATGACTCTGACAACATTACAACTAACACAAATTGATGGTCCTATTGTTGAATAACCATGTCAGCATCATTTTGTTTTAGAACTCTTGCTCATCAGTAAAGCTGTTGGGCATGTGGGGAATTTTCAATGTATATGTCACTTTGGGTCCTTGAAGAAGACATAGGAGACATGTTTGGAGTATGTGCCTTGCCCTTGCTGACAGAATGGACCTGGGCAGTCATGTCTAAACTGCGTCACCCTGCCCTCTCTTACCCCCACTCCAGCAGGTGAAATCCAACTTGGCCCTTAATTGTGGGTGAACCAATCCATTGCCTGGGCTGAGCTAATCAGGCTCTGTCTTATGGGGATTTGAAATTTGGACATCAGTAAGATGAGGGAGCTGCCAGAACTGAAAGTTTGTTCCAAGCAAACCGTGTTGAAAGCAGGGGAAGCCTATTGAAAGAGCAAGGTGAAGAAAGAAGAGCGTGACCGAGACAAAATCCATGTAGAGAGAATAACTCTGGTTTTTGGTTTTCCAGTTTCAGTTCTAATTCCAACTTGGCCTGTATCTCATTTGTGTCCTGTCTCTGCTTCCCATTCTCTTTAGGATCGCCTGTTGCATCTTTACAATAAAATTCTCTATGCTTAAGCTGATTTGAGTGGTTACTCTTTCATGCACCCACACATAACCCTTCTAAAATAATGCTGAATTTTCAAATGAAGCCATTCGTTGTTGGGAGACCATCAGGCTGCAGGGAGTATCATCAGCTTACCAGTGCAGGTGCTAAGTCACCTTTCACCGTGAAGACATGAATGGCTTTGGTGTATTATCAAGGACTCTGGGAGACAAGTTGGCAAGTGTGGCTTGACCATTTGCTGGATGAGATCCCACCTCTTAATGCACCAAGGATTGACCAAAGACCTCAGCAGTCACGAAGAAGGTCTACACCAATCATAGCCATGGATATTTTGACAAAAATATGAGACAAGTGACTATATATATATATATATATATATATATATATATATATATGTTTTACCCTTAATTTTCCATTCTTCATTGTGAGTAACAAAATCTCACAGCTGAAGAGAAGTCATCGCCATTCTTTCAGACATGTGATGAAATCTGAAGATCTCTTTATACTAACTGCAGGATTTAATCAGCAGTGGGTAATGTGAATGTGTGTACTCTAATGAATTTCAAGTATTGCAACTGCAGAGGTTGTCAGTGACTGAATTCCTAGGCTATGCAACTTGTAATTGAAAATCTTTACATTTTAGTTCCACCTGTCATTGTTCTAATTCTATTCAAAGAATATCTATTATAATAATACTTTTTCTCTATCAAAAGTTACGCTTTAGTAGAAATGTATATCATTAGAAATTATTAATTCCAACCTGTTGGTAACTTGGAAATCTTGACATTTTTTCGGGTCGTTGAAACTGTAGAAAAGACTTTCATCTTGATAAATAATAAATTTGGTAAATACGAGGTAGCGATGAGAAATATTGTTTTAAAGTCGATTTCCTTTAAGATGCTGGGAATCTTATTCAGGCATCCATGGAGCAGGCAGTATCAGAGGACTACACCAACAGGGGATGGAGACCCAGGGCATCCTCTTTGCACTTTTTCCTTCAAGAGGAGTTGCTCTTCTGCTGCTACTCATGTCTATTTGTGGGAATTCTATTCTTCAAATACAGAGGCTAACGGCAGCATAATGAAGTTTTGCGTATCCTCGCTCTTGCTAGATTTCTTTGAGCATGGACGGTTTACAAGGAACAACCAAACTGCACCACAAAATGATATTGATATTATGGGATTGCATCAATAGCATTGGCTGTTTCATTTCCATTCACTTATCAGACATATTTACTTCTCAGATATTTCCTTAACCGGAATTGACTGTACTATAATTGCCTATTTCTTTGGTCCATTGGCTGTTAACCTTGAAGTGACTGGGGTAGAGCTGGCGAGGCCTTCCCTGTCAGGCCTGACCTCTCACTATGCTGGAGAGAGCGCTACCATGACAACGGCGACAGATGTCAGCTAAGCAATGTGCACCCTAGAAAGACTCCTGTATTGAGAAAATCGATCTTGTAATGGTGCCACGGAGCACATTCGCTGAACTGCCAAGTGTTCTAGGCTTAATCATTTATTTCATCTAGCAGAGAGAAGAAAACATAAAAGAAATGAAATGAATTTGACCTCTGTCTTTTGAGTGACTTTAGTGCTACACTGAATTCTAGCAAATGCCTCTTATGAATTTTAAAAAATTACATTAGGAATAACATTTTGAAGTGAAATGACTCTTGTAATGCCAACCCTCCAGAAACATGTTATTTCAAATGTCAGACACATAATAGTAATTTGCTACTTTCTGTGTATGTCCAGGGGTTAGCTCCGTCTTGGGTATGTTTCAGGCAAATTATTATAAAGGAACCAGGAATGAAGCAGACCAGAGCCTGCTGCCTTGGCTTTCTCTCTTTTTCTTAGCATAAGGGGTCTTCCTTTGTGCTGATGATCATGGGGCTTAGTGAGTAGCATCAACAGTGTTTCATATTGACAGCTTCACACCCCCTCTCAATTTTATAGTCTTCCAATAGCATGCTCGTGTCTCTGTCTCCAGAGTGGAGTTTGTCTCCGTGACAGTTAATCCTGGGACAGCCTTCCATCGCCTTGATAGGCTTGTCATTCAAGCCTTGACACCTCTCATTCATTTGAGTCTGGCCTGCTGGATATGCAAATGACGGAGGACTGAAAACCATAATTCCTCAGCCGTGATGGCCAGTATGTCAATGTCACTATTTTTGGAACGACCATTTGGGTAGTAGTCGGGGAGTGGTGGAAAGCTAAACCAGGGGACACGGAATGCACTTCTGACCTTTCTTTGGCTCAGAACTACATTTTTTGAAAAGCAAACCCTCAAACCAAGACAAACCCCAAAGCTTAAAGATTGTAGACAAATTTCTCTGATAACCTTGCCCATATAAATAAATATCATTGAGAGTGATTACAGTGAAAAGGATCTCTTAAGATTTTCAATGCGATATGTCTGTCTCTTGTGCTGTGGGATATTTTATTGCATTTTTGCCCTCAAGTGGAGCTGACGGGAGCCAAGCTTGTAATTTAAATCAATAAGAACCCTTTACCATGGCCATAAAATACTTGGCTAAACCTTTGAAGTGGCCACAGTTGAATGCACAGTGAACACAGTATAAATGTTCCTTAAGATGTATTGTATGAGACCACTACTAAAACAGCATTCAAAGGAACCGGCCTTAAGCATCTTTTGTGACTGATGGGAGAGGGTCCCGCCTGCTTTTGATCATTTACATGCACTGTTCGCCTTGCCACTCGAAGTGGCTCCAAACAAGCCCTCTTAATTGGCACATCATCCCGGCCGCAGCCTTCTGCTTTCTCTTCAGACCTTTTCACTATCTCTTTGGCAGTGTTTCTGGGATCTGGGTCCCCTTCGAAACCAGTAATCCACATCTGATATGCTGTTGTGTTGACTGCCCCTGTTCCTTTGCACTGTAGCCGGGAAAACAGAACAAAGGCGGGTTGTTCATCCCTGTCAGGGGAGCAGGGAGCATGGCGTGGGGGTTCCACAAAGCCGGCAGGGCAGCGGGCTCTGCAGGAAAGCGAAGGCCCCGGCTGCCGCTTACCTGTTTGTTTCTTTTGCAGTTTTTGGAGCAGAGTTCTTCAGCAAACTGTCAGACCTGAAGAAATGGTGTTTGGCTCCCTCTGTTCCTCTCTCTGCCTCACAACTGTTCTCGCCTTTCCCTTTCTCGGCTCCCTTTTGTTGCCTTTGCTTCTCCTTTGTGTGGATGGATGGACGGATGGATGGATGAATGGATGGGCGCTCCTCACTCTTGTCCTCTGTGTCTCTGTCTCTCTTTGTCTCTCACTCTTTGTCTCTCTGTCTCTCTCTCTCAGATTCTAAAATCCTCTCTGATTCTGTAATAACAGTAAACAGTAATCATCTGAGTTTGGAATTTGGCCATGATACCTTTGGGACACGCTCCCTCTCCTGGTTGATAATGTTGCAGTTATTATGCTGAAGGTGCGGGCTCAAACCTGGGTTGACCGTCACTTCCTTCCAGAATCCTCAGCTGACCACTTTTCTTGGCCACTGCCTCACGGGAGTCACTTATTCTTGGTGAAAAACCAAAGATAGGGACCAGAGTCACAGCCACTTTCCACTTCGATAAAATACAACCTTTCGCACAGTTCCCCCAGTCTTAGAATGGGACCTCCATGTATCCCAGTGGTTAAGGAGATGGATACACACTCTGTGTGGCCTTTCTTCCTGAGGTAGGCACTTTCTGAAGGGCCCCTCTGGGCCCAGATCTGACCCCTGTCGTGGGTCACATGTCATGTATGTTTGCCGCATGTGGTCTGGCCACACGTTGTTGTCTGGCCTCTGCAAACCCAACATGATTAGGTGGCCTATGACATTTCATCTGATGTTTACCAATTTTTTTTTTTTTTTGCTTGTATGTGACAGCAGAGTAGGCAGGGCCTTGAAAATGCACTACTTCATGTTGATGAAGTCAATGTGTGTAAATGGCACTTAAAAATGTGTGCAACGGTAAGCTATCAGGGCTGAAATCAGATTTTAAAGACATACCAATGAGATTCAGTGCTTGGAACTGGTCTGGGTCCTGATTTGAACAAACTAACTGTGAAAAGGTTTTTTTGTTGAGACAACTGGGGACTTTTGACTATGGACTGATTATTAGATCACTTAAAAAGTTCTACAGGGGAAAAAAATACTACTTGCAAAGAAACGTACAGAATAGATAAATCTGCACCGTAGATGATAATGATTCAAACTGGGTGATGAGCAGAAGAAAGGCTCATGGCCCTATTCTCTCTATTTTTCTATATGTTTTAAAATATTCTGTACTACAAAGCCAGAAAAAGTCAACATGCCTCTTCAGGATTGCACAGTCACCACATTTACACCTACTGTTCAACGGAATTTTATCTCATAGGTCTTTAACTGTTTTCCTGTCAGCCTTTTACTTCACATGGACAAATCATGCTTCTGTTATATGGCTGTTTGAAAGATATCTCCATCTCTTTGCCATCTGTGGCTTGAGCTTTAACGTTTGACGTGGGAATATTTGCCTGCCTGCTCTCCCGATTTGGACTGTAAGCAGCTTGAAAGCAGGCCTGTTTCAGGGCACCTGGGTAACTCAGTTGGTTAAATCTCCAACTCTTGGTCATGAGGTTGAGCCCCACATCGTGCTCCGTGCTCAGCGAGGAGTCTGCTTGAGATTCTCTCTCTCCCTCTGCCCCTCCCCTACGCTGGCACATGTGTGCTCACTCTCTCTCTCTCAAAGAAAAATGAAAAAAGAAAAAAGAAAAAGAAAGCAGGCTTGTTTCTTACCTGTCGGGATTTCCTACCTCGAATCTCGCAGTAGAAGGCCCAGAACAGGCTGGAACACATAAACCGTGGTAACACATAAACCGTGAAATCTAAGCAACTGAATGCAACAAAAGTCCATTTCCTGTTGTGTGTCAGGCATCCCTGTTTTGTCTTGCAGCTGCGCTCTCGGGAGCAGGTGGCCTTCCATGAGACTCCAGCAGGGCAAGAGAGAGATGGAGGTAGCTGGCTGGCTTTGGACTGCCTTGTCCTTGGAACGTCCCACAGAATTTTCCCCACAGTCCATAGGCTGGAACTAGTCACATGGCCCCACAACCGCAAGGGAGGCTGGGATATGGAGGGGAGCATGTGGATATTTGGTGAGCATGAACCTCTGTCACACAGAGCTAAGTGATGTTTGTTGAAGCTGCTTCTTACCCCACATGCATATGCCTCCTGAATTTCAACATGAGAGAATGCCAGGGAAGGATGCTTTGTGTTATTTGTATAAGATAAGAAAATGATAACCGGACTGTTTCCTCCTTCTCCTTCTTCTTCTTCTTCTTCTTTTTTTTTTTTACCACACACTGGATTCTTTTCTCTGCAGCTGGGACCCTCTCTCCAGTTAATGGCAAGACCCCAGCGCTCTAACCGGTCACTGTTCCAAGTATTTGGCTCTGTGGCTATGACAGTTGGAATTGGAGGCAGAGGGACCCGTCTTACGTCTGTGCCTAAAGATGTTATAGCTCTACCCTGTCTAGGGACCAGCTCTGGCTGCTACAAGCTGAGGGTGCTCATAGGATGGAGTGGGACACTGATTGGGGCCTACACAGTTAACATAGTAATAACAAAAAAATAACAGTGGTATATCAGACCACTGTAATTATACATTATAGTGAGAAGTTTTATCTAAGGAATGGACACCACTAACTAAATAGAGAAAATGTAGACTCTTAAGCCAGGTACACATTGCTCTGTATGTGCTATGCTACTATCTTCCTCAAATTTAGTGATTGACAGCTACCTGTAGATATTTACTTATAGGTAAATGGTCTATATGAATTGGTGTTACAGACCTCTCTACCTGCTCTGTTCTGCCTCCCTTCCACCCCCTTCCTCCATGACTTTTTGTTCCAGGCTCACTACTGTGAAAATGCCATTTCTTGTCCGTGGTGCAGAATGTGCCCATTAAAACTGATATGAATGAGAAAACCAATCTCCAATTACCACACCAGCCATTGTTTTGGATGTAAATTTCATTCACTTAATTTTTTCCCAACAGGTACATATCGAGCATGTGTAAGCCCTGTGTGCCTAGGGTGATGCCAAAGAGCTAGAAGTTGTGACCTAGTTGAGTAACTGTCTGCTTGGATCCTATGGATGAATCCCTCAGTGTTGTTCAAGCAAGGAAGAATCCAGTGGCAAAGATTCACCTGGGGAGACAATGGAAGGATGAGGCAGAGCTACCACCTGGAGCAGGGGACAGGAACCGTCAGGACACAAGGTGCCCCAGGTCAGGGAATCCCTGTCTCTCTATGGGGTCACAGGCTCTGTCTTTCCTTGCATCTCTGCTTCTCTCTGGGCCTTTGCTCCATTATCTCTCTCTGCTGACTGGCTTCTGCTACCTCATGGCATTTGTCCCCATCTGTGTCACATTGCTGTGGCTCTGGCTTGACATGGCCCTGCCTGGATCTCATAGCACCCTTTCAACTTCTTGTCACTCTCATGGAATTCCTTAGCTCAGACTCCTGACAAAGACATTCTGATTGATCCAGTTCTCTTTCTCTCCACTATGTTTTAGGTTCTATACCAGGGGGCATTGGGAAGCTTTTGGTTTGGTGAACATGCCTGGTCTAGTTGGCCATGATGGATTGGGGGGGTGGGGGCCTGTTGTGTTGTACAGTGCATGGACACATGGTGACAAGAGCTGTGGGTGGGGCAGGTTCCTCAGAAGAGGCTGTGTTATTGCAGCCCTACTGGGGCTAAGAGGTGAAGGTACTCAACCAGGTAGATACCTTATGGATGCTGATCTGAGAGTCTCCTAGAAACAATGGGCAGCCATTCAGGGCATTAAGAGGAGGGTGATCTGACTATTTGTCTCTTCAAATGGCCCCTGTGACTGTGTCCTGGAGAGTGAGCTGGAGGGCCACAGATAGAAGGGGCGGGGGTGAGCGACACTAAGGTCACTTTAGAGATAGAAGAAGAACTGGATGGGTTACCCTGTGTTTGGCAGTGAATGGTAGTCATCTCTTGCCCCTCTCCCCCTGGATATCTGGGCTCTATCACACTGGTCCCCTTTTAGTTCCTCAAATTCCCTTAGCTCATTTCCTCCTCAGGGCCTTTGCACCCACTCCTCATGTGCCCTTTGTTGGAACTTTCCAGCTCCACCTACTCATCCTTCAGTTTCAGCTCCAGTGTTACTTCCCCAGAAAGCCTTCTCTGACACCCTTCCACAAGCAAAATAGGTAAGACCCTTAGTTCACAATTAGTTATTTAATGTCTGTTCTTCCATTAGAATGCAAGTCATTTGAGTTCAAGGATTATGTTAACCATATTAAAAGAAGAATCCCCTGTACCAATATGCTGCCTGTTAGATAGTGGGACCTTAATAGATATATTTTGAATGAAGTATGCTGGCTTTTCTCATACTGTCTTGTTCAATCCTCCTTACAGTTTTATAACTGCATTTTTATGGATGTGCAAACCAAAGCTTAGAGAATACAAGGCAAGAAAGTGGCAGACCCAGGATGTGAAGCTAAGAGTGTTTAACACCAAAGTCTTCACTCTTCATATCACAGCAGGAATAAGGTGAGGTTATTTTATTCAAGCAACCTAATTCAGATTAGGCCAGAACACTATGAATTCATTTTGTTCCCTTGCTCCATCCTACTGAGATCAATTTAATTCACTTAGTATTTATGGAGTGCCATGAACTCAATTCACTATGTTAAATGGGAGGGCAAGAAGGGACAGGCTGGGCTTCAAGGAAATGCTTGTAGTAAGCTGGACGTAGAGGGCCTCAGGAGGAGGAGAAGCTCGATGCCTCCCAGAGGAGCAGCCTGGCCAAAGGCCCGGGGCATTGAGTCATTAGGAATGACTTTTGGGGTTGGCAAGGTCCTACTGTCCCCAATCCCTGCTGAGATGGGTAAAACATTGAGGCTGGCTGCTTCATGGAAAGCACTTGGCTTTGGAGTCCCCCTCTGCTACTTTCTAGCTGAGTAACAGTGGGCAAGATACTTCCACTCTCCCAATTTGCAGGGTTGTGGTGAAGATTTTACGAGAAAATGCAGGTATAGCACCAGGCTCAGTGCCTAGCATAAGGTGTTGACGGATATATGTGACCTTCCATTACCACTGAGCCACTGGGCAAGCATCCTGTCTGCTCATCCAGATGGAACAACCTGGGAGGGTGCAGAGAAACATTTCATAGTGGGGGGTCCAGAAAGTCAGTGGCCAAGAGTATCAGAAACAGTGACAAGAAGATACCCCCACTCCCCCCTTTTTTATTGTTGAGATGACATTTATATAACATAAATTAACAGTTTTAAAGTGTACAACTCTGTGGCATTTAGTACATTCATAGTGTTGTACAACTATAACTTGTGTCAAGTTCCAAAGAGTTTTCATCACCCTAAGAAAAACCCTGTACCTGATCAGCAATCACTCCCCCAGTCCTTCCACCTCTCAGCCCCTGGCAACCATCGATTTGAGTTCTGTCTCTAAGGGTTTACCTATTCTGGATATTTTGTATAAACACAATCATACGGTATATGTGACCTGTTGTGTCTGGCTTCTTCCACTCGGCATCATGTTTTGGGGGTTCATCCATGTTGTTGCACGTGTCAGAATTTCCTTCCTTTTTTGTGGCTGAGTAATATTCCTTTGTATGTCCATATCACCTTTTGTTTATCCATTCATCTGTGGTTGGATATTTGGGTTGTTTCTCCCTCTTGCTATTGAGTATAATGCTGCTATGAACATTCACACACAAGTGTTTGAATACCTGTTTTCAATTCGTTGGGGCTTATATACCTAGGAGTAGAATTACTGAGTCATAAAGTAATTTTCTGCTTAATTTTTGGAGAAACTACCAAACAGTTTTCCACAGTGGCTACACTGTTTTGCGTTCCCACTAGCGATGCACAAAGAGTTCAGAGTTCTCTTCAGCCACCACTTGCTTTCTGGTGGCTTGGGTTATAGCCATCCCAGGGGGGAAGAAGTGGTTTCCATTTGCGTTTCCTCCCACCTTTATTTTCTCAATGCGGAAGAGGAATTGGGTCTTCGAGGCTTCTCTGACTTCTCAGACCATCCCTCGTGGTTAACATGTTAAAGAGGCTGCCACAGGGAAAGATGTCCACGGATACACTTCGAGCTGAATTTTAAATTAGGACAAACCATGGAAGGCCATTTGGGAGCACTCCTCATTGAAATTACAAATGCACACACACTTTGACCCGGAGTTCCAAGTCTAAGAATCTGTTTTATGGATATACTCCCATGTGAACAGAATGATGTATATATATGGTTGCTCACTGCAGTGTTATTTATAACAGCGGCAGATGGGAAACGAACTCAGCGCTCCTCACTGGGGGACTGGTTAAACAAATTTGGGGACGGGCCTACAATGGGATACTGTACAGTTCTAACAAAGGTGGAGGCACCTCTTTGTGGGCTGATACAGAAGGAATTCCAAGACAGATTGTCAAGTGAAAAACAAAGCAAGATGTAGAACAGTGTTTCAAATAGGTTGCCCATCATATAAAAATGGGAGAAAAAAATGTGTGTGTGTGTGTATGTGTGTGTGTGTATTTTCTTGCATATTCATGAAGTACCTCTGGCAGAGGAAATTGGTGATGGGGGACAAGAATGGGAAGTACAGTATTTACATTCTACCTTCTTGTGCTTTTGGAATTTTAAACTGTCCAAATATATTTTTCGTTCAAAAAACAAATGAACGAAATTAAAATAAAGAGAATTCATAATCCCTAAAGATCTCACTGATTTGGGCTCTGTTATTCTGATTTTATGGTCAGTTTGATAGGACATGGACTCTAATGTAAGATTTTTTTTTTTTTTTTTATGCAAGCCTATGCCAGGGATAGGATTGTAGGAGAAGTAATTCAAACTCCCATCCTTCCCCCTCCCACTGCAGTCCTGGCTGCAGCCGCAGCTTGCTGACTTGACCACAATTTGAGCTTGAGTCAGCCAGCCTGAGGCCAACCCAAGTAACCTCCTGCAGCACGCCGTCCCTCAGGCCTTCCCTGGGTGAGGGGGCCCTAGGGGGCTCAGACCACAACTGAAGGACCAAAGGAGCAGAGGAGCAGATGTGGGTGGCCCTAGGCACTGGATGGAGATTGTGTCCTAAGTACATCTTCGAACCTGAGACCTGGAGCTCAGTGCCACTCCCCTACCAGGCAGCCCAGAGGGCTTGGAGCAGACCAGAAGGCCCCAGACACGGCTGAGTGCTGCCACTTTCTTGCTAAGTGACCTTGGGCAGATCACCACAAGTTTCTGAACCTCTGTCTTCTCATCTCTAAATGGGGCTAATCAAGGCAAGATTGTTGTGTGTTGAGGAGGAAAACTAAGAGGGCTTTTAAAATGTAAGCTCTCTGAAATGCATAGAAGAACATGAAGGGTTATCTTGAAAGTCACTGAAAAGTCCACATTGGCTAAACGTCTCTGTGTGTGAGGTGTTTGAGAGCTGAGGAGACCACAGATGAAAGTAACACATTTTCCACCCTTCAAGGTTTTGAGGGCTCATCGGCTAGTGGGAGAGGCGGATGTGAGACGATTTATTACAGCCATGTGTTCAGCGTAGAACAGAATAGAATCTATTGTGTAAGGGGACAGAGAGGAGGGCATCCATCCTGCTGGGGACTTCAGCAAATGTTCCAGGCACCAGACTATATTAGGGTAGAATCTGGAAAGGGAAGTAGGAGGTTGCCAGGTTCACACAGAACATTCCAGGTGGAGGCAACAGTCTGTGAAAAGGCAAGACAGGAGAAAGAGTAGAGTGTCTTTGGGCACTTCCACGCAACTGTCTGCTGCAGACACAGGGTGTGAGGGAGGAGGGGGGCAGAGGAGGGACGAGCAGGACTCCTATCAGAAGCCTTTTTATCGTAGGTCACAGCCAGAGGGCGCAGTAAGAAATATAGAGCAAATAAGTCAATATGGAGCAGCAAGGAATCATTTTATAGAACCCCTGAGTGAGCTGTAAGATACAGAAGACCCTGAGCCACCCGATTTTTCAGTCCAGGCACTAGATGAGTCTGGCTCCCAGTCATGAAGTCAGCCCGGGCATTGTGTCTTCCTGGCTGAGATGTCCATCCTTCCTCCCGACAACAGGGCGACCCAGAGACAAGCTGTCCTCACTGGCAGTCCCTTGTCCCACAGCATCCATGAGCACAGGAAGTTGCTGTGTCCCAGGATGAAGTCACTGATCTAGAACACAGGGCGCTCTCTTATTGGTGAGAGCCACTTTGGAGAAGTCTTCTGCTCAGGGTAAGTCCCAAGATCAAATGTGAGACACATGCTTCATGCTTTCCAAACCCCAGACACGATCATGCTCCTCCCCCAATTTGAAAACTGCCTTGGGTCCTCTCTGACTGCAGAATCCAGCCTAAACTGCTTGTCCTGATGCCCTGGGGTTATCCACAACAGGCCCCTCACCTTCCCTGTAGTCTCAGCTGCGGATACCAGGGGGAATCACCTCCTCTTCTGGATTCTCAGCAGTTGGCACCTTCCTCTCTAAGAGCTCTTTCCAGATTGTTCGTTTTTGTGCCCATTTCTTAGGAAGTTTGTGGTTCCTTGAGGATAGGGGTCATGTGTGACTCTGTAGTTTCGGGGTCCAGCTGTAGGTCTGGCTCATAGTAGATGCTTAGTAAATGCTTAAAGAATGGATGCCTGGGGGCAATGGGGAGGGAGGTGTGATCTCTGGCAAAGATGTAGGGAATGTTTTCTGAAAAGAGTGAGCGGTCAGGAATGGTGAGTGGGATCCTCTTCTTCCTTTTCTCTTGCTTTTAAAAAAATTCTCTCCCTCTTGCACTGCTGCCCTCACATCTATGTTTTATGCATCCTTAATTCTCCAGAAATACCTTCTGTGCTGGCCTTTATGGATTTGGGATATGGATACTCACATAACGCCCCCACACAAGAACATCTATCGTGGTTGATAAATCAGAGATCTCTAATGCAGATTTCTACTTTACCATTCTTCATTGAATATATTAGGAAATATTAGTCACAATGAAAATGAGAGGTAGGAGAAACATAATTCAGTGTTCTGACACAAGGTTGTTTTCTATGGTCCACAGGCTAGGTTTTTTTTTTCAATTAGAATTAGAAACTGATGATACTTTCACTTTTTCCCTTAGGAAAATATTTATGGATCTAGCCATCTTACTTTGAGGGTAATTCTCCGATGATTCTGCCTAAATGTTTCTCCTTTAATTTCATCCCAAGGCCAAGCTTTAATGCTTGAAATGATTAGTTCACCCTGCAACTAATTTAGAATTTGAGTTAACACAGACACAGTTTTCATGTATATTCTCATAATATTTGAAATAACCCTTTATCTCCAAAGTGTCAGAGTTGTACTTACAAATGTGCAGAATTTCATCCAAGGTGGTCACCAGTTTATAAACCAAGGGCTCAACAAATCAAGGCCTTCTGAATCATCAGGCCCTACCTACTATTTTTAAAGACTTTAATGCTTATGACGCATGAATAGGTATTGTAGGCTTATTACAAATTTCAAATTTTAGTCAGTTGGTCTCATTTACTTATTAAGAGCCATTTATAGAAAATTCAGTTCACCCGACTATCTGCATAGGGTAATGTGGGCAAAGACTGGGTAAACCCGTGAGAACTATACACCTTTTAGGTATTATATTAATGTCTGCATGTCATTGCACCTGCCAGACTGCATTTTAAAAAGGTGGAGACACACTACATATATTTGTCTACCATTTCTGTTACAAATAAATCTTTATTATTTTCCACATTAAGATAAACGAAACCAGAGAAGGGATGTAATTACCAAACATAAAGATCCAGGAAGAAAATGATCTTTTCTTTTCTTTTTTTCTTCTTTCTTTCTCTCTCTCTCTCTCTTTCTTTCTTTCTTAAAAATCTTATTTATTTACTTGAGAGAGAGAGAGAGAGAGAGCAGGCGTGAGCACATGAGCGGGGTGAGGGGTAGAGGGAGAGGGAGAGAGAGAATCTCAAGCAGACTCTTCACTGAGTATGGAGCCCGACATGGAGTTCAATCTCACGACCCTGAGATCATGACCTGAGCTGAAATCAAGAGTCGGACGCTTAACTGACTGAGCCACCCAGGCACCCCTCATATCTTCCTATATCCTCAAGAGAAACTAACTCTTGCTTCCCAGGTACTTGCATTTTCAAGTCGGGTAATAACCTTCATCCAAAGTGAGGGAGCCCTTCCACTGGAGATAAGAAGTGACTTAGCCATAAAACCCAACACTATCCCTCCCCGCAATGTGCTTCCTGATGGTCTTCCTTCCAGCAGAGCTGGTTTGAAGGCTCTGGACTTTTGGCCATGGCTTCAGGCTGCTGTCCTATGTGGCCAGCCTCAGAGGGCCCTCTGAAAACCCAAAGAAGCTTCATCTGCCAGGGGATTAATTTCTTGTCTTAAAATCATCCTTAAGAGATAGTATTTAAACATTCACTCTCTTGACCCTAGAATTCTCTTCTCAGAGTAATAGGTCAATTACACAGGTGGCGACTTTCCCCCCACAGCAGCTACAGGGATCGTATCTGGTAACGCAGCTCCTCACTACACTTGCAATACCATGCTCCTCCCCAGGGCCTACAAGGTCCTTTAGGATCCTGCTCCCTCTACATCCCCAGGTGATGCCTCTGCCTCTGCCCTTCACCCACCCTGCTCTGGGTCCACTCTTTTCTTGTCTTTATCAGCACCATCTTCATTTTCATCCTGGATCTTTTATGTTTGGTAATTACTTCTTTATTTGTCTATTTTCTTCCCCCACCAGACTGTGAACTGCATGGGAGCAAACACTACAGGTCTGCTGTCTCATTGCCATCCATCCAGGCCTGGCAGGTGCCAGGCTCAAAGTTGATATTGTTGGCAGAGACTGCCAGTTGTCCATCTGACTCTGTTCTCCTTCCTATAGTAATAGGATTTAAGCCGCATATTGCCTGGTACCCAGCTAGACCACATGAGCAGCATCCTGTAGGGCTGGGTGGCTAGATGCCCAAGTCATCACCTGAGGAAGGAGAGAGGAAGTGACGTGTGTAACTTCTGCCTCGTTTGCTCAGAAACCAAGGCCTAGCTCCCAGACTGGTACTCGCCTTCCTGAGGGTAGGAACATGGCGGTGCCCATGTTCAGCTTGACCACGTAAACAGGGCACCACTCTGGATGGTGACAGAACAGCTGGATGAAAGGTGAAACATGCATCTAAATGACTATATATGGCAGAGCTCCCCCAACCTGGACCATTTGCCTTATAATGTTACATGAGTGTGGAATAAACTTGTGCTTTTAAAAGCCACTGTATTGGGGTGCCTGGCTGGCTCAGTCGGTAGAGCATGTGACTCTTGATCTTGGGGTTGTGAGTTAGAGCCCCACATTGGGTGTAGAGATTACTTAAATAAATACATAAATCTTAAAAAAAAAAAGCCACTGTATTTGGTGGTCTCTTTGTTATTCAGCTTAGTTTTCAACCTGACTGACACGCTGTTGAATAAATAGTTGTTGAACCATCAGGGGCTTGCCATATTACCCTCTGCTATCATACCACGAGGGCACGTCATCACTGGGGGCAGTCAGCACCGGGAATCATTCACTAAGCACCTGCTGGGTACTGGAAAAAACACACACCATGAACTGTCCTATGCTGGTTGGGTATCCTCATCTTTTCCCACTCGAAAGTTCCCTTGTGCCTTGCAGTGTCTCACTGCATCGTTGACAGATTTTGCTCTGCCTTTCAAAAGGGACCAAACTTGAAAGAATGTCACAAGCCATGCAGCATGTGTTGAAGATTCTAGGTCGCTCTGTGATAAAAGTTCTTGTGTGAGACAGAAATGCCATCTCACGGCTTGTGGCAACCTGTGACCCGCATCATAGTGGAGAGTCCTGTCCATTTAACAGTGCTATAGTGACTGGCACAGTTCATGTCTGTGGCATTTCATACCCGAACTTTTAATGTTAGACAAGTTTTTCCTGAAACTCTTGTTCCATGATGGTGGGTGGTTGTGTTTGTTTACTGAACTTTTGGGGAGTATGCTAGCTGTGAGTCATGATTTCCCTAAGGAATTGTCAATTATGGCTTTAATTATGGAAAAAAGTTTTCCCTTTCTCAATGAACTTTTCTACTTAGGTGCAGTATATTTTTAAGCTCCGCTATTTTTGAAGAAAGACATTTAGTAGTCATTCAGTTAATCTCTTACCTCCTCCCAGAGGTAGCATTTAAGAAGTCGTCAGGATTTAGGCTTGTTTTAAGGCCATTCCTGCAGCAAACAGACTCTGAGATGGGGATTTGTATGCTGGAAGTTGATTGGAGAATGCTCTGGAAACAATACTTGAGAGGGATGAGGGAAGGAGAAGGGCACAGAAGGAGGAGTTGAACTTCAGTGAAGCTAGGATCTAGAGCTAGAATGGCCCCTCAGAGCGGTCCTATATTGAGGCAAGGGGGCTGGGCTTTTATAGTGCTCCTTCCTCCCATTTACCTGTCGTGAGATATGGCTAGAAGGGAAAGTAACCTCTGATGAGGCAGCTCCCTTAGCCAAGGGCAAGGACTAGAGAGGGCCTAAGATGTGAGTTAGAAGTAGCTCAAACTCTTTGCAACTAGGCGGGTGAGTGTCATGGTCCTAAAGAGGGCTCTAGGCGGCGCTGTCTGGCACCCACTTGCAGGGCTTCAGCATCGAATTAGCACCTGAATAACGCTAGCCTCAGGAGGGCACTACCTTGCCCATTTTGTTCCTTGCAGTATCTCCTGCTCTTAGAACAATGCCTAGCGCCTAGCAGAAGCTCAGTAGGTATTTGCTGAATAAATAAATGAAAGCAAGAACACGCGGGATTACTCAAGGGATATACAAATTATGATACCTTTAATAACCTTTGTCAAAATTAAGGAACCTTACTTGACTTTAAACTTCCAAGTAGAAGCTGGAATCTTTTTTTTTTTTTTTAAAGATTTTATTTATTTGACAGAGACACAGCGAGAGAGGGAACACAAGCCGGGGGAGTGGAGTGGGAGAGGGAGAAGCAGGCTTCCCAGAGAGCAGGGAGCCCGATGCGGGGCTCGATCCCAGGACCCTGGGATCATGACCTGAGCCGAAGGCAGACACTTAACGACTGAGCCACCCAGGTGCCCCTAGAAGCTGGAATCTTTATAGATGTATTGAAACTATACATGTATCATAAACTCTACCATTTCCTACCAGATTGTGGGAAAATGTTTTGAGTCCACTTGAGTAGTCAGGCAAGGGGCAGATGAGTTTCTTGTGAGGCAGGAATAAGTCAATGCATTCAGGGAAAAATACTCTAAACTCAAAATAAGAACACATGGTGTGATGAGATTTGACAATAGGAGAGAATATTTTAAGTTGGGGCCTCCATGGAAAATCCAGGAGACATCTTTGCCAAACTCACAGGCTGAGGGTTCTGAGTTATAGGTTATGACTACATTTGTGAGAGACTAGGGATGAGTCAGACTGAGCCTGGTTCCTGACCAGCCAGTGGGCTGTTGCCATGGCAAGGTCACTTTTGTGCCATGCATTGCCATCATTTCTAGCAGGTGCAGCAGCTTTGGAGCCTATATGTGGATAACACTTAGCAATCTACAAAACATGTTCACATTTGCAATCTCATTTGATTCTCAAATATAGGAAGAGAGTAAAAATACCCTTCTTATAGTATTACACTAATAACATAGACACAAAATCATTAACAATATTAGCAATTTGAGTCTGACAGTACGTGGGATTTATCCCAAGAATGTAAAATTCTTTAAATCTTTTGAAAACTAATCATTGTAATGTAGTAAACGATAGAATATAGGAGGAAATCATGTGATCATCTCAATAAATAGGAAAAACACATCTGACAAAGACTCAGCGTTCTCAGTAAGCTAGGATTAGGAGAGAACTGCTTCACTCTGATAGAAGACATCAATGAAAAGTCTATAGATAACATCATAGTTAATGGTGAAACGTTAAATCCCTTGCCCATAAGAATGGGAATAAGGCAAGGATGTTCACTCTCAGCACCTCAATTCAACATCGTACTGGAGGTCTTAGCCAGTGCACTAAGGCAGGAAAAAAAAAAGGCATACAGATTGGAAGGGAAGAAATAAAGCTATTTTGAAGATGTATTTGTAGGTAACCTGACTACCTGCATATTACTGCCATTGCAGAGATCATGAAACTGAGTATCAGGGAGAAGTGACTCGTGTGAGTTCTTACAGGCAATACAGATGAAGCTGGCACTCAAACCTAGATCTTCTGGCTTCAAACACTGGAATGAAAAGGGGGACTATTTCATTCAATTAAAAAAAACACAAAGTCAAGTTTCAATTGTGCTTCTTACAAGAGTTCCAGTGGCATTGGAAATTTTCCAGAGAAAATCAACTAAAATGAAAATGGGGATGGAAAAAGGTTGTTGAGGATGGGCTGACTGGCCAGGTTCTTTGACTGGAGCACATTAAGATGTGGACAACATGCGGCTAGCGTGAACATGGATCCATTCACCAGACCCTGAAATAAATGGAGGGAAACCCTTAAGTCAAACTCAGGGCCACCCTCAACATTTGACCCAGATAAGGTAAGGATTGATGAAAAGTGCTTACTCAGATAAGGTAAGGACTAATGAAAAGTAACTTTAATATACTTATGAAACTCAAGAGGTGGCACAGGATAGAAAAGATTTAGAGAAAAAGATGTCAAGAGACTTGTAACTAGGGTGACCATATCATTCATCATCATGACTATGACCCTTATGAGTGAAAGGAGGTGCTATTAGTAATTACCTTGAGTCAACATGCACAAACCAGGACTGGGCTGGGCAAATTGGGACATTTGGTCCCCAACCTATAATAGGTATAAAGGAAACCAGCAATGTTGTCATACCGAAGAGATCTGTGGGATTTGGGGATCTGCTCCGACTCTGACATAGTCCCCCAGGCCAGGCAACGCACAGGTGAATGTTTTAGGGTCCAGAACCCCTATTAAGGAGGATAAAATCTTTGTTGATCTTTAGGGTTTTCCCTGCTATTGCTGCTAATTATAACAAACAAGAACAATAGCTGCTGTGTATTGAGTGCTTACTATAGGCTAGACACTCTCAGAAGAGCTTTATGAGAACAATTCCATCCAACAACCCTAGGAGAAGGCCATTATTATCTCCACTTTACAAGTGAGGAAAGAGCCACTCAGAGAGGTTGAGTAACTTCCCAAGGTCACTCAGCTGGGAAGCGCGTGGAAGTGGAGATTTGAACCCAGACTTAACCATGATGTCAACCAACCCATACAACTTCCCTTTTGGGGTGCAGGCCATTTCAAGGACCCAGGTGTGTGGCATAGGATGACTGTGTGATTAGACAAGCAACCAGAGTGGAAATAGGGGGACCTCGGCAACATGCCAGCTTTTTTTAGTTCTGGGGTTATCCTCATCCCACACTGAGAGGCACAGAAGCTCAGGGTGGGTGTTGACAGCTGCCCAGCACAAGCATAGCCCAGGGTTTGACCTGGACCAGCACCAGGTTCTTTGTGTTTATTATTTCATTGTGATTCTGTGTAGACTAATACGTACCGCAGACGGGAATCCTGTCCCTCCAGGTAGCTGCATATCATTCCTAGAACCACCAGGTCATCACTGGGCCACACTTAATTCTTTTCATCTCTTTCCATCAGTCAATCTAAGGGCCTCCTTAATTATCTTTATTGCTTTTCTCTGAACTCTCTTCAATTTGCCGGCATATCGCTTTGCAGGTAGTGAGATACCAGAAGTGTGCAGAGAAATTATAATCTCCTGTGCATGATGTAATGCTTTGGCCTAGGAAGTTGAAAATCATAGCAGTTGTTTCAACTGCCATTGGTATCATAACCTGCGATCAATTTTCCTGTCTCCAATTAACTTGGCTTTTTTTTCCAGTTAAGGTGACTACATGGCTCAAAGTCAATATAATTTATATCTGGAATATTTCAAGGTGTGTTTGTGTGTGTATTAAAAGCAAAAATAATGAAGCAAATTCAGGAAGCAAAAAGAAAAACAGAATTTCTTGCCCGTTGCTCACTTACTGGTCCTCCACTGTATCCCAGACCCCAGATGCCATGTTCAAAAGAATCTTATCGTGGAACGCTTTGAACATTTGAAATATTTGTTCATTAACAATTACTCTTGTTTTCTGTGACACCTCTTTAATGATTACATTTTAACTCTCATGTTCCTATTTGTAAATTGACAGCTCTTAGTTTGTGGTAACAGTGACCCACTGTGACTCAGTTTATAACCATCTTTGGCTTGCTTATTTTGGAATTATTTTGGTGTGAATAATTATATTGACCAGGATATCATATTAAAATGCTAACCATGTAACAGTCTTTTTCCGTAAGTAAAAATGGAAGACTGAGTTAACTCAGAGTTTCAAAAAAATTTTTGAACTCAGTTTCACAACTTGAAGTTCCCTCCTTCAGATCTAGAACACTTTATTTTTCAAGTCTTTTTGTCTTTAGAGTAGGTTTCGTTTTTTTTTTACTTTGTATTATTTGCGCAAAGATGGCTATATGAGTATCAATTCTTTTGCCAGCAGATTTAGTTTTAAAGTTCCAGTATTTAAAACTTTTCTAGAATGTAATAAGAACACGAAAAATGCACAGCTTCTTTGTGAGGACAGGCTGTAGCGTGCAGAGTCAAACATAACCACGTCTGGAGGGTTATCTTCTCTCGTCTAGGTAACGATCTGGAAACGGCCTCTCAGAAAGTCAGTGCTGACCCCGGTTCCGTCCACAGCCCCAGAAGCTGGTTCCCAGAGCCCAGAGATCTCATGATGGTATGAGATCTGGCTGATATTTTCAGCCCCCGCCCATCACTTCCTTTGGAGATCTAGGCCTAAAAATGGTTTTTCTTCTCAAATGGTTTTTTCATGGTATAAGAATTTATTGTCTTCCAAGAATTTACCTAGGTTTCAAAGTTAGCCTCTTTTTCTGCAAGGTGAGCCTGGGGGTGGGAGAGAGGTGATACAGGGAATGGACTTCATTAGTCCATTTTGTTTGAAAATGAATACAGATCCCGGTCTTCGGTCTTCGGTATGTGTCTCTGATTAAAAACAACACAACGCCACCATCCAGTACCACCCTAGAAACTTCTGTGCAAAGTCACAACACATCCTCTCTTGAACCTCCCCTGACTCTGTGTCTTTCTATAGCATACAGTATAATTTATAAAAGTGTGAGCAACTGTGGAATTGTTCTCCTAATAGATTCTGAAGATTCCAATTTCCATTCTGCCACACAAGACTGAAAATCCACTTGTGCTCACTTATCTGTATCTGTACCTCATCCCCACGCTGCATCAAAAATCAGGTTCAGGTGCAGGTTAAGAGCACACATTTACCTCCGGAATATGAGACTTATTAAATATCTCTCCACAATTAACATCACCATATCAATAAGAATTATCATTAGGTCCTGTCAGTCAGGTGCTGAATTTTGCTTCAGGGAAACAAAACAATTTAAATTATAGCAAGTGGTCCCCTTCTTTTTTACATGCTTCTCTTTAAATTGGATAATTATGTGGCTTTTCATTAGATTCCTCTAAGTGTAATAGATCACGATATTCACCCTTTGACCTTGGTGATGAATGTCTCTGGTGAAAACATGTGACAAGCAGTGTTCTAATGAGAACAAAATACTGAATAACTGGAAATCTTGTATAATGAAAGGAGAAAGCAGGAGGGAAACACAACAACCTTTAAGGTGGATATACAAAATGTATTTGTAATGCGGCAATGATGTGGGTTGGGGAGAAAAGAGGCTATTTTTGGTTCTAATAATGTGGATAGAAATGCTGATTTTTCTTCTTTGGTATGTAAAAAAAAAGGAGAAACAGACATTTCAGGAAATCCGCACGTCAGAAAAGACTGGTCTCGGCTGAATTGCAAGCACAGATGGAGTGAACCCACTGGCCTAAGGGGGGATTCAAATGGCTTGCTGCATCTTGGAACACCTGCAAATGGTTATCTGAGGGTACCTCTCATTTTATCGCTGTCTTTATGGCAGTTCCAAATGTGAGGATGGCTTAAAAAGGAAGTGATTTGGTCTTGGGGGATCTATAATCTTCAAGGGGGCTATTGAGGAAGGACAAGCGGAGCAAGGAGACCCCGAATCTCTCCACTTTGCCCTCTCTCGATCAGTGCCTGGGCAGCCTGCTCTGCTGGAGCTTGAGCACCTGCCATATTTCCAAAATTCTCAAGCTCTGATGGCTGAAAGGGGTTGGGGCATCCTAAAATTGGCACTGAGATGAGGTCAGAGGTCAAGGGCAAGCTGGTGGCCTCTCACTTCTTCTTCTTGCTTTCTTCCCCAATCTCTTCCACACTAAACTCCCCTGTATGACTGTTGCTGGGTGGACCTAGGCAGAACTTTCCTCCTGGTGGAAATGGATGGGGGAGTTCCTGTCACATCAGCCTGTGACACTGTGATATGCCCTAGGGTCAGGGAAATGGGCAAAGTTTGCTTCTTTTAGATTTCCTAGATGCTTGCCTGTCCATTTGATTTTGGGATATACAACACAAGAGCAGCCCATTATGGAGCTATTTATCAAAGGTATGGATTTGCTGTATCTTCTAAGGACATGAAGTTTGAGGCAGGAGCTACTTGTTAAATGCACAAGCTAGGCTGTGCTTGTTTAGGAATTGAAGAAAGGGAGACAGGAACCACCACTTTTTAAGCCCCTAGTATGTGCAAAGTGACATAGTACTGGGTTCTTGATACATGCTCTCTGATTTAATTCTCCTATCAAACCTTTTTATTCCACTTTATGATTTATGAAATGGCCTAACCGTGACCCAGAACGACATGGTAGGAGGGCTTGGATTTGATCACAGGTTGGTCTGACCCTTGAGTCCACGTTCGCCAGGTTGAAGGTAGTACCTAACATAATGCTATAACGTCTCCTAAGAACCGTGCCTTTGTCACAAACTTCTCCCCAACTTATCTTCCCATGTCTCACACTTAAGAATTGATTTGCATTATTATGGACTTAATATTATTACTATCAATCTTGCTAGTTGTGCAATTCATTTTGCTTAAGAGAAGACAAGCAAGAGAAAAAACATCTGCCGTCATAAATTGATTTCTTCCGGTGAATTCCAGTTTGGGATAAGAATTTGCCATGAGTGATGTGTGTGCTTATAGAGGATTAAGAAGCTGACCAGGCTCAAAACCAGGGTTCCCTTTGTTTATCGGCAGATCTGGTCTGCTGAAGGTAAAGTCCACGCCAGGTCCTCATCCCTGACCTCCGCCAGGTGGATCTGAGTGGAGACGTCCTTGGTGCCAGCAACACTTCATCTCTTTGCACAAGAGCCTGCCAGGAAGAGAAATATCCAAAGTCCATTTTGAGCTCTCTGCCTGGGATTTACCTGCCATTTGTCATGGGCAGTGGGCAATTACTGGCATCCAGAGCCGAAGGAGAGCTAAAAGAGGGAAGGCCTGCCTCTCCAGCAAGATCATCGTTTTTCCATCAGTCACTGTGAGAGACACCTTCTGTTTATGTCCCTGGGTCAACTGCACAGAAAAGAGATCTTTTGGCTTCTCCTTAGTCACCCATGTGCTGAGAAAACAGGAAAGGATGGGTAATAGTAGTTGTTGCCAGTACTTGGGGGCTCCAGGAGGTGTTCCCAAGAACTCTATAAAGAGGGACAGTCATTCGTCTCTGAGATTTAAACCTTCAACACAAAATGTGTCAGAGTGGAGGCACTAGAAGTCGTCTGAAGGAGCCGAAATAGTGCCCAGGCCCACACAACTCAAATACAGCCTGTTTGAACATTTTATTAGAAAATCTAAAGAGGGGCACCTGGGTGGCTCAGTCTGTTAAGTGTCTGCCTTCGGCTCAGGTCATGATCCCAGGTTCCTGGGATCAAGCCCCACATTGGGCTCCCTGCTCAGTGGGGAGCCTGCTTCTCCCTCTCCCTCTGCTGCTCCCCCTGCTTGTGCTCTCTCTGTCTCTTTCTCTGTCAAATAAATAAATAAAATCTTTAAAAAAAAATCTAAAGAAAGAATGATTTGATCGGAAAGGGGGAGGGTTGCCCACCCTTGGAAGCAGGACAAAAAAGAGAGTCTCAGGCGCAAGTGTTAGCAGGGCCCACCCAGAACCTGTTCCAGGGAGAGGGATCAGCAGTCAGTGGACTGGTCATTTCTGATCCTTGGAAGAGGCGTCCCCAATACGGTGATGGAAGCCACAGACATTACATGTGTGTCACGGACAGACTTCAAGGATTCAGGTCCCTTTGGCAAGAACATCCCATCCTCTCATGGTGCCACTTAAACATTTAGTCTTCCCTGTCTTGCTCCAGTGTTCACCAAACAGCCTCCACATTGTTTCCCATAAACACTTACCGACAGGAAGCAGAGAGGATGGGACACTGACTTAAATTATCCCTGATAGTGATTCTTGCTAAAAAAAAGTTAGTGATATGTTTTGGTCTTTTTTTTTTTTTTTAAAGATTTTATTTATTTGACAGAGAGAGAGCAAGAGAGGGAACACAAGCAGGGGGAGTGGGAGAGGGAGAAGCAGGCTCCCGCGGAGCAGGGAGCCCAATGCGGGGCTCGATGCGGGGCTCGATCCCAGAAGCCTGGGATCATGACCTGAGCCGAAGGCAGACGCTTAATGACTGAGCCACCCAGGCGCCCCTGTTTTGGTCTTATATACAGCACACCTTGTGAGCTCATGAATAGTTGGGTCAGTTCTCTTTGGGCTGACAGGCAGCGTGCAGACCAGACTGCAGGCAGTGGGGGGACACCAGGCTGGTGCATGGTCAGGAGCCCCCTCCAGGAAAAGCTGCTGGCGCTTGGCTTTGGTGCTTACACACACAGTTGCGTTCCCAAAAGCATTTTTTTTTAACCCTTAAGTGTATAGATTCTTAAGTGTATAGTTCAGTGGCATTAAGTGCATTCATGCTGTTGTACAAGCATCAGCACCATCCATCTCCAGAACTTCATCATCCCAATCTGGAACTCTGAACCTAGTAAGCAATACCCCCCCTCCCCCCCGCCCCTCCCCCTCACCACAGCTTCCGGTAACCACCATTCTACTTTCTGTCTCTGTGAATTTGACTACTCTAGCTACTGCGTGTGAGTAGAATCATACAATATTTGTCCTTTTGTGTCTGATGTGTTTCACTTAGTATAATGTCTTCAAAGTTCATCCATATTATAGCAGGTGTCAGAATTTTCTTCCCTTTTAAGGATGAATACTATTCCCTTGTATGTGTATACCACATTTGTTAATCTGTTTATCTATTGGTGGATCTTTGGGTTGTCTCTACCTTTTGGCTCTTGTGAATATTGCTTGTGAATATGGATGTATAAATATCTGCTTAAGTCCCTGCTTTCCATTTTTGTGAGAATGAAAAAAAAAGGATTTTAAATTTCTACAATGGTCATACCTTATCTTCCCATAATGTAAACTATAGAAGTTTACAGAACATGTCAACATATTTATCTGATCTATGTAGTGGATAGGTAGGGAGATAGATAGACCTATCTCCTTCATTTTGCTTAAGGTAAACTGAGGCTCAAAGAGATAAAGCGGGAGGGCCTGGATTCAAATGCTGGCCTTCTGACCACAAGCCCAGGGCTCTTTTCATTACAGAGCAATCTCTGTGAGGATAGCAGCAATGCCTACCTTATTAACTATTGTACCCCATGGTCTAGCACAGGGCTGGTTATGGCAGGTGCTTCATAAACATTTGTTGAATGAATTCTGCCCCCTTTGCCTGAATAGCCAATAGCATGAGTGCTGCAGGGAGGCCCAATGGAACACATGGGTTAATGGTCCTTGGTTGAGGACCTGAGAGGGTCTCAAAGACCACTGTAAGGTTCCTGAGGGAGCCCAACGAGTTTCCTGATTGACACAGAAACCCACTAAAGTAGACGTGATAACTTCTCCCAGTACCTGACCCCATCAGGCTCCACACTCTGTATGTCAGTGGTGAGTGCCTTTGTGATTATGCTGAAGAGAGAAATGCTCCTGGACCTACCATTTCTGCACCAGAAGAAAACCTGAACTCATGGAGGAATGAGAGCTTTAACAAGCTTTCTCTTGCCCTGTGGTCACCTTGACAAGAATCAAGAATCTACTATGACCTACTTTGGTCATCTGGCTAATCATGAGTCATGGACCAGAAGGGAATATGAAATCCCAGGAGTTCAAGTAGTATTGTCATCATCTGATTTGGAAGAAAGTGCAAGGAATACTTGTTATGCCAGAGTACAAAGGAAAGGACCATTGAACATGGGAGAGGTGCTATGTCTTCAGAAGTATCTGGAGGCTTCTCCCTCATTCCCAGACTCATTCATCATCAAAACTACCCAGCTTCTGATAGTCACTCACTTTGATAAGTTTGTTGTTGAAAATAAGCATAAAAACCGATTTCTCCAACAAAAGACACATATGACTCATGTTGGACTCAACCCTGCTAATGTGGGTTCAAAAATGGTAGGTTTGCAGGAGTCTGGGAACCTCAGCAATCAAATATATCTTGGGGAGAAGCAGAGATGTACCCAGACCAAGTTGAGCTTTGAGGGTAGAGCCTGTTATTTCCCAATTCTTTTTTTTTTTAAAGATTTTATTTATTTATTTGAGAGAGAGAGCATGAGACAGGGGAGAGTCAGAGGGAGAAGCAGACTCCTTGCTGAGCAGGGAGCCCAATGCGGGACTCGATCCCAGGACTCCGGGATCATGACCTGAACTGAAGGCAGTCGCTTAACCAACTGAGCCACCCAGGCGCCCTGTTATTTCCCAATTCTTAAAGAGGTCCATGACCTGTGTCAAAGTCCTGGCTTCAGAGTAGTAATCACAGCATTTTAGTTAAGCCATCTAATGCAGACAGTACCTACTCAATGTAACACATACAGTCAGTTAGGGTTTCTTTAGCTTTCTTTTTTTTTTCTTTTACTTTAGAGTTTTTACTTTGGAAGCAGAAGGGATGGTGGGAGACTGAAACCCAAAGTCGTGTGAATTGCATGCGTTTATAGGAATATGTTGGGGTGAGGGGATGTAGGGGACAAGTACTAGGCAGTGGGAAGTAGACAGGCTTCCCCATTGGACATCCCTCTTCTCCAACCCACTCCTCCAAATGTGTCCTGGAAAGTGCACAGGTATGTTGCTGAATTAAACATTCCAGGAAACGCTGGTATAGACAATTTGTAATTCATTGCATAATTACTGGAATTCATTGGATAATTACCAACTCTCCATGCCACTCTCCTCAGTAGAGACCTGGCCTGAGTCTTCTCCAAGTCTGAACCCAAATCAATAGAGAGCTGAGTAATGGAGAGTTACCATCAGAGATCATTCCAGTTAAAGGATTAATGCCAACATCCATATGTATTGATATTTGAGTGCCACATGTATATTTAAAGTACTATACCAAAGTGTAACACGTGCACTCTGCATTTGCAGTATCCTAAGCCTATCATTTAAAGTTACTCCCAAAGTAAGTCATTTGGCTTTCTAACAAGGACATTCTTTTATTTTACAACATGCAGTATATTTGTAATGACCTGTCATTTTTCTGAATTCAGTTCACCACCCTTGCAGGACGGAGAAGGTCTGCCATAAATGCAAGAAGGAAGCCAAGGGCAGTCTGTTCCTCTGTGGGCTTGTGTGAAGGAGGAGAGGGAGG
Organism: Phoca vitulina; assembly: GCF_004348235.1. Taxonomy (NCBI): domain Eukaryota; kingdom Metazoa; phylum Chordata; class Mammalia; order Carnivora; family Phocidae; genus Phoca; species Phoca vitulina. The sequence goes on along the minus strand of NW_022589707.1, from coordinate 42,004,994 downwards.
AAGAGGAGGGGAAGGGGAGAATGGCCTAAACAGGTTCACACAGCCTATTTGTGGTCTCCACCACCGCTGAGCCCTGGCCAGGCTTTTCTGGAGGGCCACAGTTGAGTGTTGGGTTAGAAACTGTAACTTCTGAGTGATTCTAGGGTCACCTTTTGGTGGGACGAGAAAGGAAAGTAACATCCAGTGAGCAAGTGCTGTGCGTGAAGTGTTACCTGCTCTTCATTTCATTTAATCCCATGACATCTCTAGAAGTCAGCTTTACTTTTCCCATCCTATTTTGAAGAAAGCTGAGATTCAGGAGATTAAAAACCTTGGCCAAAATGACGTAGTAAGTAAATGGAAGTGCTGAGACTTGGCATCCCGGCCACTGCTCCCTCAGCTTAATGGAAGGAAACTGTGGGTTACGGTCAATTACGTTTGTTTGGAGGGAAGCAACCAGGCAGCCCCTGGCACCAGAACATTCCTTTCCCAGGCAAGGGAACAGAGGGCAGAAGACACTGGTCTTGATAAGCCTGCGGTGGGGGTGGGGACGGGGCCGGCGGGCCGGCAGGGCTGTGCATTCAGGTAGTGTTTGTGGCAGCTGTGGGGGTTAATCCCGGCCTTGGCCACTGAGCCACTGGATGGCTGGAGCAGAGGGGGGTTTTGTGTTTTCCTTGTACATAGCAGGTGCTTCGAAGAGTGGGTTCCAATAAGTACTGTTCATCCCACGAGTATTTGTTGAGCTCCTACTACATATTAAGCACTGACACGGGAGGGACCACAACATAGTCCCTGCCCCAGATGAGCTCTGTTCTAATGAGAGACGATGAACACTTACGGATTCGGTTTAACAGATGGCAATAAGCTGAATGGAGAAGTCAAGCAGACAAAGCGAATTGTGGGGACGGTGTGTGTGGGTGCTTTATACAGAGTGGTTGGGAAGGCTTCACTGAGCAGGTAGGTGACACTGAGCAGGATCGGGGGGAACTGAAGGAGCCAGCCATGGGACCCTCTGGGAGAATTCCACTGCAGCCAGCCCGAGCAGTATGTGCAAAGGTGTGTTTGAGAAACAGCCAGGGGCCCGTGGGGCTGAGCAGAGGGAGAGAGGGAGAGGATAGAGAAGTAGCTGGGGCCAGAGAGGGTAGGACTTCTTAGGCCATTGGAATTAGGTCGGATTCTATTCTGAGTGATCAAGCTCCGACTTTTACTTTACGAAGGTCGCTCTGGCTGCTGTGTTGAGCATAGGCTGTATTAGGGCAAAGATAGAGGCAGGGAGACCAGCTAGGAGGCTGTCACAGTGATCCTGGGAGGGATGGTGATTTGGAGCAGGGAGATCGCAGTGGAGATGGTGAGAAGTGGTCAGTCCGGATTTAGTTTGGAATCAGGGTCAGTTGGATTTCCTGATGGACTGGAATGGAGGGTATGAGAGCAGGTGAAGATCTGAGGTTTTAGTCCTGAGCAAAGGGGAGGAGGGAGTTGCCGTTGAGAAGGCTGCTGGGAAGGGAGGTTTTGGTGCAATGCATATAGCGGCGGGGGTGTGGGTGGCAGGGGAGTGGGAGGTGGGGCAGGAGCCATGAGTTCACCTATGGACATACTAAATTCCGGATGCCTGTTAGACATCCAAGCAGAGACCTCTCCGGAGTTGGGAGTAGTCCAAACTGGAGACATAAATGTGGGACTTGTTAGCAGATAGGCAGTGTTTATAGCCTCCACCGTGGATGAGATCAACTAGGGATAGAGTTCAGAGAGAGAAGAGGCCAAGGACTCACTATAATTTTTAGAGGTTGAAAAAATGGGAAGGAACCAGATGGAGACCGAGAAGGAGCAGCATCCTGGGAGCCAAGGGCAGAGGATGCCAAGAGTTCAGAGAAGGTGAGGATGGAGAGTTGACCATTGCATTTAGCAACACCATAGGTCATCAGGACTGCCGTGTCCTTACCAAGGAGTGGTTTCTTTGGAGGGGCCGGGTCAAGCCTACTTGGAGTGGGTTCTAGAGAGTACAGGAGGAGAGACAGTGCAGTGTGCCAGTGAGACAGCTCTTTTGAGCAGTCATCCTGCAAAGGGGAGCAGAGAAATGGGACAAGCACTGTACCATGAGGACAAGAAAGGATTTTTTTTTTTTTTAAGAGGAGAGCAATTGCTGCTGTTTGTGTGCCAATGGTAGTGGGAGGAGCATCCTTGAGTAGGGGAGGAGCCATCTGGCCACAGGTGGAGGTGTTGGCGGAAACCGGAGGGGGCCCGAGCATCAGGCCAAAGGCAGGCCGGTGGGTAGAAGTAGGAGGAGTAGGAAGAAGAGACAGGTCAGCCCTGAGAGCAGGACCCAAGCAGATGTGCCGGAAGTTTGAGAAGAGAGAAAAAGTTACAAAATTTTCACTCTGAAACAAAGGGAGTGAATGGACCAGGGAAATACAGTTGGATTTCTGGGCAGCAGTGACTCCCATTTGAAGTAAGTGGCTTTGAATATAATAGTGAATGAAATTCATGAAATTGAAGGTGAATTAAAATTTAAAACCCAAACATATTTTTTTAATGGAAAGCAAATGCGATGTTAAGTGATTTAAATCCTTTAATCACATGAGTCTTCGTGTCTGAAACCTACACGGCTTCCCTTTAAATCCAGCATTAAATCCAAACTCCCCGACATGTTTTTCCCTGTGCCACCCTCCCCCTAAGCTTACTGTCTCCTAGTTCCCAGCTCAAAGCCTGCCTTGGCCTGGCCAGTCCCCCTATTCCTCTGAATGCCTTCCCTCTGTCAGTTTTGTTCTCAGCAGGACGGCTGCTTCTCTCTCTCTCCCTCTCCCCCCGCCCCGCCCCTCCCCACTGCTCATTTTCCCTCTCTCTCAAATAAATAAATAAAGTCTTAAAAAAAAAGAGAAAAGATCCCGTTCCAGAGCCCTACAGTACACCTTTGCAAATTCCATTCAGCAACTATTGAAAAAGGCGCCCGGGTCCAAATGGCATAGAGTTGGGCTTCCCCCCTTCGCAGCTCCGCGCCTGCCCACAGGTTTCAGTGTAGCGGGAGGAGCTGCAGGGGGGAGGCGGGCAAGGCTGTTCGTGTTTCCTCTGTGATCGTCCTCAGTGAACCAGACAGCCTTCAGCTCCTCGAAGCTGGCAGAGAGGTGACCTGCATTGAGGCCTCTCTACCCCCTGGGTGGCATTCAGTTGAGCCCCCGTGCCGTTATTAGAGGGATAATGGGATTCATTTCAGCAAGGACTGCCTGGCTGGGGCCGAGCTTATTTTAATTTCCAATGTTAATAAACTTGTGGCTATTGCCTTTTTCACACCGATGTGCCTCACACCTCATTTCGCCCGCCCATTAGGCGATTACCAGCAGTGCCTCTGTCCCCGGCACCTCTTCAACACGGAACAATTATGCTTATTTGGTGAAGGATGATGAAACGCGGAGGAGGCAAATGCACTGGTGTAGAACTTTCCTCCCAACTTCATCAGGTGTGCGCTGAGGACATCCCTTGAGTGAAAAACGGGGCCGTGGTTACAACCTTCACCAGAGCGGGAATGCAGGGACCTGCCCCTCCCAGGTCCCCGACGTCGACCCGCCGGCTTCCCACCCGAGCCAGTCCCGGGCTGACCCAGGCCTCTGACCTCCAGCGCCAGGCTGTGGAAACAGCCCATCTGGCTTGGCAAATGAACAGCTAATGCTCTTCATTTATCTTGAAATGGGACGTTTTCAATAGGCCTTAAGTGTGTATTAATGCATCGAGAGTAATGATCCCTTTATTTACAAAGTTGTTTAATTCCTCACTTTTGTGCTGCTGGTGGGTCTGAGTGGATTTTTCATTTGCCAAGTTGCTCCATGATTTTCACAGCTGCTTAAGTAACCCTTGTTTCCCGCCTCTTCCCGATCCTCCGACAAGATGTCGAAGCAAAGTGATTGCCAGCCTGACTTCTGACTTCTGACTCTGTTTCTGGGTTTGATGAATGGTTTCGTGTGAGGGGACAGTGGGACAGTGTGTGGACTAGAACGGAGACATAGAACATAGGTCTCCCCCACTGCTCTGCGGTGGCCTCCTCCACCTGACGGTACTCTGCCTGACCCAGATAGAGCCGTGGCTGGCCTGCGTGCCTCCAGGGTCCCGAAGCCCCCGCTTCCTACCTGGCAAGTTTCAGGAGTCCTCAGTGAGGGACAGGCGGTGCCTGAAACTCCTTTCAGAACAGGCTACCTGTTAGTGGTGGTGACGTCACTTTAGTGGGTTGCAACTCCTTACCTTGTTAAAGAAATGAAAAAGAATAGGAACTATCAGAGCACATGGCACCTGGTGAGGTGAGTATGGTTTCTCTAAGGTTTGGTTTGGCTTTAGTTCCTTTGAGAAATAATTACTGAATAGCTATTCCACGGCAGGCAGTTTTGGGAGCTGGTTTCAGTTATGTGTTTATATCTGTGTCCACGTGTAGCTAGTTATATGTGTCCTGGATCGCAACATAAAATGCATGTCTTACCATTGGTTGGTGTGGAAAGATCTTGGAGAATTCCCTGATGTAGTTCCCAGCATGCCCCAGGATCTGAGTAATCCCAATCTGCTTTTGGTTCCAAGTTTCTCACCTGCCAACCAGAGCCTCGGCTCTTGATGTAGTACTCTTGGTTGCTCAGTGCTTGCCTGGCAGGATTCAGGGTGTGTTTTTAACTTTTTTTTCCTGACCTACTCCCTGGAGGGAGGGGGGGGGAGGATCAGGCATTTGGAAACACGTGACTCGAAGAGAAGGAGGTCCATGCCTTAGCTGGCAGAGACTCAGGTAGCAGATCAGCCGCTTGAAATGGTAGAGATCCCAAAGGAAATTTGGGATACTTTGCTAAAAATGCAGCCAAGGAACATGGGGAAGTGCTTCTGTAAGCTTACACATACAAACACACACAATCCTACACCAATCCAGAATTTTCACTATCAGAAAAAAATGGAAGTTTCTTTAAGGCTTTCCCATTTGTGGTTGTAGCAAATGCCACAGAGACCATCTGAAGCTATCCAAGAACTAAAAACAGTCTTCATAGGTGTTGCTTTTTAGAAATTTTGGCCAGCCCACCCCACAAGGATCTCACTGACTCGGCACTGTGTGTCTCCTGTGAAAATGTCTCACCCAAACAGGGACCTGGATTGAAATGGTTCAAGCCCAGTATCGTCTGACTGATCTGCTACCTGGGTCTCTGCCACCTGAGTCACTGACCTCCTTCTCTCCGAGCATGTGTTTCCAAATGCCTGTCCCCCGCCCCTCCAGGAGGCTCACCATAGAGACTGAGTCTGTAATGAGGGCTGGAGCTTGCATCTGAGACAACACTGGCACAAGGTGGAGGATGAAGGGCTGTGGGAACCAGGCTTACATTCAAAGGGCCTCAACCCAGACTTTTGATGTTATCTTCAAATGAGGCCATGGGTAGAGTTGCAGGATAGCAGGGCAGAGGAAGATGGTTTCTGCACAACGTTGTTTCCTATATAGGACAAAGCTACGGATAAGGCTTTATAAATTAGTATCTGAACACAAATCATGTAATTATATTACGAGTAGCACCATTATATTGTGTTGTATTTTTTGGTGTTAAAAACTTTAGATAGTTGAATGTCAATGACTTTCTGTAATTTTAGTTTTGCAATAGACTGAAGCCTGTGAGGCCTTGGTTGGGTCAATTTGAGAAGCTTGATCCAGGGCATGCCTGAATGTCAATCCCATGAGGATGCTAAGTAGAGGCCATTCTAGAAAAATTGCTTGATGCGCTTTATCAACTAAGGAAAAGTGAAAGCGGAATCTAATCCCATGTACAGAACACTTTGGACACTTTCAGAGCAACACTGAATACCATAGGTGATGGGCCACACGTCCCCAAATGGCATCTTCACAAAGTATGACAGTCCCTGGGGATCATGAAGTGGGGAGGGGAAGTCTTAGGCCAGGTACTGCCTAGCACTGTAGTTCTGGAAAGCTCAGGAACTCTCCTTCCTTTTAGTTTACTTTTTCTCTTATACGGAAAAGGGGCTGCCCCTCACCCTCCCACCCCACCAAGTATCAAGAGTCATGTATTAAGAAAACTTGAAAAACCAAAAATACAAAGAGCCAAACAAAATAATCACCCATAATGCTCCCCCTCTGTCTCAGTCCCACTACCCAGCCAGGGAAGGTAGCCGTGATAGCAGCAGGGCGTATGTCCTTCCAGATCTTTTTCTTCACCTTTACAGAGACATGCAAATTGCAAGGGGAACCATTCCTTTTTTTCTCCTTGGGTTTTTACTTCGGACAATTAAATTGGAACTTCCTTCCCTAAGGAGGTACTAGGCAGAGTACTTTCACTTTTCCCTCTGTTGCCTCACTCACTCCCTTGTGCCCATGGGAAGAGGGTTTTGTGGAGGGAGGGGGGATGAGGGGGATTACTTAAGCATGCCCGTTCCACTCATGGTTTAGGAGGTTCACCTCCGCTTATCCTCAACACTCGGCGGGTTCTCAGCCGGGGCAGCTCACCTCCCTTGGTTGGGGGAGCATTTGGAAACACGTGGGAAAGGCTCTTCATTGTCACACTGCTTGGGGGATTGATTCTCTGGTACCTGATGGGTGATGGCTAGGGATGCTAACAACCTGCACCGTGTCAGACAGCCCCACCCAACATGCCAGTAACGTGGGCTTGAGAACTCTACACAGGGATAAACTTTGCAGGGCTGGCCTGGCCTCGCAGTGAGCTGTAGTGCTCAGTGGCTCAGGATTATTCACGGAGGAAAGGTAGGGAGCCCGCTCTGCCTTAGCTCCAAGCTACATTTTTCCAAAATGCTTAGTAACAAAGCTGATATTTTGCTCTCCATTTGCCCAGCTCTTTACTCTGCTTCTCAGTTGGAGGGGAAGAGAGAAGGGTGATTAATTATCAACTTCCAACACAGACTTTAAAAAAATATAGTTTCATTATGCTCTACATGTTGCTTTGTACCTTGCTTTTTTCACATTGAAATCGATCACAGTTTTTCATGACAGTATTTTGTCATGACTTTTTTTTTTTTTTAAGATTTTATTTATTCATTTGAGACACAGAGATACAGAGAGAGAGAGCATGAGCAGGGAGAGAGGCAGAGGGAGAAGGAGAAGCAGGCTCCCCACTGAGCCGGGCGCCCGACGTGGGGCTCGATCCCAGGACCCTGGGATCATGACCTGAGCCGAAGCCAGATGCTTAACCATCTCAGCCACCCAGGCGCCCCTTGTCAAGACTTTTAATGACCGCATCACATCCCAACATAAAGATGTGCCATGCTTTACCTAATCAATTCTTTCCTTTTAGACATTTAGGCTGTTTTCAGTTTTTTTCGTGTGTATAAATAGTTACTGCACCGAACACCCTTATATTCCACATCTCAGCACACATTTCTGATTCTTTGAGATACATCTTAGAACTCGCATTAAGGTTTATGCATAGTATTTAGACTTTTTGTTTTTAAAAACTACTTTTTTGGAGATGTAATTGGCATATAATAAACTGCATGTATTTAAGGTGTATACTTTGACAGATTTTGACATATATATGCACCCATGGAACCCTCATCACAATCATGATAGTGAACATATACGTCACCCCAAAAGTTTCCTTGTGACGCTTTGTAAATCCTCTCCCTCATCCCTCCCCACCCTGTCCCCAGGCGCCACTGATCTGCTTTTCTATGACTATAGATTAGTTTCCGTTTTCTGGAGTTTTATATAAATGGAATTAGGCTGTATGTCCTGTTTTTGTCTGGCTTCTTTTACTCAGCGTACTTATTTTGGGACTCGTCTCTATGGTTGAGTGCATCGACAATTCATCGCTTTTTCTTGCCGGGTAGTATTCCATTGCATAGAGTACAGTTTATTTCTTCATTCACCTGTTGATGGATATTCGGGTTGTTTTCCTTGGGGGGCTATTATAAATACAGATACAATGAACATTTGTGTCCAAGACTTCATGTAGACTTCAGTTTTCATTTTTCTTGGGGTAATACCTAGAAGTGCAATGGTTGAATCGTATGGTGGGGGGATGTTTAACTTTTTAAGAAACTGCCAGACTTTTTGATTGAGTGGTTGTACCCTATTAAGACTTTTGGTATTTAGCTTAAAATAATGCAAGTGAATTTGAATTGGTTTTACTTGCCCTTAGATTAGGAGCATAAGCTCATAGGACAGTGGAGCTCAAAGGAACTTGATATCACAATCCAGTTCTCGGGATTTACTGTAGAGGAAATAGTGATCCAGAAAGGTTAAACGGCTTTTCTGAGCTCTTGCTGCTCATAGGCTAGTCTCTTTACTCTTCTGTAAGATCTTGCAATTTGGGGGAAATTCTACTAGTCATGTTGCAGCTTCCCAGCATGGCCTTGTGTGTAGCTGCCAAGGACATGGCTTTCCTTCAGAATAGGCCTTGCTTTGCATGTGTTACATAACTTTGGGCATGAAACATCTTTTAAAATTCTGGGACTTTCAGGACGGGGAGTAAAGAGCATCAAAAGGTAATGAGCCTATCATCTATGGGAAATCACATGTGGCCACTCAGAGTATCCACAGCAACTCAGCAGCAGGTCAAATAAAAATGTGCTATCATCATTAAGACTTGGTGCTCGGAGGAGATTCACCTCGTTTCTAAACAAACTGATGCACCCAAAGAATTAAGACTGCAGAGCACTCCATTAGAAGTGAAGAAAACAGAATGCCAATTACCTGGCTTCTTTAGCCTACCTTTCCAGCTCCCACCTCTTATTATCATATTCATAAGCATTGTCCCTAATCAGTCTTCCTGAGTAAAGTTAACAAGTGTATGCGTGCACTCTCTTGAAATTGTTGTGCTTAGCCTAAGAAGCTGTCATGAGGTTGAGAAGGCTGCCGCTTTAACCAGATTTCATCTCTGCGTGTCACTGCTCATGTCAAAGTAAAAATGCGCTCAGACATAAGAGTTGTCCTCCTTTCATCAAGAGCGCCAGCCTGCCTGAGCTTTGTTCCACTTGGTTAATCTTGTTATTTAAATTGTTAAAATTGAGACATCGGCAGTAAATTTCAGAGAAGATATAACAATTACTAGATACAAGCTGGGCTCTTGTACTTGAGAATATACCATGCCCTCCACCCACCGGCGCCATTAGCCACAAATACTTTACAACGGTTTCTTTAAGAAGTGTGCCCTATAGTACTTGAATGGCATTAAATCACAGTCCATCCCCACCTGGATCATATTTCCAACTTTAAGATAGATTTGGTTCCAGTCAGCAGAGTGGCAGAGCACTCCAGGGGACCACCTTTTAATGCCTATAACTCTTGAAGAGCTGAGCGAGGCTTCCCGAAGCTGCCTTCTGGTTATGAGTTTTGTGTTTAGGTGACTTTATACACCAGGCAGGGGAGCCACAATCCAGAACAATCACTCCTGGAGGATAAAGAGAAGGAAAAGCTGGGAGGCTCTCCGGGTGACCTTGTGCCATTCAGTGATCCCATTAGAATCCGATAGGGGCACTTGACCTTGTGGCTCTTGTGCCCTGGGCCACAATCTAGTTGGACCGAGGCAAAGGCTAAAGGGACAGGATAAGCGTGAATGAAGCTGGGAATTCTTCAGATGGATCATCGGAGGCCCTGGCCCTCTGACCCATCTTATCCAACCCCTGTCTCAGTGAAGAAACCCCAGTAATGGGTACCTGCTTATTGAGCAGTTGACTCATTGGACTTTGGGGTCAACAGAAATCCCGGGCTTGGCTGTTGCTGTTTAATCCAGATGGTTCTCAAGCCAAGTCTCCCCTAATCCGTACTTGTGGAATTGGTTGCTTGGTCCCAAATGCAGGGCTTGACATTTAGCTTTGCAAAATTTCCTCATATTGACTTTGGCCCCTTATTTCTGTTAATAAAATATTTAACAATTCTGCTTCTGACATTGAATGTGTCAGATTTATGGGATCTTTACATGTCTAAGTGTTTGTCCAAATCGGAGAGGTAAATATAACTTTTAGAGCTGAGAGAAGGCCTGAACGTCATCAATCCAGAATGTTCTCATTTCAAAAACCAATAAAACAGGCACTAGAGAGGCTAAATAACTGGCCCAAGGTCACACATCTAGATAGTGGCATTCAAGCATGGGTACTCTGGAGTATATGTTGTCTTGTTATTTGAAAATTTACCCCGCTGTAAGGTGAGCACACATTTTCTCACCTTACCCATAAGCCTACTGTAGGAGGCTTTGTAAGCACCTTTTGAGAATCAGAACCTCGTTTGGCATTCCCCTCCATGCTGTTCACTCTCACGCCTCACCTCAGACCCTGTTGCCTGAACTACCTCCCAGCCCTTGGCCACTTGCTTCTCCCAAGTCACCATGGCGACTGCCTTTTATAGGTGTAACACTGACACCTGAGACTGCTTGGAGCCCCGGTCGGTACCTCTGCATGAGCAACCTGGAAATACAGGGGTGCATTAGTCAGGGTTTTCCAGAGAAACAACCAATGGGGGTGTGTGTGTGTGTATGTATGAACTACATGTATATATACATAATGAATTGGATGTATATACAAAATGAATATATATATTCATATGTATATATAATAAGTTGGCTCATCTGATTATGGAGGCAAGTCCAACAGGTGCAGTGTGGGCTGATCTGAGACAGACTCAAGACCCAGGAGAGCCCATGGTGCAGCTCCAGTCAGAAGGCCAGCGGCTGCCACTGAGTTAAATGTTAATCTCATCCAAACACCCTCCAAGTTGACACATAAAATCACTCATCACAGGGGATTAATACCAACCTTTGCCCATTGAGGTATGGGAGCCCATGGATAAGTGAGTCTTCCTGCCCTTCCCTGCCCTGCCACCCCCAGCAGATTGTCTGGAAGGCGGTAATTCACGTGGCCTTGCCCAAGACCATCTTGTACCATTGAGTGGTTAGCTGTGCCGGTACTTCAGCGGAGCCCAGCGCGATGTCTCTCCTTCTTGCGCTCCCTCCTTCCCTGACTTAACTCCCCTTCCGCTTACTTTTACTTCTGTGGGATTACACCACCCAATGACAGCTCAGCACCTAAGCTTTTGCCTCAGGCTTCATTATCTAGGAACCTGGGCTCCTATATATCTTATCAATTAGCAAACCCCTTCTTACACCGGGTTAAAGCCAGAAGCCCCTTGTACAAAACGCGCCCTCCCCCCAACTTTGTATCTTGTGCAAATTTCAAGAACCTCCAGCTGCAAAGTTTCAGTTGATTCCCTTTGGCTAGTTAAAGACCTGTGGGAGCTTACATACCAAGCTTCCATGTCTGGAAACATTATTACCCCTTGCGCATAGAATCTGAACTATAACTTCATCCGCCCAAATCAATCCTCTCTGTCTAGACAAAGCAATTTAACTTCTTGGTAGTTTACCAATTACAGAGCACTTATTTATTGGAGAATTCATAAATGTAGGGCATAGTGAAGGGTATGAAGAATAAAAGATACGATTTCTGTTCTCAAATTGCTTGCGGTCTACCGAGCCGTTTTGCTTTTTGTTCCCCCGTCATAGTAAGAATATATTGACCAAGTTAGACACATGAAATCTTCTCATAATAGTCTTTTATAAAGATGTTTCAAGATTCAAATGATTTTGTTAGAGCCCTAGAAAAATCTTGGTGGCGATGAGCCGGCCGGTGTAAAGCGGGCTTGGAGGCTGGCGAGGACCAGAGACAGAGTAGGCATTGGTGAAAGACCCACTAGTGGGCTTAAGTAGCCTTTTCTTCTAGTTGCTCACTGACATTTTGAGGGGAATGGAAGAGGGTAGACCCACAGATATTACAAAAACCAGCAAGTAATCCATAGACAATGCTGGCTTTGAAATATATAGAATAACTATTTTTTTTAGTGGTAGATTAATAATCTGAATTAAATCTTGTATAAGCCAGTGTTGAGATTCAGTTGCATTCTCCAAAGCCAAGGGAGACTTGCAAGATGGAGGAGAAGCCTGAGGCTACAGTTAGACCGTGGAACTTTCTAGCCTGGAATTCTCTAGCCGAGAATCCAAGCCAATAGCATAGTTGCTAAGAAGTCTTTGTCTTCCCATGACCCTACTTTGGTTTTAAGATACATCTCTCAGCCATTTTGTACTTTTTACCGTATTCTTGCATTTATCAAAAAAAAAAAAAAAAATTAAAAAGATGCAGATAGACTCTCTTGAAATAAAGGATTGGACAGAAAACCTTTGTCAACAGTGTATTGTCTAAATTACACACGTGCTACTTCAACATCTCTCTGAACTGTGAAAAATTACTATAAGATGTAATGTCTTCAGAAGCACCCCCTTGTTCTAGTATGCCTTTCAATAATTGGTCTTGACCCTCACTCAGGCAAAACTCCCACTGACTCTCAATTGACTGAGCTGATTTGACTTGAATAAGGTCAGCTGCAAATGGCCCCTTTCTACTCTACATTCCGATTGTGTGATGCAATGTGTCATAATGCAGCAATGATATGTATTGGCAATCTTATACTTGTGATTAATTGCTGGGAAAGTAATTTCTTTATAATTGCACTCGAATGCTTTCAGTGGCCTGATATCACAGGGACTCAGGCACACTGGCTCAGAGTGGCCCTAAGCAGCTGATTTCACACTCCCTTCCCACCTCAAAATGAACCCAAGTCTTTGAAAATAATAGTAGCGGTTATCATTTCTTGAGTGTTGACTTTGTGCCAGGCACAGTGTAACCATTTCTGCACATCTCCTCTAATCTTAGTAGCCCCATGAGGGAGGCGCTAGAAGGTCGTGTGACTGTCCCATCGGGAGCCCGTTGGAGACCGCTCGTGGCTCAGTCAGTGTGCTTGCACCCTAAGTACCTTCTGCTCCTGTTTGTCACGTGACTGGGTTCTTTTCCCATCTTAGGTGTCCGCTCACATGTTGCCTCCTTGGGCAGGCCATCCTTGATCCGTGCCCAAAGCAAGCCTCCTGGCTCACTGGGTAAGCATCAGTGAGTATATCAACTCTCTTTCCTTTACAGCATTTGGCACAATCTATACTTACCTTGTTCGGGATAGCATTGTGTCCCTTTACTGTCTCCCTCTGCCATGGCATTTCCACGAGGATGCAACTTTGTCCAAATTATTTATCACTGTAGTTCTGACATCCAGGACAGGGACCAGCCCTTCACAGATACTCAACCACTATTCGTGGGATGCTCAAAGAGCCAGGTTAGCAGGGGCAAGCCGGCGGATCAGAGGCCTGGTGGGTGTGAAGGCCGGGCAGGGTATCCCAGCAGAAGACGACAGGAGGGGGACTCCGCAAGGCAGACACCCTTCCAGCGCCACACGCTTTTCTGGCGCTCGCCTCCTGCCTTGTTCTCTCCTTTTTCCTCCAGGCTTACTCCCGGCCCACCCCATACTTCGTGAGCGTTTTCTTGCCTTAGAGCAGAAATACTTCCCCTGCGCCGTGCATGATGTCGAAGCTGACTTCGCTTGTCTCATGACTGATGGGTACTAGTATTTGCTTTGCAGGATAACTGCGAACACTGGACAGTCCGGGAAATCCAAGGAGACAGCTCACCGAGGGGACTTTAGCATCTTGGAGGCTGGGCTGAGGTGGGGGGTGCACTTGACTCAGATGTCCACTGACCACACACCTTGAAAGGTGACATGGCTCATTACCAGCAGGTTTTCTTGGTGAGAAGTGACGAGGCCCTAATGCCTCAGTGTGAGCCCACTGGCTTGGGACTGCTGGCTGTTTCTACCTCGGTAGGAAACCGGGTATTAGACACGATGCTGTTTTAGCCCCCCACGCGGGAGGGAGATGGAAGGGGCCGTCAGCATCTGCAGGCCGGGCTTGCTCTGCCGTCCCGCGGGCACAAACAGCAGGGGCCCCCGCCTGGCCAGGAGCCTCCAGGAAGCACACAGCGCGCTCGTCCTCCGGGTTCAGAAGGCAACCTCGCAGCCTTCAAAGCACCTGACATGCTTTCAAGTTAGCTGCTACAAAGGCAAATGCAAACAGAGCGCATTTTGGAGGCGTTCTGTCAGTCAGCTTTCAATCTGTATGTTCTTCCAGACACTCCTTCTCCTGCCTGATTTATTTCATATTAAAAGGGCTGTCAGTCTGTAACACAAGAACAGGTGGGGAGAAAGTGAGTGATGTTTACCAAGTGAGTTTGGGGTTGTTTGTTATTGTTAGGGATAACAGCGCCCCCATCTCTGGCCGTACTCCTGACTCGCCCTCCACGGCTCTCCCGGTCCCTGCTTGCCTTTCTGTGCAGGGATCGGCACATCAGAGGTATGAATGCCACGTACTAGGCCCATTTACATTAGAAACGTATTTTGTGAGGCTGTGGCAGACCCTTTTTTATTATCCATCAAATATATCTCTTTTTACCATCTGATGGCTTGGCAACAGGACCATTCTTCTTTCAAATAAAATAAATGTGCCTGCAGTGTGGCAGAATATTCCACGTTGAAGAGGCTTTGCCCTGGCTAATGCGTGCTGCATTCTGTGGGCTTCATTACAACGGGACACTAAGGATGCAATATACAGTTCCCGACGGGATTGCTTTATGGTACCAGCTGCATTATTGTTTTCTGTTAGGATATTGATTATTGCCTTCTCCTGTCATTTGGACCAGCTTTTCTTACTTTTATCTGCTATTTTGGCCTATAAATAGAATTGCTCCATCATTCTGTGCTATTAATTTCTCACTACTCTTGAAGGTGCCTGATTCTTAGAGAAGTAATCAAAGCCATCTCGCACCTGCCATGTGAAAACTCCCAAATTACAAAGTAACCAGAAATCAGATCATCTCCACGCATAGAGTCTAAATTAGCGCTCTGTTTTGAGCATGTGTGAGAATTTTGGACAAGCAAACTCCTGGGCTCCTACCCCAGACATGCAGAAGAAGTGAGGTGAGGCCCAGGAATCTGCATTTTAAATAATCTCTCAGGTAATGTGCGGGAAAGGCTTGAGGTGGCATATGGTCAGCTGGGGAGTGATCAGAGGTCGGCAGGAGGCCATGGGCTCTGCCCCAGGCATTTCCCTGTGGTGCAGCTGACCAGGCTGCATTTCCTCTCTCCATCCTTCCTCCAGGACCCACCTTTTTCGGCTCTGCTCTCAAGGAATATTCTAGAGAAGAAAAATCACTGAAGAGAAAGGCCCAAATCTGAAATGGCATTAATACTACTCTCTCCTTTACAAAAGAATTAAGCACGTACTACAATTTTGTGATGAAGAGACAGGAAGGAGAGGAGAAGGCAAAGAAAACTCTTCTAGAATAAAAATATATGCAAAGTACTGCTTAGTAACAGAGCCCTCCCGAGGCCCAAGGAAAATGCTGCCTTTAGGGAAGCAACAGACCATCTCCTTGAGGTTGAGTCACTGGGAGAATCCTTCGGGGCATCCAGGGAGGCTGCCAGGGGAGGGGCTTTCTCTGGGTTTGCAGCACCACACACCTGTTTCGGGAATGTGGCTCCTGAAGAGGATTGGGCAGCTCTGTGAGGACCCCCTGGGACTTGGGAAGAAAATTCATGGAGCACCTGCAATGAAATGAATTATGTTAAAAACAAGGATAATAAATACTCAGCCTGATCAATTCCTAATTGTTTTACCATATTTGACTGTTCTGTGTGCTCTCGAGGTTGTTTACTTCTATTGTATTGGGATGGTGGAAATCCTGGGCAATGGTGGGCCACTCCAGTTCAGTGACATCGGCTTGAAGTTGACCATGGTAGGCATATTTACACCACAGAAATCAGCAAATAGTGCAAATCAGTGCTTGATTTTTTGTTTTGTTGACTATGTAGACTTAAGGAAGTGAAGGAGAAAATGCTAATGCTGCAGATTAAACATAAAAGTGTGTCGTGTATGGCTGCTACGTTGTGACTAGCACAAAAAATGTGAGGAAATATCCTTCTAGTGTTCGAAAACCATTATCTGATTCAGCAAAGAAGTCACTCATGTCACTGACGAACGCATGTAGTTCTGACATATGTCTTCGTTTTTCACTTTTGTCCTACTCATTAATGTAAATGAAAGTATCATCCACTCTTTAGGGTAGATCTACACTCGCTCATCACATGCAACCTAGGATGGTTAGGGATACCAGAGTTCATAAAAAATTGGCAAAAACCTTCTGAGTATGTGAAATTATAATAAAGTTTTGCTTATTTTATTTGTAAATTTTGTGCTATGCACCCTTCAGATGAGTAAAGTTTATAAGAAACCCGTGTACCCATATATACAAGCAGCCTCCCACCCCTACCCCCCCACTCCTGTGCAGAGAGCTGGTTGTTAAACATTCACCAGCACATCATTGCCCTAAGTGCCTTTACAAATATAAACTAGTGAATTCTTCCTTGGGAACCCCAAGTAGGGAGGCTCGTTCGGAGGCAGTCTTATCTACTGGATTCTGTGCTTCTTGAGTAAAGAGCCCATCTCCAATTCAATCCTTTATCTACTGTGTTGCCTAACGTAGAGCCTATATTCAGTAAGCGCTCAAAAATGTGGATGAAGAGCGTATCTCAATACAAGCATTCCAGTTAATGGTTAGTTGCATAAGATACCCATGGTCAGAAGAAAACACGGGAAGAGCCGAGGGTGGGGCACAGACATGTCGACTCCACTGTCCACCATAGTTCAGGACTAGCAGTTAGGATGAAATCGCTGTTTTACTTGCAAGAAGCTCTCCGATCGTACACAAGCGTTGGTGGCTGAGCTTGGCTCTCTGTCCCTCAACCATCTTCTCTGCTTATGGTGCAGTCTTTGGAAGCCACCTTATTTAAGGTACGAGGTATCGATGCGGTGGGGCGTGGCGAAGAATGCAGCTGGGATGAGGAAGGAGAGGGGATAAGGGATGAGGAGGAGGTGAGATCAGACTAGCTCTACAATTATACGGGCGCGCATGATAGCTTTGCTAGGTGTGGCAGGGACTGTGCTGCATCTTTTTCAAACAGTATTTTATTTAAACCTCACGATTGGCTTTGTGAAGTCACAGTACCAATCCACCTTACACTTTTGACAGTTGAGGCTCGGCGAGGTTAAATAACCTAACCAGTCGGTAGCAGAGCTGGGATGCTGGAGACTCTACTGGCCGGGCAGCCTCTCAGACAGAATGAGGTGTGGCAATAGCACGGGACCATCTCTTCTCACGCCTCCTGGTGCCCTGGCCATGGGTAATGTTTGGGATTGTATTTTGGTGTTTATGAGTCTGCCCCAAGAGAACATTTGGGCTTTTGGGGAGCGGCTTCTCGAGTCACCGGCACATTGGGAACTTTGCTGGAGCAAGAGAGGTTGCTAAGGGCTCTGCTGCTCTGGGCTGGGAATTTGCCTGGCTTCTTTCACGCAGGTCAAGTCCTCAGGCCCTGGAGGAGGAGGGGCTCATGAGGAAGCCCGTTGCGTGCCAAGTTCATGCTTAAAGCACCCTAGGGAGGGACACTCCAGAACACGCCTCAAGCAGCTTGTTCTACTGTTTCATAATTTTTACTTCCAGGAATTTCTAATTTACATCTGTCCTGAGTTTCTCACCAGATTTTAGAACATTTCCCATACCAAGGGTGTCCTGTTAACAGGGAATTCACATAGCAGTAGTCTTTGGGGACATGATGGGTCTCGGGTTCTGAGACGTTTTCAAGTTGTGTTCTCAGAGGAAGCTGCCAGCTTCCAGGCACCAGTTTTCATGCAAGCCAGGCCAGAAAGTGTAGGTGTGTGAGTAGCCCGCCGTCTGAATGGGTGGCCACTTCTCACCACCTGGGTCTAGTTGCGGTGCATTTGCTAATTCCGCACAAAGGCCTGTGACGTGGGCTGTAGTAACGCGTCTCACGAACAGCACGCTCGGCAGTAATGTGAAGGTAACGTGCCATATTCCGTAGGAATTCTGCTGGCATCTAGCTAGCAGGCCTTAATGCCCACTTATTGTCAAGTGTCTAGGAACCACTTTATCGCCCACAAATTGCCAAAGCGATTTCCCCCTGTGTGAGTACGAACGTTGTGCGTGCCATTTAATGAGGTCCTTGTGAACTCAGGAACCCTAGTAAATATAAAGTTCGTATAAAGTCCCAGGTCATAAATCAAGCAACGATTGCAAATGACCTTACTGTCTAAAGGTCAGATGTGCTTGGTCCCATCAAAGGACTTTGATCTTCTGTAGTGTCCAAGGACGTGGCAACTCTTTGTTCCAGTGGCCTCATTTCAAGGGTTTCTTCAGCATGTGCATTTCCTGAGATCTACCAGGAGCTCCCAAGTTCCCTCAGCTGGCCATTTGTTGCATTTCTGTCCCGACAGCCCCTCACAGGGGCAGTCACGTTCACCTCTCCTGTTCACGGAATTTTTCCCCTGTGACACTTGTGAATACTAAATGAACAGGGCTATTTGAACCCACCCCACTTAGAATCTAAACTTCTGTCACTATAGTTTCGGCTAGATTTAAGATCAAAGGCAGAGGTAAAAGTCGGTGTAGCAATGCAAAGCATTAATCTCCTATGCCAGTTGTGTTCACTGTTGCTTTTTTAAAAAACATGTCAGTAGCTTGACATATTATTCATTTATATGCCATCGGAAGAATTTCCTTTGCTTCGTGCCACACATTTAACCCACGCACCATTGTGGGACTTTTCTGTTGTCATCATCGTTGTTTTTATCAAAGGTCATCTCCATACGAAAACTAAGCCCAACAGAGTAAATGCCATGCACCACACCCCTCGCTCTCCTTTATCCTTTTGATACCATTTTCCCTGTGATGTAACTGAGTGATTTTGCAGCAGTAAGCTCCAAAAATTAAACCTGAACTTTCCAAATAGCTCCCTAATAACCGTTGCCCAAATCAATGGGGCTCCATGAATATTTTGACACAGTTTAAATGGGTTTGTATCCTCACCACTGAGATCGGGTGATTTAGCCTGTCAGGCTGCAAATGTGGAAATATCACCTCTCACTGAGCAAAGTCCAATATCTCATTAGAAATGAAAATAGAAGAGAAGGGGAGCACAAATGCTGTCAGTGGCGGTGAGGAAAGAAATTAAACCTCCGGAGGCCTGTATATCTTATACAAAAGATTATGCACTGCCAGGCTATATAAATCATGCCAGGGCTCTGGGGCCGCAATGGACTAGAAAATAAAAAACCATAAAAGTGTCATATTGAAATACAGTCGCCGAGAATTCTTTTATGATGAGTCTAAATTCGCCTGACATTCTCGCAAATTCAGGGGCCTGCTCGGGTTGTTTATACCCGGCCTTTCTCTGTCAGTCACGAAGTCCCAGTTTCCACAGCAAATTATTCTAAACAGGGCTTATTATCAAGGCATAAAAAAGTTAAAACACAGATGGCTGGAGAGTTCCTGTTTAATTTAAATGCCCTGTGGCCCACATCAATGTGAGTCTGTCTTGTCTTAGATTTACTATCGATAAATTGGCTGCACTTATTAGATGGCAGAGCCCTAAGATGTTGGTGGGGAGTATTTCAAATAGAATTAGCATGAAGAGATGCAGAGCTGTATCCTGTCATCTGTGAAATATGGAGAAGGACAAGCCGTACGTAAACAGCTATGACCACTCGTACCCGGGCCGACGTGGGCTGGCGTGACTCTACCAAGAGGGAGAGGAGTTATACCCGTTATGGGAATTAATTACAGACGTGGGCTTAATTACTGGTGCTGTTTTCTCCCTGGGTTAAAAAAATTTTTTTTTTTTAAATAAATGATCAGCATAATCCAAGCAAAGGGTGATCCGCATTTTCAGAGCAAATAAAGGAGGTTTGGGCCCGGAGAACCAAACAGGGTCTCTATGAGCATTTTATGTGGAATGACACAATGCCAGTTTGTGAAAATATGGGCCGGCTCTCTCCTTGGCTGATTTATCTTGTGGCCTTGCTTGTACATCAGCCAGTCAGTTGGCAACATTTGCTGGGTCCTTGTTGTGCTCAGGGCATTGTGGTGGGCGGCTGGGAAGGTTGAAAAGATGCAGGGAAGCCTCTATGCTAGAGGCCAACCATTAGAGCCCAGGGGACCTGAACTAGGCACCCCGAGGAACGGGATCCTGGGCGCACCGAAAGTTGCCACCAAGTGTCTCCTTTATGTGCAAGGACACCTGCATCGTGGAGAACTGGGGCGCCTTAACCATCAACAGGAGTGGGTGGGAGCCGGACAGACCTGGGTTCGAGAACTGGCGTTGCCTTTTAGTAGGCATGTGTCTGTGGGTCCATGGTAAAGTCCATGCTTTCTCTGATCTTTGATTTCTCTAAGAAGAAAAGAATAATCTGACCGGCCTCAGGGGGTGTATATAAGAATCGAATGAGAGGACATATGTGGGGACCTGGCATGATGCCTGGCCTATCGTCAGTGCTCAGCTCGGCAACCACGTGGCAAGCTAAACTAGCACCTGTCACTCTGACCCTGGAGTTACGGAGAGCTTTTGTGACCCACTGAAGTAGCCAGTTAAATATCCAGTTAGAATGAGGGACCGATGTTGTTCCTCGTGCCCTTAGATCAGTATTGCTCAGTTTCCTTCTTGGAGGGCTATGAAGGGCCCACCCATCTGTACCCCAAATCAAACACCTCCTTCTTCCCTCCACACAAAAAAGATTATCTCCCTTTCAGAAGTGAGAGCACATTCTAACATCTGGGACAGAACCTCTCCAGAGGAGGTGGCTCACTCCAGTCACGTGGCCTGATCTGCCGCCATCACTAAAGGTTATTAGGTGACTCTACTGGAACTTCTTCTGGACCCTGCTAGGACTTCAGGTTCCATTTGGAGAAATCCCAGTTTAAATAGACTTCATGGCAATTCACTTCAGTCAACCCTATTGAAGACAAGGGTTCTACCTGCTATTTGTACTGGAGTCCAAGGTGAACTCTCACCTCATTATCCCCCCGAGACTGAGTACTGCAAAATGTCAAGCAGAACATGGTGCACTGGTCCCCGGTGCCAGGGGAGGGCTCCCACTCCGTGGATAGCAAAGACCATCACGATGCCAACCACCAGGATAGAAGTCCAAACACTTCTGCCCGCTGCATCTTGGTATCAGAGTCGCCAAGGAAAACACACCACAGTGCAGCAGTGCGGATGGAACAACCCTCTTGCTCATACCTAGAGAGAAGAGACAGAGCAAAATTAGCTCCAGTCATGTGCCTCAGTCCCTCACAGCTACAATCGCTAGCAGGCCACTCACAGCCGACGCAAGGCAATTGTCCTACATGTCCGTCTCATGCTACAGCAGAAGGACCCTGATCCTATTCCTGTGTAGTCAGAAATACTGAAACAAACACTCATTGAGCCTGAAACAGGGAAAGATATTCCCACACACGGCGATAAGCCCGGTGCAGGCTGGTGGGCTCCTTATCTTCAGGTAAGGAGGTGGTCCAGTCCCATGACCTATTCTTATGTGGCCCAGGGTGGAAAGACTACATGCATGAGGCTGCCATTACCAACGCAAAGTAATGGTGGGGTTCTCCCTACCTGAGATGAAGGAGAAATGCTCCAGAAATTTTCCCCAAAAACAAAGGGGTCGAAGACAAGCTTACCGGTTGCAGCCTGTGGCTTTATTACTCACCTGTGTGGTCTGACTCTGGGTGGGGGTGGGGAGGGGGCAGAAAGCAGACCAAGGAGGAAACCTGCGGCGTGAGCTGCTCCTCTCCTTCAGGTTTGCTTTGCAGGCTTGGCCCTGGAAACTCCAGCTCCACTTAACATTTTCCTGGCTCTAAGGAAAGAAAGCAACTCAGCCGATGCTTGGCTAACTGTGGGCAATCAAAGACTCCTGAATCTTCACTTATAAGATTCACCCTAGTTCATGCCTCCAAATGTCTTTGCCTTCTGGAAAGTCAGCTTTCCTCAGAATTTGAAACTTGGCTTTGGTCAAAGAACTTTGAAATTGAACACTATATCTCAAGATTGATAACCCAGTGGGCGTCAAGACCACATTTGTTTCTTGCCCAGCACTTTTCAGTGGAGGAGGGATGAATGTGGAAGGGTGGAGAGGAATACCAAGGTCTGCATGGGGTGTTCTGCTCCCCACCCCCCACCCCCTACACACATACATACTACGTTACCTGCCTTTCACCTTCTCTTTCGGCCTTCAGGCCCACTGGTTCATCACTGTGAGGGACTGCCTGGAAATTAGGCCTCCTGGCTTTTCTGTGTTGCCGCTACCTGGGTGGGACTGCGGGGCAAGGCGCTAGTGGGTTTACTCTTGAGGTAGATGCTCTTGTCCACTGTCCAGATCCTCCTCCAGGACCCAGGTATAATTCCCCCACTGCCAGGAGCTCTGCCTCCTGGTGCCTTACAGCTGAATCCCTGCCCAAGAATTGCCTTTGGCCAAAGAGGGCTGCCTTGCCCAAAGTTCTGACCCCTCCTCGGAGGCGTCTTGCGTCCAATGACTTGCCAGTGCGGGGAGCTTAAAGACCCAACACTCTTGCCTCTGAAGGGCTACCTGTGGGCCTGGCTGGGGTGTCTGTTGTGACCATAGCACAGCTTAACCTCTTCTTCTGCCCAGTCCTGATTGCCCTGTGCACCCACAGGTGTGGTTCCTGAGTCCACTCTCCAAATCTCCTCCTGCATACAATCTCATCTCAGAGCCTACTTCCCAGAGAACCTGATCTGTGACAACTCTCCCAAGGTCTCCTGGGAGGAGGAGTTCTGCAATTCGAGAGGGAGAAAATGCAATGACAAGTCATCAGTGATGTAAATTCAATATTCAGACCCTGTAGCTAACTTCCCCTCCCTCTTCCTAGGTGGGTAGGTGGGGGGGGGGGGAATATTGTTATAGTTACAATTAGAATAAAGTAATGTGCTAATGAGGTGGTTGATCCATATTTCTTTTGCTAGAGGGTCATCACCATCTGAAAAGACCATATCTGTCAAATCCTAAAGGCTTTGATATATTCTTAGGCAAATTTCCATGTTTTGGGGCAATCTAAATATAAATCTTTGGGGAGGCCTGAGGCCTGGTTTATGAGTAGGTGATTAGTAGATCACCTAATGTATGTGATTTAAATTAAATGGTACAATCCTCTTGCATTATGTCTAAAATTTCAATGAAGTTCTGATATTTGAGTTTTGAAAAATTAATAGTCTCTTATCAATATAAAAAATAGGAGATTAATACCTCATCAACTCTTAGTTGTCAACTAGCTTAAAGCAAGGCTAGTACTTGGAGTGGAGGATGTGGGTGTGCAGGTGCAAGAGGGTATAAGGTGAGGTGAGGGAAGCAAAGACAAGGTATATTTTATGGTTTCTAGCTTATATACACTTTATATTTTAAAGAAACAATTGATTATTTTCATCGTCATGAATTTATTATTACAGTTACCTTCTATTTTTGGTACGTGTTTCTGGTCTTCTATTTATGGGTAGTGATAGGAGGTTTTCTTTAAAAATAAATTTAAATACAAAATGAATCTATTTAAATAAAATATCTACTAGTACAAGTGGCCTGCAGGTATTGTAAAAAAAAACAAAAAAAAAAAACCACAGTGGTGGTATGTGAATAACGACAGTTTAGTTGTAAAATCTGTAGGTGCAAGGTGCTAAAAAAATTAGAGAAAAGAGATCATTACCTAGCACATCGTGGGAGCCTAGCAAATATTAAATAGAATCCCGAATGACACCATACAGAATTCATGTCAAATTGTTAAAACTGCTTAAATTTTTGTTGGTGTTTTTGATATGCACCCTCCTACCCCACCATTGCATAGTGTGCAAAATTGTTTTAGGGCTTTTAGCTCTAGCACATTTACACTGTCTATGAAATTTTATTACTTATCATGCCTGTGGTATTACTGCTCGTTAATTACATACCCAACATGTATCAGGTATCAGTAAAGCTCATTAATTAAACATAAAAGCTAGAGGATTTACAGAGAATTTGGGAAAAAAAAAAAAAAATTCCTCAGTCTGGAAGACTTCCAGACTAAATATAGAAACTTGAGACAATTGGTGGTTTTCAAACTTTGCAGACACAGAACATTCTGTTCGAATAAATCTTCCCAGGAAGCCCAGAGTAACAAGGAGAAAACTACGCAGAACTGCTTGGTGGGTGGGGGTGCTGGGGACATAGGAGTCCTTCTGTGCAGCCCCGGCAAACTGTCCCCACCCTTGAGGCTCACAGGGTGTGGCGCTCTGTTTGAAAACCTCTGACCTGGAACAGTTTTCTGTCCCGTTCTGTCTGCACCTGTCATTCTGTGTCCCAAGCATGGTCAAGGGGGATTTATTTTACCCTATGATGCAGTAACCCTATATTCTCTCTGAGAGTAGACAGGCATGTTTTGTCCAAGAGACAAAATACATAAGTAAATAAGAAAACATCTGGATTGATAGGAGAAACAAACAACCGCCTCGACCGTAAGCTCCGTGCAGGGCCCAGCTGCCGGCTTGTTGGCTGCTGCAGGGCCCCGGCATCTGGCAGGACTCCTGAGGCCCACGGGCGGCTCAGACGCAAGAACCCCGCCAAGAGAAAAGTCAGGGAAGGATACATTTTGAGGAACGGAGTTAACGGGTCAAAAGTGTGCGCATTTGCAGGACTTTGACCAAGGAGTTATCAGACAGAGCAGCGGGGGCTGGGGGCCAGGCCGAGGTAATCTAGACGGAGGGAGCCCCGAAGGCCGTGGTGCTTGGTTGGGGCGAAGGGAGTGGTGATGAAATAGGAAAGAAAATGTGAGTCCACGAGACTCAGGAAAGAAACAGGAGTGGTGATGGGTGGGGTTTGGGGACTTGGACTACAAATGATTTTTGTCTCCATCGCAAAGCCTCTGTGTGAAGGGTTGGAAAGGTCATAATAATTTTTCGAGAAGTGGATCAGAAGTTTAGCTCACGGGGTAAGGGGAGAGCTGCCTTGGAAGACGTGACTCAGCGGCCTCCAGCTGTGTGGGGCGCACGCCGTCATCCAGATGGAAACGGGGCACCTTGGCGACGGGCAGTTGCCCTGCTGAGCTCCCCAGCCAGAGCTGGGACAGGACACATAAAGAAGCGTCCTCATGTCATTTGTGTACAAACTCTCCTCCCTCCACCCTGCTGCTCCTCCCTTCACCCCTCCGAGCCATCTCACCGGGCACTGGGTGGCCGCCACCTCTTCCCCAAGCTTTCCCAGACAACCCAGCCCTTAGAAAGCTCATCCACGGGCTCCTGGGTGGCTCAGATGGTTAAGCATCTGGCTTCGGCTCAGGTCATGATCCCAGGGTCCTGGGATCGAGCCCCACATCGGGCTCCTGGCTCAGCGGGGAGCCTGCTTCTCCTTCTCTCTGCCTCTCTCCCTGCTCATGCTCTCTCTCTGTATCTCTGTGTCTCAAATGAATAAATAAAATCTTTTTAAAAAAAGAAAGCTCATCCAGCACTGAACACTTCTAGTCCTCGTGGCCTGAGAGATTATCGACACCTGTCCCGGCCTGTGTGCCTCAGTGGATGTGTACATGGGCTGTCTCCCTGCCTGGATGGAAAGGACCTTGAGGGGAGGATCTTCTCTTTCTTTACACTTTCCATATGACTTTCTCCCAGACCTCTCATGGGGCAGGTAACAAGGCCAGGCTGGTTGAACAACACTGATAAATAGCACAGCTTCCAGAATGCTCCATTTCCAGGCCACGTCTGTCTGTACTGTTTTTTGGACTATCCAGCCCATGAAGGCCTCCAGACCAGGTCTTGGGACATCCGTGCAGCCTTAACCGTTCCTGCAGACAGAGGGAGGAACATCACTTCCTAACACAGGAGAGCTGGGGTTAGCCGAGCTCTGGGAGAAAGGCATGTTTGGGGCTTTTCCTGACTCCTGGTTCTGGGGTTTGGTTTCAACAGTTTCCTTCCATCTAGACTCCTATAGCCCTCGCAGCAACAGAGATTTATGCAATTCACTCTCAAAATAACAATGGCTGGGGCCCACGGGAGCCTGGGGCCTCTTACTGGTAGGAAGAGAATTTGCCTCTTGACCTGCTAAACACATGAAGGGCTGAGGTCCTAAGACAAGGTGATTTCCTTGAGCACAGCACCATGTGAGGAATCGCTCTGGGACATGGGGAGACTCCCGAACCCAAGGCAGCAACAGCAGGGAGAAAATTTTCTGCGCCAGGGTTACCCCAATTAGCTACCAATGGGCATTTGAGATTTCTTCAGGAGGAACGGTGTCCCCCGGGCCCTGGAAGGTCTTCCCAAAGCTGCCTGCGACGACTGGGGGGAGGGTGCAGATCTCATCCCACTGTTGGCCTGTGGTTTTCTTCTCTACCTCCACCCGAGCTCTTTTCCCAGGACACAGTGTCCTTCCGTCTATCCACCAAAGCAGAGGGGGCTGTGCTCGGAAGACCTCCGCTTTCACCGAGCAAGCCACTCATGGGGCAAAAATGAATGTTCCACGAGGAATGAGAGAGTGGAAGGCTTTATCTCTTTGAGCAAAAAGAACAAATTTAGGAATAAGAAAGCTGGGGCTGGATTACCCTTGAGACTTAATGACCAGAACTAAGATCTGGAGTGTCTACCGAGGGTTTTCATCACCTTGCCTGACAGTCGGATGCCTCTCAGTTCAAGGAGGCCACTGAAGTGAAACTGAAGGCTGTTTTTCACTCATGTCTCATTGGAAGCTGGCGGCCCGCTCACCTGCTCCACTTGGCTGCGTCTTGCCCGCCTCTCTGCTCAAACACCATCTTGACTTGGCAGCACTACAAGACAGAATAAAAACATACACTTCTACCCAAATTCCTGTCTCCTCTCATTTACACAGAAGATTAAATGATTTCTTGCTTTGTCTTCTACTATAAGGATTCTTACTGCCTTATTCCTGTTCCGTCTACATCAACTGGGAGAAAAGAGTTATCAAGTAACTAAGATGTCACAACAGTTCTCACATGAAGTATTATTCCCATTTCACAGATACGGAGAGTTACCAATATAACATCCATCCACCCATCTCCACCCAAAAAATGTCCCCTGAGTGTCTGTTTTGAGCCAAGCAAAGTGCTACTTTGGACTCCAAATCCACAGCTCTTTCTACCTTATCAGAGATTATCTCAGTAATATCCTCCTTGATTAAGAGGAGCTGGGTTCATTCAACAAATACTTTTGAGGCACCCCCAATGTGCTGGCACATTTTTTTTTAAGTTTATTTTCTTTTTTTTAAAATTTTATTATGTTATGTTAATCACCATACATTACATCATTAGTTTTTGATGTAATGTTCCATGATTCATTGTTTGCGTATAACACCCAGGGCTCCATTCAATACGTGCCCTCCTTAATACCCATCACCAGACTAACCCATCCCCCCACCCCCCTCCCCTCTAGAACCCTCAGTTTGTTTCTAGAATCCATAGTCTCTCATGGTTCGTCTCCCCCTCCGATTTACCCCCCTTCATTTTACTCTTCCTACTATCTTTAAAAGAAAAAAAGAAAAAAAAGTTTATTTTTTTAGTAATCTCTACACCCAACGTGGGGCTCAAACCCACAACCCCGAGATCAAGAGTCGCCTGCTCTTCTACTGAGCCAGCCAGGCGTCCCTGTGCTGGTACATTCTAAGTGCAACCAAAAAAAGGAAAAACAAAACCCCAAAGAAAAATTCATGCCTTTACGAAGCTTGCATTCTAACTGAGGGAGACAAACAATAAAAATAATTAAAAAACTAAGCTATGGAACATGTTAGTGACACACGCGGTGGAGAAGAACAAGGCAGAGAAGGTGGAGGGGTGCTTAACAAATCTTATGTCAATAATATTTTTTCCATAAAATTAACAAGACTTAAGCAGAGATAACATTCACCATAGAATGTTCCTTGGGATTAGCAACTTCTCCCCCTAAAGTATTTCAGGAGCAGCTAAAGCTGCTCTCTCCTGCTCCTTCTTGCTTGGGCTGACTGTGTCCCACGATGTGCCCGCTGTTGTGAGATTTTCCTCATGAATGAAAATAGAATGGCTTGGTTCCTCCATCCATAGCAAAGGAGCTACGGCAGAAATAACTTGTGTGCATTTCCCCGGCTACATTTAGTTAAGTTATGCCTCTTCATCTTCTTCTTCTTCTTCTTTTTTTCTTTTAAAGATGTACCATAAAACCTTATACTGAGCTCAGCAATTTGAAATTTATGATGCTTTAGATAGGCTTTGGCTTGAGATTGCCTTGAGGAGAGGTGGTTGTAAGCAAATTAAGAATAAAAATAAAATTGCTAAACGTCACACTAATTAAGGGAATAAGTTGCTTTTTTATTATTTTGAATAAGTTGTTTTAAACACATCAGAGGGACTAAATCATACTTGACTGATATGCTCATTATAAATAATTCTTACCTATTTCTAAAAGCAGGAGCCAATTATATACTTGCTACCTCAATCTAGACTCATAAAATTGTGCTTCAAGCCCATGTGGATTTGAAAGTAATAAAATGGCTTTTATTAAACAAACATTCTAGAACTCACAGTTCACTAAATTGAGATCCACCTTGTACCCAAATTTAGCTAGATTTTAACGTGTATGGCACATCTCCAACCTGGGTTTTTCCTATAGCCTATTTCAAAGACGTATTTGTTCAGCCTTATCAGTAAGGTACTCAATCATGCTTCCCTTGTATCAGGCACCTCAAGGGCAGGAGATAACACAAATGTGTTTGGTTTTTAATAGCTGGAAATATGTCTACGTGAGGTTGATTGTATTTACCCAATGCCAGATATCTGAAAGACGTGTGAAAAATTAAGGTAATCATCCGTGCTTCCAAATGGCTGGATGTTGGAGTCATATTTGCAAAACCTAGGTTACACTTCCATGTCAGATTTGGGACACTTTGGGAGGTTGGGAGTGGGATGGGGATGGGTGGTGGCAAATGCCAGACTGGGTGGGTATGTAGGTGGTAGCGGAACTGACGCACAGAGGTGCTTAGGTCACTGAATCTATATGCATGTAGAGACGCATCATTTCATTCCTGAGACACTAATTCCAAGGCTGAGAGTCCAAATCTATTTTATGTTTTCTTTTTGTTATTTAGAAAAAATTCAGAAATATACCAAGAGGAAATAAAAATCACCCTAATCCTATCAATGAGAGATAGCTACTGTGATGATTTTGATATATTTCCAGTAAGTGTCTTTTTATTTTTTCCTTAATGCAAACACATTGAAAAAACAAACATTGGGATAATATTGTTTATACAAGTTTATATGCTACTTTTCCCACTTACTACGATTAGGGCATTTTTTTCATGTTAATAAATACTTACTGAAAACAAATATCTAATGGCTACATCATAATTTATTCAACCTTTCCCTTGTCGAACATTTAGGTTGCTTTCATTTTTCCTTGCTTATAAATAATAAACATTCTTGAACATAAATATGTTAACAGCTCTGACAAATTACTCCAGGTACTTATTCTTGGTTACTTTCCCTACCTTCAGAGAGGCTTATGGAGACAGAAAGTGTGCCTGAGATCTAGATGAGAGACCCAATGGCTGATTTGTGGCAAGAAGGTTTTGGAGTCGCATCGATCCAATTACATTTAATAAATTAATTTCTTTAATTGCTTGTTTGACAAGAATTGATTCAAGTTACACTATGTGCTAGGCACTCTAGGGGACCGCAAAAAGACTTTGAGGAGTGCAGCATCTTGTTAGAAAGACATACTTTAGACAACATTGAGAAAATCCTCGATTGTGTTTGCTAGTAATAACTGCTAACAGTTATAGGGAACTTCCTCTATGTTGTTCTGGGTGTTGTATGGACATTTACTCAATTCTCACAATAGCTACTCTTATGATCATGAACCCCATTTTACAGAGAGGTTAATTGATTTGCTCAAGATCACAGACCTAATAAGTGATGGAACTGTGATTTGAATTGAATTGAATCACATTGCCTGTGATTTGAATCCAGGCAACGAAGCTCCTGAGTCCATATTCTTCACAAGCCACGCATATCTTGAATATACCAATGTAGAGAAGAAGTATTATAGAAGGATTATGTCTAGGTAAGCATTTTCGAGAGGTGAGTTGTTTGCTTTTGCATTTTGTAAACTTTCTATAATAAAGCAGTTTAGGGTTTTATTGTCAAGGCTATTCTGATGTAATTTTCCCCAGTGCTTAGAATGTTAATGAGAATTACTAACTCAAGAGAAGCAAATCATCTCATGCAGTTTGGGTAAGTGAATTTTTGAAGGTAGAAAAGCTATCATTCCACCTGCCTTGTCTCAAGAAACTTCTTAGGGGAAGTGTTGGGAAAATAATATTATTTTGTAATAAACCCAATAAGGCAATGGATTTGCAATAAGGAACTAATTTAATAGATACCTTGCTCGTGTTCCTAGTATAATAATAAAAAAAAAAGTTTGTTGACTGGATGAATGAACGAATGTGTGAACAATACTTTAGGCTGCAGGGCTTACAGATGAATAGAACTATGACCCAGACTCAGTGGTATGCCGATACCAGCTCCTACTGGGTCATATTTCTTTCCAACGTTGTGTTCAGTGACTTGGCATTAGTGGGAAACCAGCCATGGTGGGAATATTGAAACCACAGAAGTCAGCAGATGCTACCAATCGGGGCTTTTTTGTTTTCTTGGAGAGCTGGTTGTTAAACATCAGCAGCACACCACTATCCGGGCTTATTAGAAAATTCATAAGTGAGAAGAAATTCTGCGAATCCAGGGGAAGAAAGAGGGAATTGTATTAAGAATATCAATTTGAACGCTTTTCTCCTTCTCAGTCTTGAATCATTACGTCTGTTGCTCTTTTACTGAGTTATTTCAGAGTATGGAGAGACTTTGTTAAGAG
Source organism: Phoca vitulina (assembly GCF_004348235.1). Lineage (NCBI taxonomy): Eukaryota > Metazoa > Chordata > Mammalia > Carnivora > Phocidae > Phoca > Phoca vitulina. The sequence goes on along the minus strand of NW_022589707.1, from coordinate 41,974,396 downwards.
AGTTGAGATATTTAGGTAGTTAGGGGGTGAGTGCAGTTGAATTCTAAGGGCTGTTTGGGGCAGGACAAAAGAACGATAAATAGCTCAGGGGCACTCTCAGTTTCAGCTGAGATCAACTTTCCTTTCCAGTCCTACAGCATTAATGGCGCCCATAATTCAAGCGGGGAGTGTTGGTGGACACCCATCTGCGAAGCGCATGGTTAAATAACATTTGCATGCAAGGACGAGAAAATGGGCACGTTCAAGCTGGAAGAAAATCTTACACAACATCTGGTCCAATCCCCTCATTTCCCAGATGAGGAAAAAGAGGACCTAAGAGTGTGGAAGGGAATTTTCCAGTGCCATGGGGCTGATTGATTAATTAATTAAAATTTTTTTTACTTTTATTTATTTTTATTTTTAAAATTATTATTATTTTTTTATTACGGGACTGATTTCTAATAAGCATCTGGATCGGACCGCCTGGTGTGACTGTCAGCTCGCCACTTCCTTGCTATTTGACATTGGACAGGTTACTTCACCTCTATGTGTTTTCTCAGCTATAAAACGAGGATGTTGCGGGGATTAAATAATACATGTAAAGAGCTTACAAGTGGTAAGATCTCAATAAATATTAATAGCACAGAGCCTTTGTGATAATACTGGTTACTCTTATGGCCAGAGAGAGAAAGAGAGAGAGAGCGTTCAGAAAAGAAAGCTATATTAATATGCTGAAAACTAGCATACTACTAATTAATAATATATTAATTCAATATGTTAATATATTGAAAACCAGCATAGACATTAGCAAGACATTAACATTTTGAAATTTCCAAGCTAAGATATTTCCCCTAAATCAGATTGTGCAGATGTTCTAGTGAATGATTCACCAACAGGGCTAGTTATTCCATTATTCCATCCTTTTTTCTTTTTAAACTTGAGAGGATTTCTAGCTGGACGAGAGGCCCACTAATCTCCAGGCAGCTTTAGACTGGCGTATGCTCCCTCAGACCTTTTCCTGGAGAATGTTTAAGGAAGCCTCTCCTTGCTGCAGTTGGGGTAGGTCCCATGCCCCTTGATGTTGAGGGGGACTGTACCCGGGGCTGCATCTTCCCTCACAAGCCTCTGCCACCAGCAGTAAGGGTCAGAGGAGGAGACTCTGGCCTGCGCATGCAGTTGGCCCAGCATCAGGAAGGCGCTGCATGGAGGGCCTGCGGAAAGTCCAGGAGCTGGGAGGAGGCCCGGGCTGGGCCCCTCCTCACATAGTCTTCTCCCTACACGCGCACAGATAACACTCACAACGTGTTCAGTGAGCTGGGAGGATGCAGCATGCAGGTTATAGGGGCTGGCTCTGACTCTCTGGGGCCCCTTTCCTCGCTCTACCACCTATTCTCTCCCTTTCCATGGGCAAAACATTTAACTTCGTTGATCCTCCATTTCTCATCTGTGAAATGGGAATGACAGTTGTACCCGCTTCGTAGGATGGTGGAGAGGCTCAACTCAAGCGATAAGCGAAAAGCATTTAGGACAGCAGATGGTACATAATGAGCACAAGATTTTATGCTTTGTCTTGTTTTGATTTGATTCCTTAGATTTTTTAAAAAAGATTTTATTTATGAGAGAGAGAGAGAGAACGAGTGGGGGGTGGGGAGATGGAGAGGGAGAAACAGACTCCCCGCTGAGCAGGGAGCCCAACTTGGGGCTCAATTCCAGGACCCTGAGATCATGACTTGAGCCGAAGGCAGATGCTTAACCAACTGAACCACCAGGTGCCCCTATTCATTAGATTTTTATTGTGGTAAGATACATGTAACATACAATCTACCATTTTAACCACTTAAAGATACACAATTCAGTAGCATCAGCACATTCACATTGTTGTGCAGACACTACCCCAGCCATATCCCAAACTGTTTCATCACCCCAAACGAAATCTCTGTGTCCCCATCACCTTCTCTCCTCTACCTCTGCTAACCTCTCTTCTATTTCCTGTCTCTATTATTTAGACTATTCTAGGTACTACATATCAGCAGAGTGATGCAATATTTGTCCTTTTGTGTCCGGCTTATTTCACTTAGCATAATGTCCTTGAAGTTCATCCATGTTGTAGCATGTGCCTGAATTTCATTCCTTTTTAAAGCTGAATAATATTGCATTGTATGTGCCCACCACATTTTGTTCAGCCGTTCGTCTGTCAATGGATATTTGGGTTGTGTTCACCTTTTGGCTATTGTGAATAATGCTGATATGAATATTGGTGTACAAACATCTGTTTGAGTCCCTACTTTCAATTTTTTAGGGTATATACCCAGAAGTAAAATTGCCGGATCATATGGAAATTCCACGTTTAATTTCTTGAGAAGCCACTATACTGTTTTCCATGGCAGTGACCCCATTTTACATCCTCACCAACAGTGCACAAGTTTCAATTTCTCTACATCTGCACCAACACTTGTAATTCTTCCTTCCTTCATTCCTTCCTTCCTTCCTTCCTTCCTTCCTTCCTTCCTTCTTTCCTTCCTTCTTTTTGATAGCCATCCTAATGATGTGAGTGGTATCTCTTTGTGGTTTGGGCTGCATTTCTCTAATGATCAGTGATGTTGAGCATCTTTTCATGTGCTTATTGGTCATCTGTATATCTTTTTTGGAGAAATGTCTATTCAAGTCCTTTGCTCATTTTTTTAAAGATTTTATTTTTAAGTAACTCTACACCCAGTGTGGGGCTTGAAATCAGAGCACCAAGATCAAGAATGGCATGCTCTTCCAACTGAGCCAGCCAGGCTCCCCTCCTTTGCTCATTTTTAAATTGGGTTTTTGTTATTCCTGCTGAGTTGCAGAAGTTCCTTAAATATTCTGAATACTAATCCCTTATCAAATATATGATCGCAAATGTTTTCTCCTGTTCTGTGGGTTGCCTTTTCACTTGCTTGGCAATGTCCTCTGATGAACGAAAATTATACATTTTAATTAGTCCAATGTATCTATTTTTTCTTTTGTTGCTTATGCTTTTGGTGTCATATCCAAGAAATTATTGTCAAATCTAATGTCATGAAACTTTCCCCTTATGTTTTCTTTTAAGAAGAGTTTTACAGTTTTACCTCTTTATGTCTTTGATCTATTTTGAGTTAGTTTTTGTATATGGTGTAGTATAAGCGTCCAACTTCTTTATTTTGCTTGTGGATATCCAGCACTGTTTGTTGGAAAAACTATCCTTTTCCCATTGAACGGTCTGGCACCCTTGTTGAAAGCATTTGACCACATAGGAGAGGGTTTACTTCTAGGCTCTTTATTCCATTTCATTGGTCCATGCATTTGTTTTTATGCCAGTACCACACTGTTTTGATTGCTGCTAATAAGTATTGAAATCAGGAAGTGTGAGTCTTCTAACTCTGTTCTTCTTTTTCGAAGTTGTTTTGGATACTCAGGGTCCTTTGAGATTTTATGTGAATTTTAGGATGGGTTTTTTATTTCTGCAAAAAAATGTTGGAATTTTGCCAGGGATTGCCTGTAATCTGCAGATCGCTTTGGGTAGAATTGACAGTTTAGTAATATGAAGTCTTCCAATCCATGAACATGAAATGTCTTTGTATTTACTTGTGTCTTCTTCGATTTCTTTCAGCAGTGTTTTGTAGTTTTCAGTGTCCAGATCTTTTGTCTCCTTTGTTAAGTTTATTTCTACTGTATGCTAGTTTATTTTTAACACTAAAATTGTGCTTTATTTGTGCCTGGCCCTATACCAAAAATGTTACAAATGTTACCTTTTTCAGTCCTTATAACTCAGTATTCTGCAGAGGAGGGAAACTGAGACAGGGGTACCAAAACAAAGGGATGATAAAAAGCAAATAAAATAGTAAATGAATAATATTATAGAAGAAATATATGTCAATATATACAAATATTTATGTATGTGGGCAATCTATGTGGTAAGATAAGTGAACAGGTTTGTGTGTATGTGTGTGTGAGTGTGTGTGTGTGCGCCTACATGCGTGTGTGTCAATGATTTTTATGCCCATGTGTTTTGGGATGGTTAAAGGTGTGGCACATACCAGGGTAATATGAATTGACTTATGTATTTTCCTATAATGTAGATAAATAATAGCCACACTTTGAAATTTTCCTACCCTATTATTATTTTCTTTTTGTAACATTCCCACTCCTCCTACTCCATGCCTTCTCAAAGTGCCACAAAGCATGTATTTAATTTTTAAGGTAAAGTAAATAAAGACTGTTTGGTCCATTGGGATCTTTTTTTGAGAGTTTCACAATAACTTTTGAGGTAACTAGAAACATCCAAGGGTATTAGGAAACCAGGGTTTTGCAAATTTAGTTTACTAAAACTTGGCTGGTTGATATTAAAATTGACCAGTTAAAAATATTTGCTTACTAAGGTCTTCAAAACAGCTCAAAGATAAATATCTACAGGGAAGTTTTCCTTTGGTTTCCACCCTTGTGCCATAGGATTGGGCTGTAAAAAGCCAGTCTGGGGCGTGGGGCCTGAGTTTCACAGTACGTCTGAAGCAGACGGGGTGAGAAGTTAGCCTCATCTGCCTGGGGAAACTTTGCTTGGGTTGATGGTAGGACACCAGCTTGAACAACAGACTCCGAGAGGGCCAACCTCTGCCCCCAAGACATCAAATCCAGGGTTGTCTGACCCTGGCCTCTCTGGGATTCTGGTCATTACTCAGAAAAAAAAGTCTCACTTGCCAAACTAGCTCCTGAATAACTTCCCAGCAGTAATGGAAATCATTCATTCATTCATGCATGCATGCATAACCACATCCGACGTGTACCTATCCAACTTCTTGCCAGGCAAAATACAGCGATGATGTCAAAGGCCAGTCTCAAGCAATAAGTAGAAGTTTATCAGGTGGATAAGGGAGGTGCATCAGTCTGGGTCCAACTAGGAGAATAAAACTACCCTGCGACTTGAATGGGGGAACCTTAAAATGAAGAATTATTGATTATAGCAGGGATTGGAATAACAAGGTACTGACTAGTAAGAAGTAAAGAGAATGCCAGAGAACACAAGAATAGCAGATATAAGGAACAGCTACTATCTCCAGGGCTGAAATCCAGATCTTGTGAGAGGTGCGTGGCCTCAGCTTACTGCCTGGCAGAGAAGATGCTGTGCTATCAATGGGTCTTGCTGGCAATTTGCCATCTGGAACTTGCCAGCAACCTCACTCCCACCCTCAGTGTCAGGGGAAAGTTCTTCACAGTAAAGTGTCTCACGGGAGGTGCCCTGCTATGAAACGGTTGGAAATGGAGGGATGCCAGGGGGAGAGACTAGCCACTATGCACCGCTGGATCTGGGCACCGGGGAAGCCTGCTGCGCAAGCACTTGGAGACCAGGATGGGACCCCCTCCTCCTCCAGTGGTGTCTCTCCTGCACCCTCTACTGACAAAGCTTAACACGGTGCCAACTGGCAAAGAAACGATAATTAAAGGGCTCAGATCCATTTTCATGGGGAAGACAAAAAGGATGAATTTGGAGCTAAGAGGCAACAAACTGATAACCAGCACAAGAGAGGAGGGAATCCCAAGTGGAGGGAATGCCACATTCAAGGGCAGGAAGGCCTCAGAGAGCTTGCCATGTTCTGGGAGCAGCAGTGTTTCATTTTGGTAATCAGAGCAGCGTCCCCTACATCTATTTCCACATGTGTCTCTGACCTTTCTGATCACAGGGCATATTTCTGGGAGTCCGTGATGGTGGTTTTACAACCCTACGTGTAAAACCTCAGCACAATCAGGCTTAATAACTAGTCATCGATTGATTGCCTAATTGTTGCAACACTGAGGACTTTTCTGTTGGGCGAGTCTGTAGGAGCCATACCCGTCAGGGCACGGGACTTGCATTTTTAGAAGTATAGGGTCCAGAACATGGGAGGTGATTCTTCTCTACAACATCCGGAGTATGGTGTCCGTTCAAAAATCCCTACCTAATAAAGGTTACCGAAAGCCAAACAAAACAGTGGCAACAAAGAGTTGAAGTGTCCAGGATGGCCAAGTGTTTGGAAAGCTTATTGTGCTACAAACAGTTACATCGTGTTTGCCTCAGGCCTCCTGGCCACTCCCTATTTTCCCTCTTCTATGCCCACCCCCCACCTGCTGCTTCCCATTCTCTCTCTCTCTCTCTCTTTTTTTTTTTTTTTTTTGAGTGAGAAAGCACTCGTGGGGCCAGAAGAAGAAGGAGAGAGTGAATCTTAAGCAGGCTCTACCCCCAGCACAGGGCCTGACCCAGGGCTTGATTTCATGACCCTGAGGTCATGACCTGAGCCGAAATCAAGAGTCAGACGTTTAACCAACTGAGTTACCCAGGCGCCCCTGTTTCCCATTCTCTTGTCATGCTATACGCATCTGCTGCCTGGCTTCATCCACACCCGAGTCCTCAATGACCACTTATGGGCCTGTGACTCACAAATCCATATTTCTCGCCCAGATCTCTCTTTTAAGCTCTGATACCACTTGCCCAACAACTTCACTTGGCCTGCCACCAACAGCATAGACTCAACATGTACAAAGCTGCACTCACCAGCTCCGTGCTCCACACCTGGCTTTTCTTGCCGGTTGCCTATCTTCTTTGGCATAGTATCACTATCCAGTCAAGCCAGGAAAATGGACTTGAGTTTCCCTCTCCCATATTCTCACATCTGAGTCTTATTGAGTCAATCCTTTTGGCACCTCTCCCATGAGCCCACTTCTTGGCATTCCCACTGCTACTCCCTGAGGTAAGGCCATGGGCGTCTCTCCCCTTGGGCTCATGTTAGCCCTCTCACAGATACCCCTGTCTCCAGTTCTGTCCCTCTCAAACCACTTCGCATGTAGCAAAGACATCTTTTTTTTTTTTAAGATTTATTTATTTATTAGAGAGAGAAGGAGCAAGAGGGGCAGAGGGAGAGAGAAAATCTCAAGCAGACTCCACGCTGAATGTGGAGCCCCACACAGGCCTCCATCTTACGACTCAGATCATGACCTGAACTGAAACCAAGAGTAGGACACTCAACCGACTCCGCCATGCAGGCGCCCCAAAGTCATCTATCTAAAACTGAAATATAATTGTGTGATTCCCTGTGTAAAACTCTAGCATGACTGCAATGTCCTTTGTGATCTGGTGCTGGCTTGCCCCTCCAGTGTTATCTTTCATTACACTCCCACTCCGCGCCCTGCCTTCCAAAAACTTTCTAGCATTGCCACTGGACTTTTGTACCTACATTCCAATGCCTGGAATACCCTCTCACCCTCTCCCTGCTCATCCAATGCTGCTGTCTCCTCTGAGGGTCCACCCCAGACTCTCCAACTCTTCCCCTCCATTCTATAAGCTCTTTGAAGGCAGAAACCATAAATTACTCATCTTTGTACCCCAAGCACTCTAGATGCTGCTTAAAACTGAGTAGGGATCATAGGGGAAGAGAGGAAAAAAATGAAACAAGATGAAACCAGAGAGGGAGACAACCATAAAAGACTCTTAATCTTAGGAAGCAAACTGAAGGTTGCTGGAGGGGAGAGGGGTGGGGGAATGGGGTGGCTGGGTGATGGACATTGGGGAGGGTATGCGTTGTGGTGAGTGCTGGGTGTTGTGTGAGACTGATGAATCACAGACCTGTACCCCTGAAACAAACAATACATTATATGCTAATTAAAAAAGAAAAAAACTGAGTAGGAACTGAATTAAATTGCCTTGACTTTTTTCCTCTTAGTCTCGTGAAGAAAGAATATGACAAACAGGAGGGAGAAGAACATATGATGGCTGACTTTGAAAAATTCAAGTGCTATTATAGAGAAAAGGCAATTCTGTGTTCCTCACAAAAATGTAGAAACCAAGATAATAGGTGGGTTTTCAAGGAGATAAATTTGAAGTCCGTATAAAGGAGATTTTAGCAATTGAATCTACCTAATAGTGGCATGAATTATCTTGAAAAATACTGACTGCTGCCACTGGAAATGTTCAAAAGTAGGACCGCCACGTCCACTTCTCAACAATTCCTGCTCAGGTGGTACTTGGAGTACATGGACTCTGAAACTGACTCTAAAGTTCCGTGATTCTAGATGCAACATAAAGAGAATTATTTCACAGTGACTCAGAATTTGTCCTCTAAGACCTTATGATTGCCTCACCAAGATGTTTTCTGGTGAACAATGACTTGAAATGCGTCTGAGAACCAGTGTATAGTTGATGGTGAGTGGGCATCCCTGGGGATGAATCTGGGATTCATAAGTCTAGGAGGGCCTCAGGAGATGGTGACAAGGCACTCAGGACGGGCAGGTGGCCTCCAGGACTGGGGCAGACTCAACTCAGAGCACAGGTGGGCAGGGGTCTGACTTCCAGGGGGTGAGAGGGCAGAGACAGGCATCAGGGGAACCTGGCTGCAGGCAAATGGCAGATAAGCTTGGCTCTTAGGTCTGGTATTAGGTAGCACCAAGACTCTAGATTATAGAAAAACTGGCAAAAGCAAGTCAGGACCCCACTTTCAGGCAACTGAGACAGAAGGCAGGCACAGCACCATGACAGGGCTCTGACTGCTATGCCTGGGGAGTAAGAGGAGGGCTTGCTTCCAAGCATCCTTAATTACCAGCCTCATGTAAAGATCAGAGTGGGAGCACAGTAGGAAGTCAGCATGGATACTGAAGCACCAACCTGCTGGTCTGGAATTCTTCCTTTCCTCCACCTCTCAATGGGAACAGGGTTAGTTTCTTAACTGGGATAGTTTGGGTTCCTTCTACTGGAGGTTATGTGGCTGCATCTATGGAGTGAAGAGAAATGTGGAGACGTAAGAGTTACATTTTCACAGTTTAGAGATTAATCTCAGTAGGTCACTGAGTTGATGGAGCCTCAGTTTGAGAAAGAGTTCCCTCTACTGGCTGATCTAAGCCAGGGTCTGTTGACTCAGGGTATCTGTTCATTGTTGAAGATGTATTTAAGATTAGAAAGTTAATGTACTGAGTATAAGAAAATCATTGCTAGGTTTTAGTTTATTTTTCTGATTTGGTTAGAGGTTCTTGGAGTCTTCCTTTTTCCCTCAGTCAACTTTCTTGAGGTGTACTTCACATTAAATAAAATACACACACACACACACACACACCCCTGTGTAATCACCACCATCACCACAATCACGATATTGAACATTTCTATCCCTCCCAAAAGTTCCATCATGCCTTTTTGTAGCTAATACCCATCCCTGATCCCCCATGTCTCTGGATAACCATGGATTTGCTTTCTCTCGGTACAAATTGCATTGCCTATTTTAGAACTTCAAGTAAATAGAATCACATAGTATGAACTCTTGTGTTTAAATTCTATCACTCAACATAACAACTTCGAAATTCATTTATATTATATGTGTTAGTGGTTTCAATCTTTTTATTGCTGAGTAGTATTCCATTGCATGAGTATGTCAAAATGCATCCATTTGCTAGTTGATGGCCATTTGGGTTGTTTCCACTTTGGGGCTATTATGAATAAAGTGCCATCAACATTTGTATAGCAGTCTTTTTTGTGGACACATATTTTCATTTCTCTTGAGGAAATACCTGGGTGTGGGATTGCTAGGTCCTATGATAGGTGTATGTTTAACTTTATAAGAAATTGTCAGGCTGCTTTCCAAAGTGTTTGTATATTCCACCAGTAGCATCCAAGAGTTCTAGTTCCTTCTCATCCTTGTCAACACTTGATATTATCAGTCTTTTAAATTTTAGCCATTTTAGTGTATGTATTGAATATATGAAAGTCCTTGTTAGATTTTATTTTGGTTTTGCTCTTCTGATGATAAGGTCTTGGAGAATTTTTCATGAAACTTTTTATTTTGAGGTAATTGTAGATTCACCATACGACCATAGGTTCACAGCAGTATGAGAGGTCCTATGGATCTTTTACCCATTTTCTGTGGCACAGAGAAACTGTGGCACAGTATCACGACCTGTTGGATCCTTTTAAAAATACACACCTCTCAAAGTTTAATAAGTAAACAGATACTGGGAACCATCTGATCGTACCCTATGCTCAATTGTCGATGAGACAGGCAGACTATGGAGCATTGGAAGCTGCCCGAACCATAATGCTAATGAATACTCTGAGCATCGCATTTCAGGGACTAGAAGAAGCACCAATCTGTTAATACTGGCAGTGCTCACTCTTAGTGCTTCCAGTCGGAAAATACAATATGTGGAATTTCAAATTAGCCACAACGAGAAAGCAAGACTCAGAGTGAACGGCAAGGAGATAGACAAAACTATGACACAAGAGATATTACTTAGAGCTCTGCCAGTAGGACCTTCACTAAGTGTCTTTTTTTCCTCACACTGACATTTTTCATCTTTCTGACTTTGGGACTAATTGTGGGTGGTTCCATTCATGGATAATGAAATAACTATGAACTTGAGTTAGCCCCCAACCTCATTTGAGATAATAGCTTAAAATATTTGGCTAGATCCCAAAGTAAGTAATAAAGTGAACTGATTTGAGTTTTAGCTTTTCATGCTTCCCCTGCCCACATCTGGTGGAAGGACTGATGAGCAGTGAAATAGCGAAAAGGCAGAGAGTCTATGGGAAGAGCAAGAGAAAGACCCAGGTAATCTTCAGCCTGGATAATTAGCCCCTACAGACTCTAGAGTTGATGGTAATAAGAGGAGGCAAATCCTTGAGATAAAGGTCACAAGATACTCCTAAGGAGAAGTAAAGACAGAGAAGGTTGAAGGACTAAACTTACTATAATTGTGTATGTAATTAAACAAAATAATGAGAAAGAAAAAGATGAACATTTTTGCCTGATGAAAAACAAATGTAGTGAATCTTTCCCCATTTCCTCTAGCACCTTCCTTCAGCAGGTGGCCATCTTAGCACAGTCCCCACACTACTGTGATAGGACAATCACTTTTGGAGATCATTTGTGATGTCATGTCAAAGTCAAGGTCTCCAAGGTCAGCATTCCCTTTTCCATGTCGAATGGCTGCACCATCCCTCTTCCTCTTTCATTGCCTCAGTCTCTGAAGGGTCTCTCTTCCCCATGTGAATTTGTCCCACTCTGCCCTTGGTCACTCCTTCCTGCCCTCCAATCTTGCTCCACCAGGAACCTGCAATCATGTTTGAATCTCCCCCATCCTTCAAACACATTCCTCAGGCCTGCTACCCTCTTCCCTTACTGACCTCCACCTCTTCTGACTTTCATTAATAAACATTCCTAAATAGCAGTCCACACTCTTCAGTTACTTTCCCCACCACCCACGTGTCTCCTTGACCTTGGAGAAACTGCTGGCCTCCCTTACACACACTGTTTTCTCGGGGGGGGGGGGGGTCAGCATCGTCCTTGTCACTGGGGCCCACGGCCTTTTCTCAGTCTCATCACGCTGGTCTCATTGGACACTATGGATGCGTCCCTCCCATGGGTCACCCTGTGCTTCGTGGGGCACTGAGCTGTTATTCTCTTCCTTTGCTCTGTTTCTAGGATATCTTTGCCGTTGTCTCTGTTGAAGCCCATGCAGAAGTCCCCTTCTGGGCATTATTCTCCGCTGTCCCTATCCGTTTTCTCCCAACAATCTCACCTGCTTCCTCATTGCAACTACAGCCTCTAAGCAGATGTCTTTGAACTTCAATGATTATATCTTCATAAGGGCACCTTTTCCTACTCTACTTGGCACTCTTCATACTTGTCAAATTGTAGGGTCACATCAGGCTGAGATTGGGCCTTTTTTTTTTTAAGTTTATTTATTTAAGTAAGCTCTACACCCAACGTGGGGCTTGAACTCACAACTCTGAGATCAAGAGTCATGTGCTCTTCCATCTGAGCCAGACGGGCACCCTGAGGTTGGGCTTTCAATTCACCTTTGTACTCCCTCGCATAATGTCCTGAATACAGTAGAGGCTCAGATGACATTTGCTGAATGGCGTTCTCTTGCCTATTGATGTCGGGAGCCCCCAGCTGGATGGCCTATTGACACTGTGGCCAGACGAGGCCAATTAAGCCCATCACCCCTCCCTTCCAGGATCCCATCCCAAGTAACACCCCAGGCCCCGGACGTTTGGTATTCTTGACTGCACAGGTTCCTATAGATGACAGGCAAACCTTCAGGAGAGAAGTCCTGGGAGCAATCGAGCCGTGATCGGCACCCCCTCCACTGTTCCGAGCTGACAACAAGCGGGCATGGAAGCACATGCCTCTTCCAAGTGGCATCTCATTTCTCGGAGGTGACTTTATATTGCTTTGCAGAGACGGGCATGCTGATTCGAGAGAGCCTCCTGGGAGTCGCACCTGAGCCTGGCGCCTGACTGCGGCAGACAGCTGGTTAGTTAAGGCGAATTTTACAGTTAAATTGTGTTCTGCCTGGGAATTGGAAACTACTGCAGAAGGACAAATGCAAATGAGATTCTCGGGGAGGGCAGGAGCTTGTTAAGAAGCCGCCCCGCCGCCAAACCTGATGGCTCTTGGGTTTGTCTTCAACTACTGTTGTGGGAAAACTTATGGGCCATGTTCCGAAAGGCTTTATAGAGGACGGAGATGAAGAGCATGGGCTGGTGGGGCATGATGGCGGCGTCGCTGTTATAAGTAGGCACAGGCCACCTGGGTCAAATGCTGGCTCCATCTCTTTTGGGCTGGCTAACCTTGGGAAAGTTGCTTTCAATCTCTGAGCCTCTGTTTCCTCATCTGTATGGTGTACATAATAACATTTGCTTTATTGGGATTAAAACATATACAGATATAAAAACCTTAGCCCAGCACTTGGCATAGAATAAGCCTTTAATCAATGCTAGCAATTTCATCGTCATCATTATTGTTACCTAATAACTATGAGACCTTGGGCAAGTCTCTTAACCTCATGGGGCCCTTTTCTCCATCTCTTGAGGTCGTTGTGAGAATTAAGTGAAAAAAAAGATCTATGAAGTGTTTGGCACAGGATGGTCACTTCAGGGCGGCGGGGAGGGGGTGTGAGAGCTAGATTAGTAATATGGTTATTCTCATTAGCCAGGTGTCAGCAAGTCTGCTTCGCTTACCTTAGGACAGTGGGTACCTGCTGGCTAGGACCCCCTGGGGAGCAAAGCACCCTAAAAAAAAGCAAGAGAAAACCAAGTCGGTGCAGCGCTTCAGAGAAAAGGTTTTCTTTCTTTTTTTTTTTTTAATTTTATTATGTTATGTTAGTCACCATACAATACATCATTAGTTTTTGATGTAGTGATCCACGATCCATTGTTTTCGTATAACACCCAGTGCTCCATGCAGTACGTGCCCTCCTTAATACCCATCACCGGGCTAACCAATCCCCCCATCCCCCCCCCCAAAACCCTGTTTGTTTCTCAGAGTCCATAGTCTCTCATGGTTTTCAAGTCAGATGGGTCTGGCTCACAGCTAATGACTTGACCTCCTTTAAACTTGGTTTCCTTCTCTGAAAAAATGGGGATGGTCACAGCTTGATAGCATTTACGCAGAGTCGTGCTGAGGATTCTGCAGACTGGTAACTGCAGGGTGCCCAGGAGAGACTCCCTGTCACTGTCAGTCTTCAGACAACAGAGCTGTGGTTATTGAGCGTGTGGGATTTCCTGCAGGATTCTCCAGGAAGGGCAAGAGAGAGGAAGAGGAGAAGGACAGGGAGTGGTTGGGGGGGTGGCGGCGAGGAGAATCAGAGAGGGAGGAGAGAGAAGTCTGGTTAACAAGACCTAAAGGAGATGCTAACTTGCAAGAGACAAACCCTGAATGTGCACTGAGATGGCTTTCTACTCTCTTTATGCCCCACGCATGTGTCTCCCACGGCGCCCAGCCCTGTACTTAGAAAGTCATCAACAGATAGTTACGGAATTAGAAGTTACCCCAGTGAGAGTTTATGTGTTTGCTCATTGCTGCAAGATTCTGGAACTCAAGACCGCAGAGGTGCAGTGCCCTTCTAGAAGTCTGTGTCTGGGGAACCCTGGCAGGCCCGCCGTCCTTCGCCGTCTGTTCCTGTGGACCGAGAGGATCTCATAAAGCCCCAAGGGTTGGGGTTTGATTCTTCCCCAAAGAGGGTGGCGTGAAGCCCGGGGTGGATCTTTTGCGAGAGCAACAGTCAGCCTCATCCAAAGTTCATAAAGCAACGTGTTCCTGTGGCCAATGGTTACGACGTGAAAGGAGCAAGAGAGGAGCGCGCGTTCCTCCGGGCGCCGGCCGGCTGCAAGGAGAGCTGTGCACCAGGATGGAGTGCGTCCTGCACCATCATCTGCTCGCTGGCCAAACTCAGAGCGAGGGACGGGCCGTTGGTTTTCCTCCCAGAACAGGAATTCTCAGAAAATCGATTCTCCCGCATTGATGATGCATACTAAGTGATTGAAAGGCCATTAAACCCATTAATGGGGTGGTCTTTAAATAAATAAGTCCCTAAAAGGCATCTTAGGCTTGGCAAAGTCAGTAGACCTGACAGTGTGCTGGGCCTGCCCAGGGACCATAAATATAACAGAACAAATATTGGAGGGGGTGGTGAGCAAACAGGATGAGGGAATCAGGAACAATGAATAACTCGGTGCATAAAGGACAAATGTTGCCAGACAAGCTTAATGGCTTTTATTTTATTTTTGACAGGATTTACAAAACGGGTAGATGAAGGGAAGTTTACATTTTGATTTCAGTTAAACATTTGGCACCGCATCCCACCAAATTTCATGCGCAAAATTAATTCAGATTGTCTTGGATGGAAGCGTGGTCACATGGGTTGAAAATTGGCTGGTGCTCAGTGAACAGCAGGGAGAGGAAGGTGGCCCCCTGTGGCCCCATTTTAATTTCTGTCAGAAACGGGGGCTCCTCCTCCAGCTTCTCCCTCCATGGTAATAACAATAACAACAACAACTAACATTAATTGATCACATACAATGTTCCAGACTCCAGACACTCTATCTTACTGAGACCCTTTGTTCTTTTTGCCCCTTCAGTTTCTCTCTTCACTCTCCATCTTCCTTCCCAAGCGGCTAGTCAGCTGTGTTGATCGCCTCAGGAGACGAATGTGATTCGAATGTAGAGGATGCATGGCAAAGAGAAAATGTTTGGGAGAAGCAAGAAGAGAGCGGGGCTTCCACACTCTGACTAGAGACCAATTCCCCAGAGAGACGCTGGTGAGCAGAGAGGAAGCTGGGGCTGAGGGCGTGCGTGGGGCCCTGCCTCCCGTTTCTTAGGCAGAGCTGGTGCCCATGTCTCCCACCGCCCACTGCCCCTGAGAGGGAGCCTCCCGGGGACAGTCCCAGAGGCTGCCACCACCAGCGAGGCTCAGGAGCAGAGAGTGGCCAGGTCCAGATGGACCAGTTGGCCAAGAACATCGACCTCTCAGCAGTGGCCTTGGGGGACTGAGGACAGTGAGTCAGCTGCTGGCTGTCTCCCCTGACCTGGAGAGGTGAGGACTCAGTAAGAAAGTGAGTTGAGTTATAGGGAAATTTTTTCTGGCATAGTTAGGATCGTGGAGGCATTGGCTGAGTTATTCCTCACTGGATGGCTCACAAAACAGGCCCGGAGAGGATAAGCGGTGGAGCCAGATAGGAGCTCGGGCAGGAGCCCCCTCTACTGACATTTTGCCCTCACTGAACGGTGGTTCTAGTCCACGTTGCTGTTTCATGTAAGGCAAAGACCACTTCAAGCCTTTGGTGAGTGGGAACAGATTTGGGGGAATAAATAGCCCAGAAGGAGAAAGCAGCATTATCCACAAAGCTCTGTTTTGTTTTAGGACCATAAAAAGCCAGCTGACTGACTGACTGACCGATTTCCTTCTTCCCTCCCTCCCTCCCCTCCTCCTTCCTCCCTCCTCTCCTTTCTTTCTTTCTTTTCTCTCTTTCTTTCTTTCTTTCTTCCTTTCATCTGTCAGGGAACATGTATATTGGGAGGCTGTTGTGTACCAGCCACAAGCTTGAGTCCGGGTGGCTGCTTGGTGAGGGCACACACACAAGTGGGCAATTTTTCTTTAAAGATTTTATTTATTTATTTGACAGAGAGAGAGAGACAGCGAGAGAGGGAACACAGCAGAGGGAGTGGGAGAGGGAGAAGCAGGCTTCCCGCTGAGCAGGGAGCCTGACGCGGGGCTCGATCCCAGGACCCCGGGATCATGACCTGAGCCGAAGGCAGACGCTTAACGACTGAACCACCCAGGCGCCCCTACAAATGGGCAATTTAATTCAGGGCCGTTTTTATTTTTAAATGCCCTGAGCATATTCTCCTTCTTGATCCTTCTTCAATAGCATTGAACTTAATTTTTTCAATTTACTGGATTCAAAGTTTAATATTTGAATTTTTAAAGCCAATGAGCTAGATCAACATATATTTGCTCAATTGAGTTTTGACAAGGGTATTGAAGCAGCTCAATTGGAAAAGGGTCGTTTTTTCAACAAGTGATGCTGAAACAACTGGATATTTATATGGGAAAAAAAGTGAATCTTAACCTTTATCCCACATTATACACAAAATATAATTGAAAGGGCTAATAGACCTAAATAAAAAGCTGGAATTATAGAACGTAGAAGAAAAGAAAGGATAACATCTTCATGATTTTGTCTTATTTAAGTTTTCTTAGGACACAAAAAGCAATAATCATTAAAAAAGAGATAAATTTGGAGTGCTGACAGATGGTAGCTACACTTACTGTGTCAGAACTGCATAATGTAGAGAACAGTCAAATCGCTATGTTGTACATACGAAACTAAAGTAACATTGTAAAAAAAGATACATTTGATTTGATTAAAATTAAAAATTTTTATTCTTTGAAAGACACTGTGACAGATTGAATAAGCAAGCCAGATAAATGTTCACAAAACATATATCTCACCACAAAAACAAAAACCTGTATCCAGAATATAACAAGACAGTCTTACAATTCAGTAATTAAAAAACTCAACTCAGTTTTTAAAAATGGGCAAAAAATATGAGCAGAAATTTCACAAAAGAAAATGTGTAAATGGCCAAAAAGCACATGAAAAGCTGCTCAACATTTCATCTCATCAGGGAAATAAAGATGAAGACTACAACAAAATATCGCAACATGCCCATAAAAACAGCGAAATTTTAAAAACATTGACAATACCAAGTGTTGACGAGTGTGTGGAGCAACTGGAACTCTCGCACACTGTTATGGGCATGGAAGTGGTCCAGTTGCTTTGGAAAACAGCTTGGCAATTTCTTATAAAGTTAATTATACCATTATCATTTACTCAATGATTTCAATCTTAGGTAACTAATCGAGAGAAATTGAAACATATATCTCAGCAAAAATTTGTGCATGAATGTTCCTAGTAGCTTTATTTCCTTTTTTCTTAAGATTTTATTTATTTGAGAGAGAGAGAGAACATGCATGAGCAGGGGAAGGGGCAGAGGCAGAGGGAGAAGCAGACTTCCCACCAAGCAGGGAGCCCGATGCGGGGCTTGATCCCAGGACCCCAGGATCATGACCTGAGCTGAAGTCAGACACTTAACCCATTGAGGCACCCAGGCACCCCATAGTAGATTTATTTCTAAAACCAGAAACAACCCAAATGGCCATCGACTGTTGAGTGGATAAGCAAATTGCAGTATAGCCTTGCAATGGGATACTACTCAGAAATAAGGAGAAAAGAACTACTTGAAACAACATGGATGAATCTCGCATACAGTGTGCTGAGAGAAAGGAGCCACATACCAAAGACTACATAATGTATGATTTCATTTCTACTCAATCTTTGAGAAAGTAAAACCAATCTGTAGTGACGAGCGAACAGAGCGGTGGTTTCTTGGGGGTAGGGTGGGGAGACTACAACAGCGTACAAGAAAATTTTTTGGGTTGTTGGAGATAGTCTATTTCTTACTTGGGGTGATTGTTACATTAGGGGTGTATACATTTGTTAAAACTCATTGAACTGTATAAAGAGGGGACTTTCTATTATATGTAATTATACCTCAATAAAATGGATTTAAAATGAAAAATTGAACAAATAAAATGAATCACAAGCATTTGAATAAATAACAGCATTTATTTTTATTAAGGGTTCAAAATCTACAAACCAATTTCGTAACCAAATTTTCTCATACATTGAAAGAGAGAAATATTACATAGGAGAAAAACTCCACATCTTGACCATGTTCTCACTGCAATCTCAGGCTCTGGAAAACAATGATGCATTCATCACATAAGTAAGAAAGAATAGGAGAGTAAAACCTCCCTTCTAATCATTCCAGGGATCATTCGGTTCCTACTTAATTGAGTTTTTCCCTGCCCAGATGCCCAGAAGTAGGAAACTGGGTATTCATCTACAAAGCACAACAAATTCACAAATACTAAATTCGATTCCTCTCATCTCCTTCTATAATTTCCACAGTTGTGTAGAATGTAGAACAGATTGGCCTCCATTAGAGCCAGGAGAAGGGAAAGGGAATTGCCACACTGGCTTAAGAGAACTATCTGCTAAAAATACAACTTTCTTTTATTGTCTGGCAAAGTGGCAAAGAGTTCCAAAGTAAACATACTATATGTTTTGCTTTGAGCATTATATTTCATTGACAAATAGTATAAGTTTTATAACACAGGCTGCTGACATCTGTTATAAGCAAGGTTTTGGAAGAGCTTTTGGGCACATCCCCCCTCACCAAAAGCTAGATTAAAATGCTTTCGTGTGGTGGGCTGGATGCCCGTAGTGTGCTATGGAACACACATAGGCAACAAAACTGTGTGCAGCAAGTGCTTCATGGAGGAAGAGTCCTGAAGGTTCGGAGAGAGAAGGAATTCACTGTGAAAGTAACCTACATCACCCTTATGGAATTTGGTATGTTGGCAGGAGTGAATTTTCTGTTTCTGTTTTCCAAGTGAATGGCCTCATGCATGACTCATGTTTTAGAGAACAGGGGCAAACACCAAACTGTGTGTCTTCTTGGTATCTTAGGTCGTGAAACAATTCTTCCCTTGTTAAGTTCCTTAAAGGATACCTCCTTCTCCTAGTCTCCTTTCTGGACCCAAGGGAGCTGCCTTAGTTGGCGATTTGCATGTGGTTCTGCATAAGGGCCCCCATGATCGGTATTTGCCTTCACCCCTGCCTGTTTGGGGTAGCAGATAGGCCAATAGGATAAAAACCCTGCCCTATGTGACTGTTTATTAATATGCTGTGTGGGAGAGTGTGGTGGGGGCCAGCGCCTTTGCAGATCTGCTCCTTACCCGATATCCCCATAAAGACGGGGGAACTATTTTTCTCTGATGAAACAATGAGTAAGAGAAACCTAAAAGATGTCCAAGGTCACCTTCTAGGCACCGTCTGGGCAGGCAGGGCTTGTCCCTGGGATTACATCTGCTTTTGTTTTTCTTTGTACTATCTTCAAAATATAGACAGTTTCCAAAGATCTATCTCAGGTCCTTGTCTCTGCTCTTGACCCTCAGCAATACCACTCACCCCACGGCTTCCTCTTTCATCTGCATCCATCCAGTGCCTGACATTGAGTCTATGAAGGTGAATCTAACTCACGTGGGGCTCTCTGGATGCTCACAATCATACAGGAAGCCAAACATGGTCCCCTTATTAGGTAACTGGTTTATGACAGAAGTGTGCTCAGATATAGACTGCCGGGATGGCGTGACAGAAGGTGTGATCCAGGGGGTCAGGGGAGTGTTTGTAGAGAGAAATAGGGAGTTGGCCGGGGAAAAGGGGTCAGAGAGGGGAAGAGCATTCCAGGTAGAAGGATAATTATGAACAAAGGCATCAAACTGCCTTGGGGGAATTACAAGTATATTGGTTTGAATTAAAATATTCACAGCAAATTCCCATAGAGCTCTTACTATGCACAAAACACTGTCCAAGCTTTTTTTCTTACTCCTACCTATCCTTCAAAGCCCAGCCCAAATGATGCTTCCTGTACAAACCCTTTCCTGATCTCTCTTCATGGAAACAATCTTACTTTCCTTTGGACTTACATAGCTTTGACTTGTGACATTTATTTCTTTATCTTGTAGATTAGTTAATAAAGTATCTCTGATACACTGTATTTGGCTGTATGCCCTGAGAGCCTGGAAACAGGCAGATAGATGCATGTTTCATCTCTCCCTCAGAGCACCCAGCACAATACCCTGCACATGGTTGCTACTAAAAAAATTTGCTCATCACTAAAAGAGTGGATGAGTGAACGGTCTCTTCAGGCAGTATCGTGGTAACTCACTATCACTTTTTCCTTCCTGAAATCACTAGCTGTGACTTAAGATTCAAATCCCTGCCATCTTGGTGACACAGACCTCATGTCCATTTCCAGGTCTCTTTTTCTCCCAGGAAAGCTTTAGCGTATCTAAAATCAACTGTTTTCCTCTCACATTCTGAATAATCTTAGGGTTTTTTCCATTCCATATATCATGAAAAGCACTTGGCTTAATGTCTCACATAGTAAGTTGTGGTTGTTTTTACTTATATTCTCTCCTATCCCCTCACAGAAACTATTCCCTTCAGCTCCCTCAGATAAATCAAAGCCCAGACTTTCATTTCATGGACATCAATATTAATTGAGAACATATTATGTGCCAAGCAATGCCAGTAGTTTGGTGGGGAAGACAGATGTGCCGAGAGGACTCCGTGTGTTTAGCGCCCAGGGCACAGGGAGCAGGAGAGGGAGGTGTGTGTTGGAGGAACTGATGCCTGAGTTCAGTTGTGAAGAAGATGGAGCCAGGTGCATGGCACAGGGTGGCAGAAGGCAGAAGGGTAGTGGTGGAAAGGGAGGGAACATTCCAGACAGAGTGGAGAGAATATAGGACTGGTCTTGTTTATGAAGCCCTGTCTCTCTCTCTCTCAGCGCTCCTGCTAAATTACCTTGGGTGTTTTTCTTAACGGACATCTGGTCTCCCCAGCTCTACTGTAAGTGTCTTAAGAATAAAGATGATGCCACTTCGTTGGGATAGCGAGAAATTGCTAAAAGTAGCAGGCAATATTAAGAAGAGCAGCTGCTGGCTAGGTGTTGGAGGGATGAGTGCAAGGTCTGCAGAGGTGGGCTCCTTTAAATGAAATGGAAGGTTTTGTCCCCGTGTGTAAAGATAGCTCCACTCGTGCCTTGAAATGAAGAGTGAACAGACGATCGATAGCTTCTAGCTTCTGGCCTGGGTGTGGTAACATCCAGGCCATTAATATGCTGTTGGGCCCTTTTCCACGGGCATTTGTTTCCTGAAGCTGTGCTACAGCATTTCTGAGGTCCTTGGCTCCCTCTCCTACCATTTGCACACCCTTGGGGAAGAAGAGCTCTCTCTCTCTCTGTTTATGAACGAGGTAATGTGTGTCAAATTGCCTTGGCTTAACCAGGCAATCGTGTACCTTTACAAGGTACGGGGAAATGTTTCTCTGCGGTCAGATTGGCCCATAATGCACATCTGTTCTCTTGACCAAACTCCAGCAATCTGCCCTCGCTTAGCTGCTAACTCCACAACCTGCTCCTGGCTGGCGGCCCAGGCCCAGCAGGATAGTCTCTGTGTGGCCCGCCAGCTGGGGTTCTGGCTGTCCAGAGGCACTGAAGGATGGCAGTCAGAGGACTCCAAATTCATGGGTCCTCATAGCTTCAGGGCATCCCCAGAAAATCTACAGAGGGCTCCGGAGGGATCCCAAGGGACAAAAAGAGACGCAAAGAGGATTTGCCTACGGAGAAGCAATGAACACTGCTGTGGGGAAGATCAGAGTGGAAACTGAAACCAGTATCTGCTTGATTTTTCCTTTTAGAAGATGACCTACGAGGGGGTTGAATTCAATGAAAAGCCAGACACATTTTTGTCCTTCCCCGAACTCTGGCTTTCCCCAAATTCCATGCATGGGTTCCGCACAAAAGTAAATCCCTGTGAACGATGTGCAGCCACTACCGGGAACAGTGTGGAATTAAGCCCAGTTGCCTTCATGGAGGACTTCATTTCCAAAGACCTCCATACCCAGCACCTCATGACTTCTCACCATCCCACGACCTCCACCTCTTTCCCAGCTGCTGCCACCACTCCCCTGGATGACCGTAGCTTGTCACCTTGCTTCTGTTCTTGCCCCACAGTGGACTATCCTCAACATAGGTGCTGGGATTTGCCTCTTAAAATAGGGCAGACCCTGTCACGTCTCAGTTTGAAACTTTCCAGTGGCTTCCCCCTGACACACAATCAAAGTCAAGATCCTCATGTTGGCCATC
Source organism: Phoca vitulina (assembly GCF_004348235.1). Lineage (NCBI taxonomy): Eukaryota > Metazoa > Chordata > Mammalia > Carnivora > Phocidae > Phoca > Phoca vitulina. The sequence continues at coordinate 41,952,338 of NW_022589707.1, read as the reverse complement.
AGGGCCCTCCTTTTATTCCTTCCTGACCTCAATTCCTTCCCTACCCCTCGCTCACTCTGATCCAGCCATGCTGACCTTCTTCTGTTCCTTTTGTTGGGCACTCCTCCCCCAGATGTCTTTGCTTCTTTGCTCAACCGGCCCCTTAAGTCATTCCCTCACCGTCTTCTGGTCTTTGCTCAAACGTTGCCTCTTCCACGGAGCCTTCTTGTCACTCCTGTGTGAGATTGCTCTCATGACCACCCAGCACTTCTGTTCCAATTCCCTGTTCTGCTTTTCCCACAGTGCTTATCATCCCCTGACATAATATAGATGCTGCTTTTGATTTTCTATTTATCTCCAACTTCAGTTTTGTCTGCTGATGTTCACTGCTGGATCCCCATGCCTAGAACAATGCTGGGCACATAACTGGTGCTCGGTAAAAATTGGTGGAATGAATGGATGACTGAAGGAAAATGGAATCAGCGTGAACTGGGGTTGTAAGATAAAAATTTCAAAATCTGAAAAGATAGAAACAGTGAAGTCTTCTGAGAACAAAAGAGTACCCTGGACTTAATCTTAGGCTGTGAACAATAATTAGTGCAGGACATGACACAGGACAGGATTGGTCGGCGAGGATAACAGCACTGCATTCAACATTCTGGTTGCGGATGTTATACACTGCTTCTTGCTCAGTTAAGAAAGAGAAAGCCCTGGAAGATGCAGGCATTAGTTATGAAAAAGTAGAAAGGAAGAGTTAAGCATGAACATTCATCTGTTTTTCATTTAATTTTTTTTAAGATTTATTTATTATTTGAGAGAGAGAGTGCGCACGCACATGTAGGGGCAGTGAGGGGCAGAGGCAGAGAGAGAATCTCAAGCAGACTCTCCACTGAGCACGGAGCCTAATGCAAAGCTTGACCCCATGACCCTGAAATCATGACCTGAGCCAAAATCAAGAGTCGGATGCTTAACCAACTGAGCCACCCAGGCGCCCCTCTTTTTCATTTAATAAATACTTAATGATTATCTGCTCCATGCATGTCACTCTGAGGAAGCAATGGAAGACCCCACACAAATCAGACACCTCCCTCTGGCCACACACATATGCTCACTTTCAGGGGGATAAGGCGAATGCAGGTTTTTGCCAAAAACCCAGGGCAAGATGTGACAGGTGCAGAAGTTACTGCGGTTGGGGTCTGGAAGAACCTTTGGAGGAGATGGCAGTGGACCTGGGCCCAGGGAGCTCTGTGTGAGCAGGCCAGAGTGTGGGAGGGAGCATTCTGAGCTGAGGGAACGGAACAGTAAAGTAAAGGGACCACATCCAAGGAGAGGGACTCAGTCACATGTAACCCCACTCACATAGCAACCTGGCTCCATTTCTCAGAGAGAAGTCATCTTCAAAGCTACCATAGAGGAGGAGCAACGTAGAATAAATCCAGCACCCTCCTCTCTTATGCTCTCATTCCATGGCTTCAAAGTGTGACCTCTGGATGAGCAACATCAGCGTGACTTTAGATGTTACTTAAGAGGTTAGAAATGTAAATTTTCAGGCCCTGCCCCAGACCCCTTGATTCAGAAACTCCGGGGTAGGGCCCAGCAGTCTGTGTTTTACCAAGCACTTCAGGTGATTTAGAGAACTGGTACCGTGGTACATTCCCCATTATGTTCCCCAATCAGCAGCCATAACTTGGGAGTCATGGGGGCCCCAGCAAGGAAGTCTGATCCTCAGTAGGAAATGCCAAGACCAGGCTGCAGGACCCCATCCCCACCCGGGCCTGCGTCTATGTGTGCCGCAGGCTGATGGATGGTACAATGGCCCAGATCATTCTTTCAGAGAAGCAGACTTAGAACTTCCTGGGCTTTGGGCACAAATCCCAGTGTCTCCCCTATCCCAGTCTGTTGGCAGTTTCTCTTTCTGTAGCACAGAATTAGAGTTCCACTCTCAGTGCGTTGAGTTAAGCATCACCTTCTTCAGGGACCTTATTCACGGTGTCAGTGACTCTGGGAGGACAGCAGTCATTTGTGTCAGGAGGTCTTGTCCTCATTTTCTTTCTTTCTTTTTTTTTTTGCAGATAAAGGTTGGTTTTATTGAGTAACTGATCTGTGTTACTGCCGAGGCCACTATGTTTGTCCTCATTTTCCTCACCATTACTGAGAGCATCCCCTCATCAATGCATAAAACACTGATGGAGGATCTGAGCCGTGTTGGGGGAGACTGAGCTCTGAGAGACCGTCACTAACCCTTCCCCCAGGGAAGAAGGCAGACCTAAGTGGGAGGAGGAGGTCGTGTGTGTTCGGAGGGACCACAGAAGAAGAGGGGCAGGAGAGGGAGGCAGGATCTCATGGTGATGAAGAATGTGGGCTTTGAGGCAGGCAGAATTTGTTTGAATCCTAACTCGGCCAGTTACTAGCTTTTTGATCTTGGGCAAGTGATCTATTTCTTGGTACTCAGTTTCCTCATTTGTAAAGCAGGTATAATCCCAACTCCCACAGGTGTTTGTCACAGAGAAAGGGGGCTAAAGATTGTCAAGTCTCTGTCACAGTGGCTAGCAGAGATGAAGTGCCCGATGACCGGCAGCTACAATGAGCAATGTGGCAGGGGACCAACGTGTCCTTGTTTCTGAGTTTGCTGAGGAGTTACTCCCCTCCCAAGTTTCTGCCCTTGGACCTGCTTGCTGACAGTAGGGTCAAGATGATGCTCCCTTGTTATACTCTTCTATTGGGACAGTGATTTCTGTGAGCATTCGATGAGCACTTGCTGGCCACAGCATGGCATTAAAGGAGCTAGGAGGGAATTGTGAAAAATGGGTAAGACCTAGTCTCAGGGTGTTCACAGCCTGGAAGTCCAAGTTCTTTTTTGGATGGTGGGATTTTCAGAGAAGTCATTTCATTCCATCCTTCACAAATCCTTAATGCCCTTCCACCCTAAAGACAAAAGAAGACACACGTGGGATGTACAACGTACATCTTCCTGATTGTCAAAAATTAAGCAGTCTGGAAACATAAGTGTTGGGGAGGCTGAGGATGAAGGGGGCCTCTCATACACAGCCAGTAGGAATATAAATTGACACTATCACTTTGGAAAACAATTGGGAACTGTCTAGTAAATTTGAACATCCATATATACCTGACAGCCCAGCAATTCCACTCCCATTATACACCTGGAGAATCTCTTCACATATGAACTTGAAGACACATGAGGAGTGAAAACAAAAAAACAAAACAAAATTGGAAACAGCCCAAACTTCCATCCACAGAAGGCTGGATAGATAACTGGTGGTCTTTACATGTAGTAGAACAGTCTACGGGAATGAAGCTGTCCTCATCAACTGTGACTATCTGCGTCACCCTGGCTCAGTCTTGGGTAACATAATATTGAGTGAAAAAAGCAAGTATTGGGAGGCTACTTAAGGTGGGTCAATAATGTTGAAAAGCTTCAAAAGCAAAACCAAACAATATATTATTTAGGATTATATATATAATATATATGATAAAATTATTTTTTAAAAATCAAACGGTAAGCACAATTTGGGACAGGAAGGGAACGCAGAGCACAGGTGTCTGCAGCAATATTGGCAATATTCTAATCCTTGAGCTGGGTGGCGGATTCGTCAGCGTTTGTTTATTTTATTGTTTCGCTTCCTATCTGATATTGCATGCGTTACATTGCATGTGTTCTTATGACTATATCACAAACATTGCATATAATTTTTTTAGTCTGGCTTCCGAGGCAGACAGGCAGGGGCATGAATCTCATTTCCCACATGATCTTGGGTTGTTACTTCCCTTCTCGAATCTGTAATGCTTAAATCTACCGAGAGCCTACTGGATGCCAGCCCACTGTGCTATGTACTTTCCATCTAATATCTGTTAGTTCTTGCAAAGTCTCTTTGATGTGGATAATGTTCCCATTTTACAGATGAGGAACTGAGGGCAAGGGAGGCCAGTAAACTCACCAAGGGCTCAGCTAGTGAGTGGCAAGGCAAGAATTCCAAGACAAACCTGACTCGAAATCCCTGCCTCTAGCCAGATACTGTAACCCTTCCACATTCGTGAAATCAGGATCATTTTCATACTGCGGCACCGGGTTGTTCCGAGTCCTGAGTGCCAGTGAACCTGTGGAGCATGTTATAAACTTAAAGGCCCGTGGAGCACTAGATGTTGGTAGGAGCCGCCAGCCTGTCCCCTCTCATGAGGCGCTGCCTTTCAGACTCAGAGGGGCTGGCGTGGAAGCAGGTGCGGGGCGTACAGTGCATGGGGCTTTTACCCTGCACCAGCTTTCCTGTGGGCATTTTGGTGTCTGCAGCCTTAAGAGGCCGGGCCTTGGGTGTGTGGGGGGGGTTTAGTAAAACAAGGAATCCTCACTCCAGGGTGGATCTTAAATGCACCTGAACTGGGAACACGGGGCGGTGGTGCCAGGTCTTTGCTTTTCCACACTTAGGAGGACGCTGTGCGTTCCCGCTGTGCCTGCCATGGTGGTGTGAACCCCTGTGTGGAGACGGGCACCCACATAGGCCACTAGGGGGATAGGCAAGTGGCCCGAGGGCTGGCCCGGCCCCATAGGCACTGTGATCACCTTCAATTATAGCAGCTTAACTGGCTTCTTTCTCATTAGAAATATGGGGACGGCATTTAATGCCCCCACGGGCCTCTTGTCTGGTTGATAACATCTTCCCATCTGTTTCCAGCAATGGATCCCTCCAACTTCTTAAAAGCCCAATCAGAGACTTTGCCTTAACTAGGAGAGAGTCGGGGTGTGGGTAGGTTAAATGCGGGAATTTCTGCTGGCTTCAGCACAGTGATTTCTGGAACTCATTGGTTTTGGCTTTTTTTTTTTTTTTTTTTTTTTTAAACAAACTGACCGAGGTTAGTTCCCTTTCTAATTGATTAATCTCTTATGCTTGGCAATTACGTGGATTTAGAAAGTGGGTAGGATTTGGTTCTCCTGGAATAGAACTCATTTGCCATTTGTGATAAAGAGCAAAATTCAAGAGTCTGTGGCATGCAAAGCAAATGGGTTTTGCCTTTCTTAGATGTACACCCTGGGCTTCTGATTCTTGCACTAATCGTAGCTAAATTAGAACAACTGGCTTGTTTATTTCAGATAATTTATAGCCATTCTGTGTTTTTTTCCTGTTGCCTTTGAGAGGGGAAAAAAAGCCACTGTTTGTAGAATGCTCATTATGCTCTGGGCTTTTTGTGTCTATTATTTGATTTCATTCTCATGACATCTCTGGAGGAAAGCATTATAACCTCTATTTCACAGATGGGAAACCCAGCTAAGAATGTGTCACGTTCAAGTTTACAGTTTATAGAGGAGCTGGGGTTTGACCTCAGGTCAGCTGGCCCCACAGCCTTCCACTAAGTTCACTGCTTCCCAGGCCTTCCAGTGTGGGTCAATCTGGGCCAAAAAAGGAGGGCTGGAGCAATGGGGGGCTGACAGCATGGTCCTCCCTGTTGATTGGGAGGTTGATTGCAAGCGTTTCTGTTACTACTCCATGTGAATAGTTTCTTTTCCCATGTAGTGACGTGGTCTCACTCGTATTTTGTGTTGTAATTTGATGTTCCCTTGAGTTTCCAACCCAGTTCAACCACTTACCTTCTCCACGTAACAAGTTCCTCATTGATAAAGCTGGGATAATAATAGTATTTACTTCTTAGTTGTTATGAGTTAAGTAAGGTACCACTGTAATATGTATGGGTGCCAAGTAGGGCTCAATAAGGGGGATCTGTTACAGTGACCAGCCCCGAAGTGCACACCTTCTGCGGCCAATCAGAAACAGCTTGTCATGGTCTGCAAAATTTGAAATTCCTGAGTTTGTGTCACAATATGTTATTAAGAAAACATGACTCTAAGGTACTCTTCCTATTTGGAAAGTGATTGCTGGTATTGGAATTTATGGCTTTCGCGTGTTTGTTTGCTTTATAGAGTGTATAACTTGGGAAATGTGTACTTTAAGCTCCCTATTCTTTGCAATGAATGCATCTTCATTCTCTCGCCTGCTGCCAAATATTTATGTAGTATTGGATGCGTTCATTCACTTATTCAGCGAATATTGAGCGCCTCCTTCATCTTCCTAGGGCCTCGGAATGTGTCCCCTAGGTTCCTATACACAAGGAGGCCAAGTTCTAGTGCAGGGAGACATATACTTCCATAAACAGTCATATCACTCATATCACTTCATATCACATATAGGAAATACGTTGGAGCCAGGAGAGGAAGCAGCTATCTGTGTCTGGAGGAAAGGGGGAGAGCAAGGGAGACTTTGAGATGGAGGAAACCCAGAGAGAGGAATGGGAGGCATGTGACATTCTTTGTCTCAAGACTAAGGGGTGTGATAGGGTCAAACGCAGGTTACATGTGAGGGAGGCAGAAGGCAAGCCAAGTAAGGCCAAGAGTCCAGATTAAGAAGGAATTTCCAGGCCACGCCAAGGATCTGGGGCTTTATATAGACACACCCAGAAAACTTTACAGGGGTTTAATGGAGTGGGAGCATCAGATTTCCATTGTAGAAGGAAAGAGGCTGAGACTGGAGACAGGGAGACCAGTTAATAATAAGAGCAGTTTGTGTTTTAACTCAGTCCTCAAAAGTACCCTATGAAGTAGGTACTGCTGTTACCATTTTACTGATGAAGAAGCTGAAATACAGAGAAGAAACTACCCCAAGGTTCACACAGTGACTAAGAAGGGGCCACTTGGATTTGAACCCTATCAGCATGACTCCAGAGTCTGCAGATATGAATGCTAGACAATGGTATTTTACTAGAACTCTACCGTCTAAAAAACCATAATAATAGTTCTCATGAGAAATGGTGAATACTGAATAGCCCTGTATAGCCCTGAGGCTGCAGGATCAGGGGACAATTGTCCTCTGTAGCAGAGGTTGCTACCTGTCCACTCAATATCCATTCTCTCTCTTAGAACTCCCCATTTTTATCTGAGCACCTGACTGCCTGGTATATAGATTATAATCCCCAGCTATCCCTGCAGCTAGGTGTGGCCATGAGGCAAAGTTTTGGCAAATGAAATATTCGGGAGTGTTGTATGACAGCTTCTGGAGAATTCCCTCATGATTGGCACATGCCGTTTGCCTCCTTCTTCCTGATCCCTTTCTCCATCCTGCTTTGTGGAATGTGGATGTGGTGGCTACCACCTTAGATCATGGCAGCAGGAGCTACTCCCTGGAAGGAGCATGGACACCTGAAGTCTTGGTGAAACAGAACTCCTACACCAGCCTGATTTTCTCTGACGGACAGGTACATTTTTATTTTGCTTCAGACAGTGTTATTTTGGGTCTTTGTTACTTTTAGCTGAACCTAATTCTTACTAATACATATCCCCAACTTCCTAGGGGAAAATGATAAATGTTGAAAATATGATAAAGTAGAAGGATCCATGTAAATGAAATCAACTCTGCACGTTGTAAAACAAAAATCACCATTCAATTTGTTTGGCAACAGTTTAGAAATCTCAACATTTTTGTCAAGGTAGATGATGGAAACAAGGAACACTATGATCAGTGGAAGAGGTGGACCTGATTTCCCAGTGTGTCAGGGTCAGGAGAAACAAATGTGCCAGCATTCCATTGTGTGGGGGTCATACTCCCCACTACCACCCCAAGGAAAGTGATCACCTGTAGCAGATTTTATTATTAGTCCCCACCCCCTCCCTGTAACAATAGGATTATACATCCATGCTCTTTGCAACGTAACATTGGAAATGCTTCCTTGTAAAGTAGGTGGAATATACATTCCCTTGCCATTAATTTCAGGGCTTGCTCATGCAACTTGCTTGATCAATAAAATGTTAATTGTTGCAATATAGGTAGAGGCTTTAAATATGCTCGGGTGGTTTATTTGCTTCTTACACTTATGCCATGTACTGTGGGAAGGACATGTCCTTGAATGAGATACTCATGTATAAAAATTCATGAATGCTCCTTTTAAGTCAGTATAAAGATGTGAAGATACCAACCTGGAAGCATCATGACCCAAAATGATGGCAGATCCTTTTATTTTGGTAGCAGCTTCATGCACATTTAATTCAATTCCATACCATTCACCGGTTTAAAGTATACAATTCGGTGGTTCTTTGTATTTTTACAGATCTGTGTAGCCATCATCACAATCAATTTTAGAATACTTTCATCAGCCCCCAAAGAAACCCCATACCCTTTAGCAATTACCTCTTGCTCCCCAAATTCCAGTCCCCTTCTCCATCCTGAGGCAACCACGAATACACCTTCCCTTTGGATTTGTCTGTTCTGGACACTTCATATAAATGGGAAGCATACATTATGTATTCTTTTGTGACTGGCTTCTTTCACTGAGCGTAATATTTTAAAGGTTCATCCATGTGATAGCATGAATTGTTACTTCATTCTTTTTATTGACAAATAATATTCCATTGTGTGGCTATGCTACATTTTATTTATCCATTCGTGAGCTGATGAATTCAATGGTACCTTTGTGTAACCACAGAAATATGCAGAAGGAAGAAAAGTGGTGCAATGTGCTGATGACTTGACGAGACCGGTCATGTCCACATAGCATTATACCCACACAATAGTCCATTTCTCATTGTAAGTAAATATGTTGCCATATGATTTAATATACCAGTCTCTCCAAGACTTACTAACATGAGACAGTGTCTCCAGGTACAATCAACTTACAATTCCACATAGCTCATGGAGACCAAAACTTTCTTACCAGGTAACTAAGCCTATTCTTCTATCTGGTCCACTGTGTGATGCTATCAGAATTCTAGTGTTACTTCCTCCATCATGGCATGTACTCTGGGGTATCTTTGTTTTACTGAGACAGCCGGTTTACTGACACCCAGTTTCAAATGTATTTGTCCATATTGTTCACGGTCCACCAAGGACTCTGTCATCTCAATTACCATGAGAACACTACAGTGACTAAGGAGTCCTGGCGTCCCACCAGGCCAGAAATGCACCGTATCGGACTAGAGCAATTTTCTTTGGAGCAGTGACTGTCAACCCTAGAGGTGGAGTAGCACTACCTCAGAAGTGTGCCCTTCAAAGAGTAATATTTTGTCCCATTGCTTTGGTTTAATTTCGACTGAATGGAAATTATTATGAAAGAAGGGCAAGAGAATTACATCTTACCAAAAGTGCTCAGAGACTTGCAATTAGTAGATAGGTAAGTAAGTCCTGGAGACTGAACTCACAGCCGAGTGATTCTAGTTAGCAATACTGTATTATAGACTTCAAAGTTGCTAAGAGACTAGATCGCAATTGTTCTCACCACAAAAAAGAAATAATAATTATGTGACCTGACAGGGTTGTTAGGTAAAGCCACAGTGGTAATCATATTGCAATATATAAATGTATCAAATCAACATGCTGTATATGTTAATCTTACACAGTGTAATATAACAATTATATCTCAATAAGAAAAGAAAACGATCTTTCATGACAAAAAAAAAAAAGCGTTCAGGGGAACATGGGTTTAGAAAGTTTAAAAAATACTACATAAAAAAAAAAAAATACTCCATGGCCAGTAAACCCCAGTGCCTGCAGGACCAGATGGGAAGAACCAGTCACATGGAAGGATTGGAAAGAACTATCAAGCTGGAGAATAGAGATCAGCTACATTTTTAAATTAAATGCTGATAACGTTAGACATGGATAATCCAAAGATGGGTAAAAATATACTTAGACATTATGAAATGCACTCTTGAAGAACCCTGTGAAAGAGATTATAAAGCCCAGTTGAGATCCAGGGAGGACAAATCGGGGATTGATTTGCCATTCCCGACTCAGCTTGGAGTATAAAGTCAAATGGCTCTTCTGGGATATTTTCCACACATATAGGGAAGAATTACTCTGTGATATCTTACAGATTTCTGATCAATTTATTTGAGAGAATTTATACATGTAAGCTCATGGGGTATTTTTCAGTTTAAGGACCATCACGGGAAGAGCATCTTTCCTGTGTTTGGTGTCTTTGCCGATTGGTGGCTGAACAGAAATCTCCCCATTACCCCAATCAAACAGCGACCTCAGGGCTTTCTTCTCCTAATTCACCAAATGCAAAAGCAACCAGACGACATCGCCTCCATTCCCAAAGGGCAGCCCATTGAAGTGGCTGCACTTGCCAACCCTGCCCGGGCTTCTGCAAGTCAGTGGCAGCTCCCCCTGCAGGTAGAAAGAGGGAAAAGGGGCCAGAAGTCAGCAAGAGAAGAAAGAGGAACTGCCTCGGCGATGAGTAAAGCTTCATTATTATAAAAAAGGGAACCACGGTTTTCTGTCCCCGTTTTCATGATGAAGTAAAACAAAATGGAAAAGAAGAGCGAGCGAAGTGATTGCTTAGTAAACGGCCTCAAACCTAGCACGTGTTTATTTAAGCGTCTCTGTGCAAACATAACCCTGGGTGTCCGTTAAATCAGCAGGCATGTCAGTTGGCACTTCTGGTTACAGACCATTTTACGGTCATACATCATTCATAGCCGTAAAAGCCATTTGCCCTCTGTCACCCAACCAATCAGGATCCAGCCAAGAGGAAGCAGAGCAGTAGCCTGGCAGTTTTCTCCAGGCTCCTCTGAATTTCCTCAACCTGGTTCAGCAGAATGTCACAGAAAATTAACTCTCCTGGGTTATTAAGAACCCCTTCCCTTTCCCCTCCCTACCGAACAGCAATGTATGATTTCAGGCTAATATTTACCCCATCACAAGCAACCCCTGGGGACGTGGTCCGGGGTAAAAGGCGCAGGCGCCCCACACGGGGCCGGCATCGCACCTGCTGCTCGGAACCCCACGAAGGAAGGTGCCCCTCGAAGGAAGGTGGGGGCACGGCTCGCCATGCCTCTGCAATTCACTCCTAAGGCCCACTTCGAGCAGATTTGAAATTGATGTCAGTATCGAAGCCACCCAGTGGGTAACCTTGATCTGCCCTTGCATCTCTCTTGCGAGTTCATATTGTTTCACTCCTCGCCTCCTCACTATTATTTTGTGATCGAAACGGAGATGTCTGCCAAGGCCTGGTGACCGCCTCGGGCCTTGCAGACCATGCATCTTGCGGTTCTTCCCAAATGCCTTTGCCTCCGGGATGATATTTGGCTCGAAATGCCTCCCCAAGTCGAGGGTCCTCCTTTTACATTTATTATTTCTTAACTCTTTCTGGGTGCACCCCTTCATTTATGAATAAGCCTACCGAGTCGTGGACACCACCCCAGGGGGCACCGGGATGGCCCAGCCCCCCCCCCCCCCCCCCGCCTCACCCCCGTCTCTCTCTTCTCAGGTCTCTCTCTGGCCTCTCCAGTTGTAATGGGCTAGGATCAATTTTCCAGTGGCAGCTTGGCAATAATAGTGCAAAATGTATATTAATACAGAAATAGATTGTGAAACTGTCCTTAAACAAACAAATGAGCCACTTTAAAATATTACTGCTATAAATGACCATGACAGTAGCACAGCACATATAATAAAAAATAGCTGCTCAAGAGAAGCTACTGAATTACTATAGTAATAAACCAGATGTGATTATTATCATTTAACACGGTCATTGAATACCATGAATCCCTGAAGCCATTAAAATATTTATGATTAAACATTTGCTATTCCTTATAACAGAACATATAGTTGGGTACTAAAAAACTGTTAAAGTATTATTTCAGCTAATATATGCCAGTTCTATAATAGAGGTCAACCAACATTGCCGGAATTCTTTAGAAGAGGGATGAACAGCTGCCTCTCCATATCTTGACATACTTCAGGATGTTTATGCTAGTAATATATACTCTCATGGTCCTGGGGAGGGTGTATCAACTACACACTACTAAGGTAAAAATATGTTCCTGTTCTTTATATTCATGAACAGATGTGGGCTTGGGGGCTGTTCTGGTCATTTTTCTAGAAAAAAAGTGATGTAACAGATGCTTTCAAAGCCCTGCTCATATCCCGTGGCCTTTGTCTTGAGCATTCTTCAGCAAGCATCTCCACCAGGGGGGGCCTCCATTTGGCCCACGGGGGCCGGAAGAAGGGCCAGGGAATTAATGGCCCTGGGAGTGGCCCTTAGCCTTGGCCGATGGAGCTGGGGAATAAATATCTTGGCCAAATGTATGGACATAGCTCTCTTTCAAGCTCTGTCCTTTGCCTGCGCTCTTGACCCTGGTCGCTTTCCTGATGATTGTTTTCAGTTAAAATTTTAGTTCCGTTAAATACAAATTGGGTTTGTTAAGCTAGGCAAAAATATGACAATCGGTGTCTTCTCAAATTTAACTGGAGACACTTCTGAGCCACAAGGTCAATCTTTCGGGGCATTCGCTTCTCATCTCTCTTCCTGTTTCTCGGCAGTCCCAGCTTCATCAGTGGATGGGGGCTATTGCCAGGAAAGGAACTCATCCATCCGTGGAGCGTCCCAGTGATCGCCCAGGAGCGGAGAGCTCCGTGCTGGAAGAAGAGCTGAATGAGAATTCTTCATCACTATTGCTTGAGGTTCACCTGAAGATTTTAATTATTCATGCTCCCAGATTGATCTTTCATCAATCACCTTCCTTATATCTTTAGAGACATATTTTCCAAGAAATAACATGCTTGAGTTGTTTGAACCCTGCCAAGGGATGATGTGGTAAGAAACAAAAATGTGAGAATTTTGGAAGGAGCTCTATTCCTTACCTGGTGTGTATATATATATATAAAGGAGTTATATATAACTCTATCTCGTTTCCTAGCTTGCTAGAGGCTTAATTTTCTCATTTGTGAAAGGGCCAGAGCAACTGTATAAATTGATAAAATGTGTATAGAGCATTTACATAGACTACCAGATGAGTAATAGGCATTTAATAAACGTTAATTTATTAAATGATGAATGAATGGTGAATATACCCACAATGAAGCTGTTCTATACTATCCTGGTGACAACTAAATTCTTGGCATCAGATATTACCTGTTGGGAACCCATTTCATCCCCAGCATGTCTCTCTCTAGCTTCCCATCATATGGTTTGGGCAGTGTTATATATCTCTGTCATGTGGGATCCATATTTGTCCTTATACTCCCAAATTATATTTGTCTAAGTCCATCCTGCTCTTGCTGTGGTTTCACATTTGTAGGTTTAATAACCTGGGCAGCTGTCTGATGTATGTACAGGAAAACTCACAAAACCTCAGAGTGGAATAAAAAACATTTTCGAAGACCCCTGCTGGCTCAGTCAACCCTAATGAGCTATTAGATCATTAGAGACTCTTTGCCATCAATTAGTCATTAGATCGGCAACCATTCACTGATGACAGGGCTCTCCTACTTAAAGGGATAGTGCTATTAGAATGCAAAAGGACCATTGCTGGAATCTCTGAAACTCTGAAAAAGGAGCTCCATGTGGTCTTTTCAACTGTCAGTTACTCCAAAACCTAAAATGAGGCTCATCTACGATAGCTGCTTACATTTTCAGGTCACATTGACTTACTAAGAATTTCCAGTGAAAGGGCAGAAGACATGAACAGACATTTTTCCAAAGAAGACATCCAAATGGCCAACAGACACATGAAAAAGAGCTCAATATTGCTCGGCATCAGGGAAATCCAAATCAAAACCTCAATGAGATACCACCTCACACCAGTCAGAATGGCTAAAATTAACAAGTCAGGAAATGACAGATGTTGGCGGGGATGCGGAGAAAGGGGAACCCTCCTACACTGTTGGTGGGAATGCAAGCTGGTGCAGCCACTCTGGAAAACAGTATGGAAGTTCCTCAAAAAGTTGAAAATAGAGCTACCATATGATCCAGCAATTGCACTACTGGGTATTTACCACAAAGATACAAAAGTAGGGATCCGAAAGGGTACGTGCACCCCAATGTTTATAGCAGCAATGTCCACAATAGCCAAACTGTGGAAAGAGCCAAGATGTCCATCGACAGATGAATGGATAAAGAAGATGTGGTATATATATACAATGGAATATTATGCAGCCATCAAAAGGAATGAGATCTTGCCATTTGCAACGACGTGGATGGAACTGGAGGGTATTATGCTGAGCGAAATAAGTCAAACAGAGAAAGACATGTATCATATGACCTCACTGATATGAGGAATTCTTAATCTCAGGAAACAAACTGAGGGTTGCTGGAGTGGGGGGTGGGGTGGGAGGGATGGGGTGACTGGGTGATAGACACTGGGGAGGGTATGTGCTCTGGTAAGCGCTGTGAATTGTGCAAGACTGTTGAATCTCAGATCTGTACCTCTGAAACAAATAATGCAATAATGTTAAGAAAGAAAAAAAGAAGAAGAAGAAGATAGCAGGAGGGGAAGAATGAAGGGGGGGAAATCGGAGGGGTAGATGAACCATGAGAGACGATGGACTCTGAAAAACAAACTGAGGGTTCTAGAGGGGAGGGTGGTGGGAGGATGGGTTAGCCTGGTGATGGGTATTGAGGAGGGCACGTTCTGCATGGAGCACTGGGTGTTATGCACAAACAATGAATCATGGAACACTACATCTAAAACTAATGATGTCATGTATGGGGATTAACATAACAAAAAAAAACATTAAAAAAAAAGAATTTCCAGTGAAAGAAGAATTAAAGGCTTGTTATAGTTTACATGTAGACATACAGCCCAGGCGGAGTAGAACGGGCTCAAATCCTCTTGTCCATGTGCCTTGTCCATGATTTCTGTGACTTTTTAGGGCCTCGTGTTCTTGGGGGTCTTTTCCTCCAGTACCTTGTTCTTGCTGACCTCGGGACCTGTCTTGGATCTCAAGGCTGCTCTTTCTCTCTTCTCTGGCCTGTGACCACCTAGACATACCCAGTTTCCTGGAGGCCTCCAATTACTACTCATAGAATGCTCTGTGTATGGACCTGTGCTGACAATTCCACTTGCATGCGTGTGTGCGCGCGCGCGTGCGTGTACACATGCTTGCAGATAGCCGATGTTACCTAGCAGTCCAGCTTGGCAGATAACTAACTGCTAATTAAGAATTGATATTGGACGTCATTATTGGTAATAGTTCCTTTTCATACCCACATCAAGGGAGATGCTTTTGCCAGCTTTCCTCCTAAACATCTCCCAGCAGCCGCTCTGCCGTTCTCCCTCAAAATACTCTTTCCCTCTCTCTGATTCTCAGGCTGCTCCCAGAACCTCAAAATCCCTCCAGTGTTACTAGGCAGAGCAATTCACCACTGTCTTGGACCCAATTGGAAAGTGATCAAATGGTCCATATAAGTATTTGCTAAAAGGATGACGGTTTTCTCCCCTAAGATGAATTCTGCTGCAGCTCAAATAACAGATGATTTTCCCCAAATATGTGGAATATTTGTACAAGCAAGCAAAGATCATGTGCATTAATGCTTGATATATTTTCAGGAATTGTGTTGGAGAACTCCGTTACCCACACTGCCTCCACCAAGACATAGCACTTTCTGGAATGAACCATGATCTCTTATGGTGGGCAGAGCCAAAGTTTGTCTCTGTCCAAGTGCATTCCTGACATTATAATGAGCAAATATGATTCCCAGTGTATAAATATTTGTCTAAAAATGCTTCCTGGCTATCTTTAAATGAAAGTAAATTTTATCACCTTTTAAACTAGTAAGAACACTTTGGAGGAGCATTCTTCTGCTGGGAATGTCCGAGACTCAATGAGGAGGATGAGTGCCCTTTTGAAGTGGGTGGAACTGAGTTGTCAGATCCTCTCTGCCCTAGAGAAGTGGGTGTTTGATAAAGACTCAATTGCTGGTGATGTTTACTTGAGAGAGTCTATTAATTTTAGTTCATTTATCTTCAAATTTACTTTAATGTTCTACAGATAACGTTAGTGTTTAGTTTTTTCTGCTAAAGAAGAACTGGAACTACAGAGTAAAGCTTGTGTCTTTGGTGAAATATGAGGGCACCTGGGTGGCTTAGTCTGTTAAGCGTCCCCTTCTTGATCTCAGTTCAGGTCTTGATCTCAGGGTCATGAGTTCAAGCCCCACATTGGGCTCCACACTGGGAATGGAGCCTCCTTAAAAAAAAAAAAGTGTAATGTGGTTCTCTAATATTAATTTTTGGGGGAATCCTGGGTTGATTCTTAGCAATAATGACAATAATCACTTTCTGATTTCTTTTTTGAACCAAGCTTTTACGTTATGTGGAGAGCAACGCAAAGCCCTGTTGGACATTATCACACGTTTTCTCATAGCGCCCCCTTGAAGCAGGTATATATTACCTCCTATTTTACACTGGAGGAAACCCATTTCATTTCACCTACATAATACTTTTTCCAGAAGTATGGGCAAGAACCACAGCTGTGTCGTTACCTGTTACTCACTGTGCCTAACTCAGTGCCTGGCCTATGGTGGGTACCTACGAAGTATTTGCCGACTGACTGGCTGGATCAATGAGTCAGTGCAGAGAGGAGGAGTAACTCACTCAAGGCCATTGGGTAGGAAGTGGACCCAAGACTCAAACCCACAGCTGCTGGACTGTTGAGCCCAAGCTCTTAAATGTCATGTAGCAATGACATCATGTAGCAATGACAGCTCCCATACAAAAACAACAGGTTGATTTGAACAATGATATCTTTCTTGCTGCCAAGGCACACAAGTCTTTGTGGAAATGTGAGCTCCATAGCAAAGCATCTTTCATCCCTGGGGAAAGACAGAATTCCTCCCTGAATTTATCCCCCTGAGTGGTGTAAAAGAACCCCTGACCCTTGGTGCACCCGGAAGCATCCCAAGCCTAACCTTCTCCAGGCCATGGTCAAAGCTCCAGAGAAATCTGTTTAAGACTCCAAAGTCTGGCCTGGAGAAATTCTTAATGGTCCAAATACAAAGGGGCAGAGTGGGCTGAGATGATGCGGAATTGAGGATGGTGGGGGCTGTGCAGAATTTCTTTTCTTAAATGAAAAGCCCAAATAAAATAAATAAATGAAAACATAAATCACAGTGTCTTCTCCGGGCTCCTGGCTGGAGGAAAACAAATTAGAAAGGGCTTGAATGAAAGGAGTATTGAAGAAGCTTGACTTGAATTAAGTGGTTATATATTTTAAAAGCACTTTTGTTGGGTCCTGTAAAAATAGCAAATAAAAAGATAGTAATATCCCCTGGCTCTGCAAGGCAAATACCAGTAATAAAGTAAGCTTGGCTATGTGTGTGTGTGTGTGGGAGGGTGGGGGCAGGGGGCGAAATTTAAGAGTATAAACTTCAATAGAAGGGAAAAGTAAAGCATTTGGTTTAGAAACACTTTCGTTTTTCCCTTAATAATTAATGATGAGGTGCTGTGTTTTCAAATAGATATCATGTGTCTTTCTAACACCATTCACTTTGCTCTTAAAATGGCCCCCAATGAAATTTAGAGACAGAACTTGAATTTTTTTTCTTTGACAGGCAGCCTCAAGGAGTTATTTCGGGGCTATCGAATACTTAAAATTTAGGGTCCATTTTACAATCCCTTCCTACATAGTCTGAAGGGAGTTTCATGGCAAAAACCGTAGCAAACATTTAACACAGGCACCACCAGCCAATTTGCAGTTCCTTTTTGACCTGCTGTGTTATGAGTTATTTAAAAATAAACATCAACTAGCAAGCTTAGATATTTTTACAATTACATAGAGGCTTGAGCAACAAATTCTGCAAAAATGGTTACGGGAGAAAATAACACAGGAAAAGTTACCAGGAAAGAGCTAAATGAACTTTCTCCTTGTTAAGAAATGTTTAGGTCCTTTTGTTTGTAAATGGCAGGTGGGTGGTACCATTCCAGTGTAATTTCAGAAAGCCATCTTCTGAATGTAATAAACATGTCTGCAATAATAGGATTCAGAAAATAGCAAAATGCATTCCAGACACCCTTTGATTGTGCATACAGAACAGAGAATTTAGCTATAATTGGCTATAACCCAGTTATGGACGGCAAATGACACACCATGGAGTTGGGTGATGTAGCAGCTCTGATTAGCGATGGTGCGGTTCAGCTGAACACCGCGCATAAAATAGCGGGCGTATGGTGACACAGCACCTTGCCTCCCTTCTCTTTCCCTCTCTCCCTCCCTCCTTCCCTCTCTCCCTGCCTCCCTGCCTTCCTTCCTCGCTTTCTTCCTTCTGTTTCATCGCAGTATCATAACTTAGACGAGAAAATGTATTTTGTTATTACTCAACGAATCAAATGTCAGCCAAGCCTTCATGCTCTTCAGAGAGTAACGGTCGTATGGAGAGGGGAAGTAGGAGCCCATGGGGAATTGACTTTTGGAGATCTAGATGTAATTTGAATCAAGAGTTATAATAGGAAATAAACCATTACAATAAACAAGGAAACATGTACACAATTACTTTCATGGTGTGATTTTATTCACTCTAGTTGAGAAAATAAAGAGATAATACTGACCGTAGCACCTGGGTATTTAATGCGAACTGTAAAATCTATTATATTAAACAAAGTCAAAAGCAATGTGAAAGATCTTGAATCTATTCAAGGCATGCACCTCATTACAGACTTAGCAAATTAAAACACAAATAGGATTAGAAAAGAATAATGTAACAATCTCCCACTACGGTCCCTAGAGCATTAAGTCATAAATTGGGTTTGCATTAAATTGTGCCTGCAGTATTGAATTCAGGGAAAGAGCTGTGGGCTGGAGATAAACCATGCTGGGCTACTCACCAACTTTGGCAAAGCTATGTGTTTTCTGAGACGTGTAGTAAATTTGTTAGACTATAGCAGGTCCACAAAAAAATGAGCACTTCATATCTTAATTAAAAAAACGGCAGTGTCATGCCGTATGTGGTTTGCAGAGATATAAATGCAGACAAAAATCCACATGTGAAACGGAGCTCTGTTACCTGCAGGAGTTTAAAGCAGTTAAATGCACTGCTTAATACCAGACATAATTGTTTGTTTTAACTCTCAACACCAAGTTTTTGATCAATTTTGTTTTGTTTTTATTTTTGTTTATTTGTTTGTTTTGCAAAGGAAGGAAGAAATGGAGAAAGCAAACCATCCTCTTTAGAGAGCACATGTGGGCTTTTAGGGTATTCAGAGGAACGTTCTCTTTCATTCCATGTGAAGATTAAACCTTAACTATTCTGGTTGATCTATAGAAAAATAGATGTGACTTATTTTTAAAAGCAAGTGAATGTACTAAAGTCAATTTTTTTTAAAGATTTTATTTATTTATTTGACAGAGAGAGAGACAGCGAGAGAGGGAACACAAGCAGGGTGAGTGGGAGAAGGAGAAGCAGGCTTCCCGCTGAGCAGGGAGCCTGATGCGGGGCTCGATCCCAGGACCCTGGGATCATGACGTGAGCCGAAGGCAGATGCTTAACGACTGAGCCCCCCAGGCACCCACTAAAATCAATTTTTTAAATGAGGCAGGCTTTGGAAAAACATTGTCCACGACAATGCATGTTTCTTCTGAAGGGGCTTACTCTCTTTGGTTTGTCTCCTAATCCCCTGTGTGAGGGAGACTAATCAGGAAGAGGAAATCGTTCTGATCATTGTAGGGCACCCTCATGTTACTTCCTATCTGCTACCTCTTTGCAAATGGGCAGGCCACATGCAGAGAGCCAACTGTCGGTCCTATCTCCTCAGGGCCGCTTTCGGGCACGGGACTCAATGTATTTTATTTTCTCTGACTTCTAAGGCTGCTATGAGATTTAGAGAAAATCGATGTAAAATGCCGAGATGCTCAAAAATGTTTGTCTCCCAGCTCCCTCTTCATCACGGAGTGGAAGTCATGAAAGTAACATTTGAAGGCAACCCAACTTCACTTGTGTGTGTGACCTTCCGTGCTTCGTGGTGTGCAGGAACTTTTAGGTTCTTGAGGGAAATATTTCTAGAGTGCCCTGTTGGGGGATGTCCAAGCATCCTCTTCCTGGGCAGTTCCGTTTCCCTTCCTCTGCCTCTGGGCTCCATCCTCTCCCTTCCAGCCCACACTGCTGCTCTGACGGCCAGGCGAAGGGTTTCTACATCACACTTAGTAGCAGACAGTCTGTTTCAATCGGCATTGTATAGTTTTAAAAGCTTATTTGAAAGTCTAAACAGCTCCCATTTTGGCTTTAGTAAGACAAATATGGACAAAAACACGCAGCGCCCCTTAAGTATGATGGATCCTGGGGACCGCTGAAGTTTCCCGTAGCCAAAGTCTGGCTCATCATAGGGGCAATTTTTCTGCCGCGTTATTTATGTGGTGGTTTTACTTCTAATTATGGCTCATGATGGCTGTTAGTGCTGAGCAGTAAGAGAGCAAACTGCATTGTACTGCCATTTAACTCCAGCCCATAAAACGGGTGATAAAGCTGAAGGCTTAAAACCAAAACAAAACCCCCCAAAATGTAACTTTCTATGACAAGCTCACATCCGTTTCTGCCATTCTGAGGCTGGAAACCTTCCCTGAGGAAGCACAGGGAGGTGGGTGACTTCTGAGGCCTGGGGACCTCAAATTTCGCTCAGGCTTCACCCTTAAGTAATCCTTTATTATAGACCAAACAACCCCAGACCGCGGATATAATTAACACATGCCAGGTTTAATCAGAACCAGTGTACTTGTTGTTTGGAAACTAATGAAAGCAAATAGAGGTTAGTTAACACCGTAAATAATGAAAGGTCTTTTGTTGTTCTCAATTTTGATTACTATTTTTTGATGCTAAGACAAATGCCACTTGGTGCGTGCATAAACAAAGAAGATAAATGGCCGGGATGAGAATGAGTTGTCCATAATCTGATTACAGTGATAGAGCTGGCTCCTAGGAGAACCGCACAGGGCTTAATGATTGGGTTGTTGTTCTTAATATGTCTAATGTTCACTCTTAAAGAAATCAAGAAAAATGTTAAGAGGTTACTGATATTTCACCGTGCCGTTGGGTTGTCTGTCAGAGATTCTGACAGGAAAAGAACATTCTCTGTGCCTGGAACACAATGTCAAAGCTAATTTGCCCAAATGACATTAGGAGGCATTTAAAACCAAAATCTGCCCCAATTCACTCCCTCTGCTGGCACGGCCATCGGGGGAAAGGCAAGGACAGGCTTGGTTTTGTGGAGGTTGCGATGCGATAGAATAGCTGTGAAATACCGCTAATCTTTGGCATACCTAGTTCCTTTTTCTTCTTGACAGAATGCTTCTAGATTTCAGTAAAATATCTGCTAGTGTTTGGAAAAGAAATACATTATTTAAAGGCTTGTGGCCACTCTAGCTTATTGGGATATTAAGGAGTGAACTTACAGTTATGGTCACATTTGGTAGGAGCTCATGTTGGTTGAATGCAATGATTTGCACCCCTTCTTTTAGCATGAGTTCCATGGTCCTGTGTGTGAGTGCACGTGTGTGTGTGTGTGTGTGTGCATGCACATTCACACGTACCATAACTCATAACTGAATGGTCCTACAAATTGAAGCCAGTCTAACAGAGAGGTCTCCCTATGTGCATTGCTCATTGCCTCCCAGATACCATCACTGTGGAGCCTGCAGTTTTCCTAACACATTTTATGATTACCCCAACGCGATTCAGCTATTAAGACCTCTGTTGCCTTTGAAACTCCAAACTGGACAATTGGATTTCAGATAAACAGGAATTGGGATACTCTGCTTATTTTAAACCAGCAACCCAAATGAGTTGGAATACTCTAATTTCAATTCATCAAATATATATTGAGAGCCCACTATGTGCTAGTGTCCCATTTTACAGATGAGAAAGCTGAGGTTCAGAGTGCTTAAATAACTCCCCCAAGACCCCTAGCTGAGTGGTTAGTTAGTAGTTTAGTCTCAGCTTTGAACAAAACCTAGTTCCCAGGTCCATACTCTTTCTACTACCCTGTGTGTCTCGATCAACAGTTAAACCACCATGTTTCAGCAAATATTAACTATCTGGTCTCTTTTCTTGATAGGGTCTACGGATCTGATAGAAGTAGGCGAATGACCTTGTCCCATGCAAGGAGAAGCAGCAGACGACGATGGCCTAAGCGATTTGCTCTCTGCACCGTGGTGGGCGGAATGTGTCTTACGGCACTTCTCAGTTCCCTGGTGGGTCTGCCTCCTCTTTGCCTCACAGACCAGCCTTTGGATTCAATCACTTCCCAAACCCAACAGACTGAGGTTGGACTCCCAGGGACCCGGGAAAGACATTGGGGTGGAAAGGAAGAGAGAGAGAGCAAGAGAGGGCTGATCCTCTTCCTGTCCGTTCCAGCCCTTGCCTCCTACTGTTGGTCCATTTTAGAGCCACGTTGTCACACACCGGCACCCCCACCCGAGGGCGGGGAGAGGGAATGAAAGGAGATGAAACAAAAGCACAGCTGTGCTGTTTATTAGGCCTCTGGTTTAAAAAAAAAGGAGAAAGAGGTTGGAACTAAGCTGCTCTCTCTTAGAAAATGCTGGCAGTGAGTGATTTTAGTGGCGGGTTTTTGGCATCTAAATATATTAGCTAAAGTATTTGAATATAATGAGCTATGCAATACGGTGGGGTAGAGAGAGCCTGAGGCTAACCAGCATGATTGTAGTGACCTTGGGCGAGCCATTTCATATCTCGGGGCCTCAGTTTCCTCTTCTGCACCAGATGCACAGTGAGCCAGACGATCCCTGAGACTTCCGAGGAAAAGCAGCGAGGACTAGAACAAATCAGCTGCTGACTCACCTGAATCTTAGCTGTCACTCCATTCATGCAGGAGCTGTGTGACCAGGGGTCAGTTACTCAACCTCTCTGAGGCTTAGTTTCCACCTCCGTGAAATGGGGATAAGACCTCTACCTCAGAGGGTTGTTAAGAGGTTTAGACTGGCTAGTGCACGGTCAGCTTCTGGGGAAGGCATTTTCCCCAGACTTGAAGGAAGGTCTGGTGAGTGGGATGTCTTGAAGGCGAGTGGGGAGGAAGCTGGTCTATGAAGTACAGGCTGGGAGAGGCCTGGCCTTGAGGGGGACTGTGGGGGCTCTGAGCCACCCTTCCCAAGGGAGGAGAAAATGAAGTCACTCTTGGTAGCAGGGCAGAAAACGGGATATCTGGATGCCACGCTTTGTCGGGAACATTGCCTTCGAAGGGGGGAAAAGAAATCTTGGACCACTCCCGCCTCCTTGCCTACGGCTTTTCATTCTTAACTCTTTATTTTTAATGAAGATGGTAAGGTTTACGACTTTGACAGTTCCATTTATTTCTACCATTTTCATCTAAAACAATACAATGAACAGCAATTATTTCCGCCCGGGGTTTCAACTGCAGCTGGATAAATGTCAGTATTAATTAAACACGTTCTGTGTACTCTGTGTTGTCTCTTCTGTTTCTGCCTGTCTGTCTGTATTTCTCTCTCTACCACCAGCTACCAAACCATCCCTCTCTCCTACTTTCTTCTTGTCCCCATTTTTCATCCTCACTGTGGACACAGGAAAACACTGAATATGGCACCTGGGTGGCTCAGTCAGCTAAGCGTCTGCCTTTGGCTCAGGTCATGATCCCTGGGTCCTGGGATCGAGTCCTGTATCGGGCTTCCTGCTCAAGTGAGGAGTCTGCTTCTCCTTCTCCCTCTACCGCTCTCCCTTGCTCATGCTCACTCTTTCTCTTTCTCTCTCAAATAAATAAATAAAATCTTAAAAACAAAAACAAAAACAAAGAAAACACTGAATAAGGACCCAGTTGAACTGAAGGGGTTGAACCCATGACTAGGAACCCCGTGCGTGAAGAATCCCAGAAGAGTAAACCCTCCCTGGAAGAGCACATGGAGGGTCCTAGTGAAGGACAGACAACACTTTCCATTCTTGGGCTCACTGCCCAAAGCCTCCAGGCTCCAGAGGGGGTGACCCAACTATTCTTCCAGACATGAAGCTGGCCCGTTCCTATCAGTGCCAAGCAGAGAACAGAGGATCTTGCACCTGAGCAAGTAGATTTAATAACTTCCACACTTAAATTCTCTCCAGGCTTCCTCCTCAGGTATCACTCACCCAGTGTTGCTGGAGCTCTGTGGACACACTATGTCCCCAAGAAGACGGCAGGAACTCTCTGTGCATCATCATGGTCAAATAATTATATTTGTTAGGGATTTGCTTCTATAGGATATTTTTTTTGTGATTCAAATCTATTTCCAAAATAAATATGGATCTCTTCTATAAGTAAACACAATAAAAAAACAGAATGCTAGAGGAAGAAAAGAGAATTGAAATCACTGAAAAGGTGTCAGATGTTACCAGACATCTAAGATGAGATCATTAGAAAAGCTTGGCTCTGGGCTAAGGCAAAAAGGAAAATCTGGAGTGATATAGTTTATATCACCTGACAAAATCCCACCCTTTTTTTTTGCTGAACCACTGCTTCCTAGAACAAACTTGGGGAAGAATTTATTACCTGGGTCCTTGTGTGAGTGCATGTTGGATGACCGGCTGAACAAAGTTTTCAAATAGAGTCTTAAAAAAGACCTTCGTCTTTGTGCCATGGGTATTCCTTTGTCTGAAAGGATGGGGGAATTCAGGTTACAGAGGCAGACCCAATATGTGGGCACTACCTTTAGGTTGGATTTAACACCATCTTTTAAAAAAATAATCACTGTGTAAATAAATCTTCCTTATATCGAAAGTAATATATGTGCAATGTAGGAAATTTAGAAAATACAGATTTTAAAAAAGAGATAAATCTCCAACCCCACCACTCACTTAACCACTATTGACATTTCAGTCTTGTCTTCATCTTCTTGTCTGTGTGTATCTTTGGCATGCACGTCTATTTTGTTTTGTTAAATGTTTTTTAAATTTAATAACGCAAGTATTTCCCATTCAATAAATCTCTCTACAATATCACTTTGAATGCTTGCGATACTGTGTTGATATGAATACTATAGAGCACATCAGGAAAATGTTATTCCAATATATTTAGCCAATTGCCCGCATGCTAGATATTCGGGTTTCTAATACTTTTATAAACAATTCTGTAGTGAACATCTTGTGCTAACTGTTCTCAAGATATCCTCCGTGACCAGCCGTGTTTCAGGGAGGGCAGGTCTAGTCCATTTAAGACCCGAGTGCCCCACAGGCTAATAAATTATTTGTCCAATGACTTGCAGGCATAATCTGCACTTTCTACACTTTTCCAGGCTGGAAGGAGGAAATAGGACTGAAACACACAATCTTGATATAAAGAGGATTTTCCGGGCCGCTTATTGAAGGCAGTAAAATTCTTCATTTCTGTCCTTACATCCTGCAGCCTCGAGGTAGGAGAGAATAGAAAAGGTGGATGTGGGGATCACTGAAGAGGCAGACAGGATGGGGTTCTTGTCGGCCACTGAGTGGAGCCCTAATATTCCCTGAGGAGAGAGGACCCTGGTTTCTCTAGACCCTCTACGTGAGGTTCTGCCTCTACTTGATGGTCTTGCATAGAGATGGAATGCATTTGGATGCTCTTGCTTATATGCAGTGACTTTGTTCCTGGTCCCCAAAAGGTGTGTGGCATTTGAAAGTAACTCTCCCTCTCTGTGGTTCTTTGGAAGACTCAAAGACAGTTTGCGATCTA
Source organism: Phoca vitulina (assembly GCF_004348235.1). Taxonomy (NCBI): domain Eukaryota; kingdom Metazoa; phylum Chordata; class Mammalia; order Carnivora; family Phocidae; genus Phoca; species Phoca vitulina. Next base: position 41,926,948 of record NW_022589707.1, on the reverse strand, counting down.
GACACAAAAGAGTGAAATCTCCTCCAAAGAGCCATCCAAATACATGCCCTCCCATTCCATCAAGTTCTCCCCATGCACGGTAATTCCTAGTTGTCAGACAGATGAGAATTTATAACATGTTTGAACACCAATAGGGAAAGATTTTTCTGGACGATGTGGTTTGGAAGAAAACACAACTACAAAATGTCCCCAAGCACATCTTTATGCATTTGCACACGACCAACAACTTCACTCTAAGTGCACATAGGTAGACATAAATATTTAATCATTACAAATCTGAATTTAGTGTAATCATATTCCCAGTGCTATTCTTTCTCCCTAAGTGTTTTTTATTTTCTAGGTTGTACTTCAACCCCCAAGGATGTACTTTTGAGAAAATACTCCATTAAAGACATTGTTGGAGCAACTTTGATTATTCATTAGTGTATTTTAAAGTGGACCTGAATAGAAATGCTTTTCACTAAAGTAAAAATACGTCTGTTTCTATGATCTAATTGTGCAATTGGTTAGAATTTCTATCTATCAGTTCAAAGGGAAACTTGGTTTCAATGAATTTGTTTTTAATAAAAATGTGTTATCTATGATAAATATATTTCACTTTGTTCAAATGGATTTGATTGGGAAAACATATTGAGCAGAAGTACTGGTAGAGCTTAATTTCATTGCTTTGAGAAAACGTATTGAATGCTGGTTTGAATTAAATTCTATTTGTTTTAATAAAAGTGTATTGGCCTGAGTGTACATATATTTGCTTTAGCGGCACTGCATTGGATCCAATAAAACTATATTGGCTTCACTGCTTATGTCTCCTTTTCAGTGAAAATGGATTGAATGGGAAAATGAAATAGGCATGAAGCAGCCAGCCCCAAGGTCTCCGCTTGGCGTGAGTATCCACATAACTGAGAGGGAGTGGGTTTCCATAGACTTTATATCAAAATATGCTTTTAAATTTAAATACCTTTTACTAGCAAGGACTCAGATGTGAGACTGAATTGCCACCATAAAAAGTGCAATTTTCTGAAGCAGCCCTTTCCGTGGACAAGTTATGGGGCTGCCCAGGACATCAGAGGGAGAAATTCTATGAAAGCCAAGAGCAGGTTTGTCAACATCCCTTAAGCTGTATGTGGCCTCATTGGTTCCAATAAGATGTGTCTACCAGGCACTCCTAAATCCCTTAAATAAGCAGAAAAGAGATCATGAGTACTCCCTAAGGATGGTGCTGGCCCATCAGCACTGAAATGGGTCTGACTTTGAACTGATTAAAAGGGGGAAGGGTTGAAACAAGTGTTACCCCGAGATGCACATCAGAATTACCAGACTTCCCGTGGATTATAGACCCTTAGAGAGGAGTCAGCTCTCCAGGGGCAGTTGACACTGGTACTGCTACCCAGAAAATGGCAGCCTATGCAAAGTGCCATGATCACATGGGATAGCTGGCTGTGACTCCCAGGTGCCCTGACTTACAGATACTCCTTTGTGTGGGTGCCCTGTCCCAAAAGCTGGAGTTCAGCTAATGAGGATTAATAATAATAGTGGTTGTTATTCTTATGTGACTGTCTCTCTATTAAGAGAGTAGGTGCTCTGAATTGTTTTTCCCCCAGAAGATGAACTTGACCTGACTCTCCTATCCACAGTTTCATTTAGCCTTGATGAGAAATAAATGCAAATACCACTTTCATTAACACCTTTGTTCCAACTAAATGTGCTAACAAGCTCTAGACTTCAACCTTCCCACTAATAAGTGGTAATTTTCAGCCAGTACCATTACTAAGGAACCCTAACCCCTTGGTGTATAGTTGCTCATTTTTTGAATGCATGGGTTCTTATAAGACCCTAGAAGGTTAAGAGAAGAAAACTGAATCATGGATTTTTTTTTCCCTCTGTGGCAATATCCCCAATTATGTACTGAAAATCAAGAATTAAATAGAACTTTTAATAAGGAAATTTGCTGTGCTGTCCTTGGAGATGTGGGATTGTTATCCTAGGGGACAATAAGTGGTTCACTTTGTCAGAACCTAGTATTGATCCGTCACATTGTAGAAATATGATATGAAGCTGAGTCTACCAGCTTCAGAAAGGAAATAGCAATGTACAAATTTAATTCACAGTCCTAAAAATGGAGTTTTCAAATGATAATCCTAGGATATTTCTAGGATCGAACAATAGGGATGCAGAATACCTTGAGAAGGATCACTGCAGGAGTTTGGGGATGGCTGTGAAGAGAGACCAAATATATCTGGGAGCTGGAAAATCTCATGTGTAGATTTGTAGGCTTTTCCTGACCACAGTCTTAAAAAAAACTACATCCACTGGGGGAACCAATTAGAAACAGGCATTCCCTTTAGAAAGGCTGGTAAGAAAAAGGCTGCCCTTACACTTCCCAAGACGAATGAGAAAAAGTCACCCTCTGAAATGATCTGGGAGATGATTTCAGGGAACTCCAGAAGGTGAGTGGGCAGTAAGATAAAGAAGGAAGGCAGCCAGTAAAGGGCACGCTATTATGCAAGCTACCATTGTGGTCAGCTGGAGATTGATCTGCTGTAGAAATCTGGGAGTCAATACACAACCTGTGTCTTAGAGTTATGCCACTCAAGAGGTAAGGGAATTGAGGTATTTATATACCAAGACCAATTTGAACACCAACTCCCAACCTTGTCGGCTGAGAGCTACTCCTGGGGAACATGAATCTTCAGGTGCATCCAGCCTGCCAGGTGAGCAAGCACAGTGGCTTTGACCACCAGAAAAAGCTTCAAGGCAAAGAATTCAGTTGGAAGTGGTACGGTTGTAGGGCAGGACGGGGCACTGACAAGATCTGCGAGCCCCACGAAGCCCATTTTACAGGTGAGTAAACTGAGATATATGTAAAAGTTAAGTAGTTTTCCCAGTGACATTCAGCTAATAAGCAGCACAGGCAGAATGCAAATCTAGCTTCTGTTCCACTTGGAAGTCAATGACTTGACCACTTAGCCACTCTGCCTGGCCATGCTGTCCGGCTGAAGAAGCTGGAGAGCCTCCCAAGATTTAAATACCATGTCTAGAGGGTTTTATACTACCTCCAGGCCGGGGGCTGAGTATTACAGGCAGAAGAGGGGAATTGGAAGCCTTCTACAGTCTGAGCTTCTGTCTCTAGGAGTGGCCAGATAGTGATCTCTCTTTGGCCGAAACGAATCTTAGTGTCTAGATATCTGTTTACTAACCGGACACTAAACTGAACCTGTCCTCTGGTATATCTTTGCTTCATTGTTAATTGCAAAAACAAAACAAAACAAAACAAAACACCCATATGATCATGTGCTCCTGCGTGATTTTCCTTGAGCCAAGGGGCTCCCTGCTACCTCCCAATTCCACTAGCCCCCGAGTTGTCCCTGCACCCGGCTTCTCCATTTCAGCTGCATTTGCTAGCTGCTAGCTGCTTTGTAAAGTAAGTTATGATGGCTTTGTGCTATAAAATAAAACAGCAATCCTCACAGCTGTTTTGATTCCATTTAATGAAATGGTGGTGACATCTGAATGTCACAATTGCAGAGAGGCGGACGGGTTGTTGTGGTTGCTGAGAGTAGAAAGCTCAGTCTTATTCCCCAGGCTAATATCTCATACAACAATTCCACAGTTATTACTGTTCTCTGTTCTGCTGCTATGCCCCTCTTACTAGGGAGGGACTTCAAGGATAGCAACACACCTCTAGCTATTTTCCGTTACCTGTGAATACAATCGGACAGCTAGGGTGGAGAGGATGCATGCAGTATTGTGAAGATGAGTAAAAGATGTCAGTGGGAAGAACCCTCAACTAACAGTTCCTGCCATTCAAAAAGCATACTGATCAGGAAAGCCAACAGCGTATGTGTCATCCGAGCAGAAAGTGCCAGAAAAATCTTTGGTTTCTCCTTCGTCCCACATAAAGTGGAGAGAGCAGTGCTGGGACGATATCAGCCAGCAAACATGGAGGCAAGTCAAGAAGCCAGTCTCGTCCTCAATCAATTATGCGAGAGTGTTATCAAATCAATAAATTCACAGTGTGAATGCTTGCGGCAGATGGACGAACACTTGTCGGCTATCTGGAGCCGCGAGAGAGTCAGATTTATTTTCGAAGCTTGTTTGTCTCATTTCTCCTGCCTGGTGCTGGAAGGCAGAGCATGCATCTGTGATTTTTCAAATGCAAGAGATCTCCAACTATTTTATAGCGTGTGAGATTGGGCTCTGCAAGCTGAACTCTCTAGGACTTCTGGCTTTTTGTCCTCAGAATGAGGACAAAGGGGAACAGGTTTAGCAAGGGGTCTCTCTCTCCATGCCTGTGGTTGTTGGCCACGGCAGACCCAGGTTGGCTGGTTGTGGGAACTGGCCTCCCACACTTGCCTGTGATAGTGAGGGTCAGCCGCACTGTGACCTCACGGACGGGCTTACAGGAAGGGCAGAGGAAGCTTCAGCTGGAGGTGCAGCCCGAGTCAGGACGATGTGGCCTCTAGCATACGGGGGTATTACCAGTGGTCACTGACAGCACTCTCTCTCCTTCCAGTGGACAAGGATTCTGGCATACGTAATTGGCAGAGAACTCAACATGAGCTCTTGACTGAGCTAATCAAGGAGGAGAGGGACATAGTCTTTTGAGTCAGAATTGGTAACTTCACAGCATCTGCCCTCCAGCTCCAGAAAGCATTTTTCGGTTTCTGTCTCGTGGGAGGAATCATCTTTCCCATTTTGTATATTGGGACAAGCGTGTTCTTGAAATCAAACAAGGAGCCCATGAACATTCGAGGTCTGAATTTGCAGCCTCCTGACCAGGGGCATGACCAAAAAGCCTCATTAGAAAAATTCTAGGTACCTTAGGGCAGAGTGAGTCCAGGGCTGTTGGAGGTGGGACAGAGTCTCAGGCTCAGTGCCTCGGTGTGTTCATTCATTCCTTCAGCCATTCAGTTGGTCAGTCGGCAAACCTCAATGAGTCTAGAGGTTCTCAACCCTAGCCCACCACTGGCTTAAATCAGACTTTCTAGGTGATTCTATTATCCAGTCAGTGTTGAATCACTATGCCAGGTGCCAAGGATACATAATGTGGAGAACACAATCCCTGTCCTCATGGTCCAGGGTGATGAAATTCAACAAGGTTGTGATAGAAGTAAGCCTGGGCTTCTAATAGGGGCAGAGAGAAGCAGCCCCAAATGGAGGGAGGGTAAGAAGATGAAGAAGAAGGAGATGACACTGAGCTGTCTTCAAAGAAGGAGCAGGAATTGCACATTAGCCAGTCAAAGAATGGGGAAGGCAGATCCTGCAAAGTCTGGGAGTATCTCCAAGGAGACTATTGTGGTCGACGTGTATAAGGCAAGTCAGAGGGAGAGGGTGGTAGACAGAGGAGAGGTGACTGGGGTCCCATGGTGAGTGTACCAGCCTGGGGACTTCAGCTCACATTTTATAAGGAAGCTCTGTGAAGGGACTGATCTGATCAGATTTCAGTTTCAGAAGGGGTATTCTGACAACTGAAAGGAAAAATAAATCGGAGCGGGCTATGAACAGTTACAGAATGAGCAAACCAAAATCACTACAATTTGCCATTTTTTCCAACAAAGGTTCATAGATGAATCTTGAAGAAAAAGATAGATGGTGAAAATTTCTTGAAAGAAAATCTACCCATAAAACTCCCATTGGTTTTTTAGGGAAACACTTTTTAAAAATTGAAGAACTGGATTTAAAATTGAAAAATTTTAAAGTTTGCTCCAGATGTGTATCTTTGGAAACACAGATTTTTTTTTTGTTTGATTCTCCAAACAAATAACTTCTGGCTTGAGCTTTTTTTGGTGATGGTGTTTGATGAGTCTTGCTGTCCCCTACCTTCCAGCTAGAAGGACAGGACTTTGTAGAGTTAATTAAGAACCCAGCTTCTGGGGTCAGAGAAATCTGATTTAAATCCCAGCTCTGATTCTAATTAGCTGTGTGATCTTGAGAAATTTACTTAACCTCTCGGTACCTTAGATTACTCATCTGTAAAGTAAGATGACAATGGTGTCTCCCTTCCAGGATTCCATGATGAAATTCATGTAAATACATAGGCATACAAGTGAAAAGCTTAGCACAGAGCCTGACACATTGAAAGCACTCAAAAATCACAGAAGGAACCAATGATCAAAAAAAAAAAAGGACTTAGAAAGCAAATGTGATGATCCACTAAGTAACTCCTGCTTCTATTCTCTTCTATGATTTCATTCTACTCTGGCATGATCTAGAAACTTTTTTTTTTTTTTTTTACAAAAAGGAAAAGAAACTTGTCATTGTGTGGGCCAGTCTCTCCAACCAGTCGTTATAACCTCTGTACAGAAGAACTGCATTAACCTGATGATTTCTGCTCCAAGTTTCTGAACCAAAACCCCATCTGCGAAACGACCCGTGTCTGCTCCCGCAACTCTTGCTTGTTCTGGTGAAGGCAGAGGAGAATTTGGCTCCTTCGCTTATGATATCTACAGTAACCCATCAGCTGCTGAGCTGAAGAATGTGTTCGGTGTGCCCCTTTCCCCTTTAATGTGCCATTAAATCAAATACTCTATTAGCAGAATTAGTTCATTCAGGGTCTGCACTGAAACATCCTGCGAACTGCGTGATGTCTTTCACAAATGGCCCTGCACTCTGGGTCTACTTCAGCACTTTATATCCCGTGGAGGAGGGCTGAGCTGCCCGAGGATCTGACTGCCTTCCTCTAAGTGAAATATTATGGCTTCCACAAAGGATAATTATTTCGATCATTTTGCCATGTGCAAACCTAGTGAATTCCAAACACTGTCGATCAGGCTCTGGCCCAAAGCCTGCTGTCCTTACACCTGCAGCCCCAGACCTACCTTGGCCATGGACGTCCCACCCTCTCAGCTTCTCCGCTCTGCACAGGTCCACTCCAGACACTGGTGCCAACATATAGGATACTGCTGAGAGTTCAAACATGGAGAAATTCCCTTCCCCAAAGAATTGGGCCGGAACCAAGTGTGTCTCCACTTCTGTATTCCCTGGTAAGAGCTGTGGGTTGAAAACTCAGCATCCATATTTCCTTTCCCTCTTATTTACACTTGTCACCCAATAAACGTGAAAGTGGCCGATGACCTGAGCCTCTGTCATAACAATCTCATGCTCTGGAGATTAGCGAGGACCTCAAGCACCCCATGTCACATTCAGGTTGGCCATGTTGAGCATCGGAGTGCTTCTTCCTCTGCGGGCATGCTCGGTCGCTGCGAGGGGCACGCAGGCTGGTTTTCCTTTATGCTGAGCTGCGTCCGGCCAAGGTGCAGTTAGTCTGGTATGCTCTCTTTCCCTAAAGTAGGAAGTCAGTGTGTTAGGGAAGTATGATGACTGTATCGAACAACTGACTTGCAAAATTCCTCAACATTTAATAGTTGACTTTCACAAGCTCAAATAAGCCAGCTCCAGCACATCACTGGGTTTAAGAGTATAATATGGTATTTCTCACTTACAAGCCAGTCCGATGTGGTATGTGGCAGTGACTCTCCACATGGGGATTCAGGGACCCAGGATCTCTCCATCTTGAATCTCTGTTATCCCCTGGGGACCTCAGACCCCTTCACTTCCAACCAGGAGTTAGGGAAAGAGCGCATGTGTAGTTCTCATGGGCCAGCCTTGGAAATGGTTTATGTCATTTTTGACCATGTTCCCTTGGCTAGAAGTACATCACATGGCTACAACTAACTTCAGGGGAGGCTGAGAAATAGAATCTTGCTCTGTGCCCAAGAAGGAAAGGGAATAGGGTTGGTGGGCAGCTAGCAGATTTCTGACACAGCCCTAAGAGTGCCCCCTCCCCCGGCTTCTGTCAGGAAACAGGTAGACCAAGTAGATGGAAAAGAGCATCTGGCCTTCCTTCCCTTATTAAGCATTGAAGAGTTTAACAGGCACGGACAGTGAAATAAATTGTTATGAAGTTGACAATTCATAAGTAGAATTATGGCCATGTAAGAACCGGGTTATATGTTACTCAGCAGTACTGTGACACGAGAGTGATGGCAGCTAGCAGGATTCTGTGGCAATTATAGGAGCTGGTTTTTCAAAACTCAGTGGTCCATCTGCCCATCCCTCCACCCACCCACCCACCCATCCATCCATCCACTCATCTAATAAGCCTGTATGTGGGCCCTGTGCCAGCATCTGGGGATACAGAGATACTCAGGAGGTGCTCACAGTCCGGTGAGGAAGAAAGAATTGGACATGCCCAGGTCAAGATATGTGCTCTAATCAAGGAGAAAATAGATTAAAAACCTGAGGAGTTAAAAGGTTTTCTGAGGAGGAGACATCTGATGTAGATTCAGACAGATGCATCAGTAGAATTTTCTAGTCATAGAAGGGGGAAAGGGATTCTAGACAAGGGAAACAGCTCCTACAAAGATCCAGAGGAATGGAAGAGCATGGTTCGTTCCAGACATGGGACAGAAGATGGGGGAATGGCTGCCAGGTAGGCTACCAGGAGCTGACCTATATGGGTGGAAAAAAAGCAAATGGATGACTATTGTCCCTGAAACTGCCATTTGCAATAAAGAGCGAGTCAGGTTTGAGAGATGGAAAAAAATTTCTTTCAGTTTTCAGTTCTCGAAACAGTGGGAGGACCAAAAGAATCAAGAGAGGGCTGCTTTTACTAGATAGAAGCAGGTGGGAAGCTGGGAGGCCAACCCCTTCACCCTTTGAAATAGAAACCAAGGCCCCATCCTGCTTCCCCTCAGGCTCCTGGTCTGGGCGGCTCCGAGGCAAAGCCATTGGCTTCATTGTGGTTGCAGTAATTGTGTCAAGTCATGAACCCACAGGCCTGAGTCAGGAAGGCCCTGCCCCACAGCAGATAAGCAAGGCTGGTAAGTGAGCACCCCACACCTCACATCCTGCCTAACAAATGGCTTTAGGGGAACCACAAAGCCCAGGGCAGACCCTGCCGGGCTGCTTGTGGGAAAGCACCCACAGCCAAGCCAACATCACTGTCTACAGACCCTGAGCCCCAGGAAAGAGGTATTATTTATGAGGCTTCTGTGTGGTGGATGTGGTAGGAAGAGTCAGACCTTGAAATCAGACAGGCCAGGTTGAGATTCCAGTCATGCACTCATCACCTCTGAGTCCCAAGGCAAGTGACTTTACCCCTGAATCAGTTCCCTTACAGGTACTTGGGGATGACAGTGCCCACCCTTCGGGGCTGTAAAGATTCAGTAAGATAGCACAAGTAAAGCACCTGGGGGGCGGCACAAAGCAGGGGCTCAGGAAATGCCAGTCCACTCAACAGTAATGGCGGACACTTCCAAGGAGTCACTGTGTCCCCGAGCCCTTCCTCACGTTATCTCATTTAATTCCCACCACCAGAGGAAGTGAGTCGTATTATTATTCTCCCCATATAGGTGAGGAATAGGATCAAGCTGTTGGCCCGGGTTACACGGCTGGTAAGCAGAGAGCCGGACTTGCCCTCAGGCAGCTGGGGGTCTAAGGAGACCAAGAAAGAATGGCCTTTCCACACTGATGGAAGCAGCTGGTGATGACTCCGGGGAAAGGCACCCAGTCAGCCGCCCTGGCCAGCGGTTGGTGCCGAGAGCAGCCACTCCTCAGCGAGTTGAACTAGCTGCAAATCAAGCTTTGAGTTTCTGGCAGCTTCGAGGTGTCCCAGCTGAATGGAGCACAGGAGGTAAAGGGAGAACGTAAATGGTGCAAGGCACCCATTAAAAATTTACAGCCACCATCTAATTTTAAAGCTTTCATTTTTCAGTATAAAAACGCTACTCTATGTGCTGCCAAACGATGAAACCAACAGAATAGTGCGGTCGGGAAGGGCCTGCTGTTTAAGTCTGATGCTGTGAAAATGTCCGGTGGGGGAAAACTTCTTTTTTTTTTAATTCTTTTTTTTTTCCCAAGATTTTATTTATTTATTGTCAGAGAGAGAGAGAGAGCACAAGCAGGGGGAGCGGCAGGTGGAGGGAGAAGCAGGCTTCCCGCGGAGCAGGGAGCCCGACGTGGGACTCCATCTCAGGACACCAGGATCATGACCTGAGCCGAAGAAGAATGGTTAACTGAGCTACCCAGGCATCATGAAACCTTCTTAGTATTAAATTACCCCACTACCTCCCCTTCATTTTAGATCAGAAACTCTCCTGAATTTCTAGTGGGAAATGCTGAAGGCTGGGCTAGGAAAATTCTGAAAAATTGCAGTGAAGGCATTGACTTCAGGGTCTCTTGTATATTTTCAGCTGGAGTGGGAATACCAGATTTGACATAACCCTGGTGTTCAGCAGCTCCCCCACCACCCCCACACCACACACACACACACACACACACACACACACACACACAGGTGAAACGGAAGAGGCAGCAAAGGATGGAGAACCCACTGTCAGGAACCAGATTGGCAACTTCTCGCCATTGATGTGATAAATTGCTACACTGGCTGAATTAACAATTGTAATAATAATAACAGTTAACATTTATGCAGCATATACTATGCTCCAGTAACATATTCTTTTAAGGTCACAATGTATCTTTATCATGACATTGTCATAGTCTATCTGTAGTAATAGCAATACTAGCTAATATTTACTGAATAATTACTGTGCTTACTTTACCTCCATTATCACATTAATCTTCAAAACTTCAAAACGATGCCTTAATGCTTTTATTCTTTCCATTGTACAGATAATAAAACAGGTTTAGGTAGTTAGTAAGTGGCCGAGCTGGACTGCAGACTCATATGTGTCTGAACCGAGAGCTGGAGATCTTATCCACTGTGGAAGCCCCAGAGGAATGGAAAGGACAGGGGAGGATGGACTGAGACCCGGGTTGGAATAAGAGGATGAAGACGTTTCTGTGATTGCACAGAGACAGCAAGACCAGGAAGGGACCATGGCTGCCATGCACACGACGAATGGGGTGGCTCTCTTCCTTGGGCCTGGCAAAACACAGGCTTTGCTCTAGTATACCACGTCCACCCATATAACTTCTCATCCAAACTCAGATACTTCGTGAAGAGGAGTACTATTGACAATAAGTAGAACAGAGGGGTAAACTGGGACTGTACTGGGCAAACTGCGACGTGTGTCATTCTGCTTTGCGCGCCACCTTGCAAACTGATGTGAGAAGATCAACACATTACAGGTGAGTTTCAGTGTGAAACTTGGCACCCTTGGCATCTCTGGAGCAGCCGGTTACTGAAAGTGTGGATTTGCGGGGTACAACTAGGAGAACCCAGCAACAGATAGCAGGCATTTAAGTGTTGGCTGCCTTTTTTCTTTTTTTTTTTTTAATCTTTTAAGGTTAAATGCCTTATCTTAATACTGGATCATTTCTTCTACATCTACCAAGTTTTGCAGATTTGCCTTCTAGAATCTATGAAGCTCTTCTGAGCTTCCTCCTTTAACAAAAGGAGGGATAATTAAGTAGTCTGTTACATACAGCTGTACCCTGGCATCTCGGTGAGACTCCCACGTATATCTGTGAACACACACACACATATAGACATAAGATTTACTTACCTTGGAACTATTTACCTGTCTTCAGAATACTAATTGTAAAAATGTGTTTATATCATTGGATAACTAGAACTTCCTTATTTCTGCCTAAGAACCTGAAGTTTCTATTTCTATATATTTTTTAAGTACATTTTTAATTTTGAAAAATAATGCACAAATATGATATCATTATAAAAGATTCGAACGTTATAGAAGGGACATTGGGGGAAATGCAAAAAATCCCCCTATAAATATCCCATCTTCCAAAAGGCTCTCCTTCCCACCCACCCCACCCCACCCCCACAATATAATAGTTTGGAGTTTATCACTACCATCCTTTTTCTAATTAGATATAGTCGATTGCTTAGTGTGCAAAAAAAAATCTAAAAATCTTTTTTGAAGCACCTCCTGTCATACAAGTGTTATAGTCTATGAAGAGAAAAATGTTTGTGTTATACGGCAAGGTTGTGCCTCTGAACCCCCAGACAACTTTTACCCCAGTTTCTCTTTGGCTTACGGGTTGAATGTGACTTTTGACTTGCTAAAGCTGTCTCTGGGTCACCTTCGGAATGAAGGAAAGAGTCTGGGATTGAATCCCAACAGGATCACCATTTAACTCTGCCTTGAGCAGATTGTGTGGTGTTCGCCCCTTCGCAGGAGCTGAGGGCCAGGACTCTGCTGCCTGGGTTCAAATCCCCACTTCGCCACTTACTCAGTGGTTAGCTCTCAAAAAACCACTTGACCTCTCAGGGCTTTAGTTCCCTCCTTTGTGAAACGGGAATAATGATCATATTTACCTCTTAGGGCTGTTGTAAGGACGAAAGAAGTTAATTCACTACCTGATACACACACAGTGTGTGCTCAATAAATATCAGCTATTTTTTATTACAATCCTATGCATATCGAATTCAGTTATGAGTCTACAAGCAGGTAATAAATATCCTGCCTGAAGAACACAGATGAGGGCAATCAAATTATTACAAGCTAAGAAGACAGCGACAGCCTTAAAAATCCTTGCAGAAATTGTCATCACCAGGGTCTGTGCAAAATTCTCCTCTTACTCAAAACACAGAACGCTCGACCCCACCTTCTGTGTCACTGGCCAGCCTGTTGATTCATTCTTTCAACTTCTGAGTCCCCCTCCTCCCTAGCTCCTGCCTTCTAGTCCCACTGCCCCCACCAGGCCAAGGCCACATGACCTCACACGCCCACCACTGCCTTTCCTTTCCTTCTACGCCCAGCAGTCAGGTCGGGTCCTAAACCGGCACTTGGAGCACAAAACACCCACAAAGGAGACTTCACCTGTATCAGTTCCCTTGTTGATTACAATGACATTCAAAATCCTTTGTCAGGGTTATTCTCAAACCCTTCCCTCAAACTAGCCTCCTCACCATTCTCTAAATGTATCTTCCATAATCTCTGCTTTGAGCCTACACATTCCAGTTTCTACCGGGATGTGGGTAAGATGCTGGACGGAGGGTTGGATTAGAAGACTTTCAACATCCTTTCCAGCCCTACAGACCATTTGTAGATGGTCTACAAATCTCTGAATTTAAGCACTTAGCACTTACTATGTATTAAACATTGCGTTAATTGCCTTAGTTTTACATTCATTAGCTCATTTAATTCTCCTAACAATTTTATGAAGGAGGTAATATTATTATCCTGTTTTACAGATGAGGAAACTGAGTCTTGGAGAGGAAAAATTATGGATGCAAGCTTACCCAGCCAAGATGAAGAGCACTTAACAGAGTCCACCCTTGGTGTCGAGGGCTGCCTCTCCCCAGCTCCCGTGAGCCTACACTACACATTTCCAGGTCTAGCCTCCAACCCCACTCTCACCCCTATGTTTTCTTCCTAATACAACAACAGGTGAAAGTAAAATGTGAGTGGTTCCTCCCCGGGGTTGCAAACCATAATCACCGGAGCACAGGCACCTGGGTCCCACTAGAGCCTAGAATCAGCATTTCTGCAGATACATATTTTAGAAGGCGCTGCCGAGGAATCTCATAGTCCTGGTTAGAACTCTGCCCAGGGACCACCCAGTTGAGTCAGTGGCTCCTTATCTAGCCAATATTACGTGGCTTTGTTGACTGCACTTCATCCTTCTGTTTTTCTAGAATCCTGACAATAGAACCACAGCTGTGTGCTCACAGGAAATTTAAGTATTCTGACAGCACAGAACTGTGGTGCATTTGGAGGTTTTTGGGTGCGGCCATAACCAGACTTTCCAGTCCTAAATAAATGGGTCCACTGCTTCCAGCTCCGTCACCTAACTTCTGCCCCGTGGCTGACTTCCGGAGCTTAACTCCCTGACAGTCAGGAGGAAGGAGGCAAAAGGAAACCTTTTAATTTATAGTAAGCAGACATCAGTTTTATGGTTTTTTTTTTTTTTTTCCTGGCTCATTTAAAATGCCAGGCCCACTTGAAACAATAAAATCTTGTGTCGTTTTCCCTTATAAGAAATTTCCTAGGTATTTACCAAAATCCTAGAAAATTACGTATTTGTTAATATACTACAACTCCCGTGAGAGAGAAATATTTACAAAATTTGCTTTGGGCAGTGATGCTACAAGAATATTAAAAAGTATTGACTTTATCACCAAGCGAATCCTTTCTCGATTTTTTTTATTAAGATCACAATAGATTTGAAAAGACGGAACAGCAGGAAAACACCTTTGTTTTAAACAAAAGCTACCTTTCTCAGCAAGAATGGAGTCACTAGCGTGGAAAATCAGGTTCATTTCAGCTTCACTAATAATATCTGAAATGAAATAATGTTACAAATCTCCCCTCCAACCTTGTGGCTAGACACCTGGAATATTTATTTATTTCCCCTCCGGAGAAAATAAGGGTGGATGTTACCAATATTAGACTACATACACATTTAATTAATGAATGCAAGGAGAATGATTCTGGCTGCATTTAAATTAAGGCCCAAGCGTGTGGAATTTAAGAGATCTGACCTTAAAAATGAAGAAAATATTATTGTAATTACTCCATTTGCTAAAAACAAATGATGTGGCATTTGAATTTAAGACTTCCATCAAAAGCAGCTGAGGGTCTAATCAGTTCACACCTTTCCATTTTAATGGAGTTGGGGTTGAGCCATTGCATTTACAATTATCCAGGCAGACTTCATCCCTTTGAAATGACTTAAAAAGATTAGCATTCATGGATTATTTATTAGCTCCTCGTGAATGTATTTCCAAGAATGGAAACAACATATTGCATCAAAGTCTAGTTTCCAAGTTTAACTCTTTTAATTAACAGCACGACTACACGTTGTTGCAAACGGCGTCTGAAGTCACAGGACATTTTGTCAGGCCTTTTCGTCCGTGTCTTTGGGAGCAGGCTTTGTCCCTTGCGAGCCCAGAGAGAGTGCGAGTCCCGGTCCTGGCGGCCTGGGATGCCCCGTAAACACGGCAGGGCGGAGGCAGCCGGGTGTAGCTGTCACCGAAAGGGGAATGCCTGCTTCGGGCTCAGCGGAGAACTCGGTGACACGGTGACACGGTGACACTGGCAGTTTCACCCAAGCACACTTTCTGCCTACATAACGAGAACGTCACGCTCGAGGCCCTGACAGCAACGCGGAGGAGCCCCAGGTTCGAGGCGGGGCTGGCCGCCCGCGGCCTGTCTGCCATCTGAAGTCCTCCGTCGCCCGGCGGCCTGCGAAACCCACCTCCGCGTGAGCGGGACAACAGTCCACGCAGGGTGGGCCACGCCGCCTGCCGCCCGGCTGGGGACAGCACATCCCGCGGGCCGGGCCTGGTGCACGAGCCCACCCAGGCCCTCTGGGGACAGCTGACGCCCGGACTCGGCCGGCTCTCCAAGGGAACTAAGGTTCTTCGAAGAGCAAGCAGAAGGAGGGAGAAAGCAGCAACTGTCCTGGGGGCCTGGCTCCTGCGGGAATCGCCTCTGGAAAAGCAGGGGGATGAAAGCCAGGCAGGAGTCACGGCCATGGCCAGCCTGGCATTTGTTTGATGAAGTCCTGATTCTTCGTAGTGGTTTGACTTTTGTATGCCTTCCGTGTTGAGGCTGAAGGTATTTTGCTACATTTTTTTTTTAACCTAACGATAAAATGGATAAATATAACCTCGTGCTGCACTTCTAGAAAAGCTGATACCACAAAATTTACAATTTGTACAAATGATGGCTGGTTACTTGCTTTGCAAATCTTGTTTTAAAGAACCCTTCTGGAAAGTTCCATTGGATCTGTGACACCTCTATGCAGCCAGACTATAATTTGACTTATGAAAAGTTTATTTACACGAAGAGGCATCTCTAATATACAAAATAGCACCCACCTGTAACTTTTCCCCTAGAGAACAGGTTGGAGCCATCCGATAGAACAGGACCATTTTATAATACATGTATCCTGTCTTGGTAGGAAATATCTGAGATCAATGTTAAAGCAAATTTAGATAATGAAAATTTGACTCTACTGAGGTAAAAATAGATTCACATAATTTAAAATACAGAAAGGAAGTAACATGGTTACAAAAACTATAATTCTTATTATAATTACAATTTTTACTAAGTGCAAGGAATAAAAATTGGACTGATCACAAAGAAGTCTTGAGGATAAGAATTGATGTTTTGGAGAAAATAAGAACCAACCCAGAACTCATGAGAAAAATGTCCTGGCTGACTTGATTTGTTGATGTGCTCATTGAGAGTTCAGTGATCTCGCCATTCATTCATTCACTTAATCACTCACTCATTCATTGTCACTCATTCAGCAGCTATCTCTTCCAGGGGTCACTGTGAGGAGACACTGTGTCTGGGGATACACAAAGGCAGCAAAGGTGGGTCTTGACCTCAAAGTGTCTCTAGTCTAATGAGAAAGAGAGAACAGGTCCTCATAGAACTATTATACAAGACAACATATGATAAATGCAAAAGGTGAGGTGAAAGGAGGTGTCCTGAGGAGTTGTATCCCACTGGCAGGTGTTACTGGACTGACTTTAGGCTGTGGGGGAGCAAGTGGTGGTGGGGAAAATCCCAAGGACACTTTGGTAGGGAAGGCCCAGTGAATCCTGTAGAATAATCTGGGTCCATGAGTGTGGAGCAAGAGAGAAGGGCTTGTGTCTTGGCCTGCCTCACTGGGTGCACAAATGACTCTGCTGTCTTCCTGCTTTTGCGGCTGACTCTCTGTCCTTGGGCAAGACATCCATGGGCTTTGGGCTATTTTTATAAAATGTAGTTACTCTGATGAAGTAACTTCTGGACAGAATTCCAATATATATCATTATGGAGAAAAATGACAAATGTAGGAATATGAGAAGGAAAAAAAAATTAGAAAATATCACCTGTAATTCTAATACTCACTATTAATATCATGCAGGGTATTCCTCTAGACTTTTCTATTTATATATCTATCTCTGTATATTTTTTAATTGTGGCAAAAACCATACCACATTACATTTATCATCTTAACCATTTTTAAGTGTACAGTTCAGTAGTAAGTGTATTCACACGTTGTGCAATAGATCCGTATAACTTTTTCATCTTACAAAACTGAAACTCTGCCCACTGGACTCTAATTTCCACTCCCCCCAGTCCTTTGTACTTTCTGTGTCTATGATTTTGATTACTCTAGATACTTCATATGAATGGAATCGTACAGCATCTGTCCTTCTGCGTCTGGCTTATTTTGCTTAGCATGTCTTCAAGCTTCATCCATGTTGTAGCATGTGACAACATTTCCTTCCTTTTTAAGGCTTCGTAGTATTCCACCACATGTATGTACTACGTTTTCTTTATTCATCTGTCAATGGATACCTGGGTTGCTTCCAGCTCTGGGCTATTGTGAGTAAGGTCTGGAACATGGACGTGCAAATATCTCTTTGAGATTCTGCTTTCAGTTCTTTTGGATATACACCCAGAAGTGGAACTGCTGGATCATATGGTAGTTTTCTTTTCAATTTTTTAAGGAACCACTATACTGTTTTCCATAGCAGTTGCACCATTTTGCATTCCCACCAACAGTGCTCAGGTGTTCTAATTTCTCCACATCTTTGCCAATGCTTATGTTCTGTTCTTTTGATAGTGACCATCCTAATGGGTGTGAGGTGATATCTCACTGTGGTTTTGATTTGCATTTCTCTACCCTAGAATGATTCCTACAGTGGAAGAACAAGTCTCTTTGCCAGGGAGAGCCAGGCTCAGAAGCCAAAATTTGGGTTTGGAGTCCGTGTCATAACTTTGATGTTGGCTCACACTCAATACAGCATCATCACTTCTCTTAGCCACACTGTTGAAGACTAACACCCGCCCTACCTCTGTTTTCCGTGTTACCACGAAGGAGCTTTGAGCTGATCTTCAAGGATAACAAAGCTATTAACTCTGTTCCAAAGATCCAGTCGTGTATAAACACAAGGTACTATGGGCAACTTGTCAAGATCTCCTTAAGGCCCCCAGAACAAGGCAGGACCCTGAAGTCTCATCATAGTAAACATTATTAGCGACTCACTCTAAATCCAATGGTGACATCTATCTTAAATATACACCACACTGAACCAAGCACTTATCACTTTATCTGCACTGGGAGTCCGACCATATGTCTCTGCTATTCCCCTTCAATGACTAGAAACAAATTCAGAGTTTTGAGTTTCAACTGCTTCATTCTTGTAGCTGCTAAGACAATAACGGATTAAATAAGATGAACCAAGCGGCCATACTTCTTGTAAAGTTATCCCCAGAGATAAATGTACAATGTTGTTTCGGAGGCTGTGGTGGAGTCTGCAGTGTAACTAAGGTTGACAGACTCCCTGCATGTGGGTGGCTGTCTCCTTTCCAGCTGTGACCAACTGAATTATATCACCTGTCCCGTTTGATGTATTAGGATATGCCCAAGCTCAAGATGCATGTTGCTACAATAGGGAAATTAATGTCCACCACTGGAGGCAATTAATAATGATTAGGAGCAAAACAGCGGGGTTAAATCTGTGCATTTAACAGAGTGTTCATACACTTTTATACTATATTTCAGTCTAGTTGCTCAAAGGAAAAAGAAAACCCTTTTGGGGGACTAGAACAATCTTATCTTAATTAACATGTAAACTTAGATGAAATGTCAAAGTCGCTTCAATGAGACATGTTTATTCATTATTTACTTAAGCCTCCCTTCCTGGGGTTAGAGAAAAACATTGCACAAAAGTAGTATACTAAGGAGAGAAATGCTCAGATTCAGCTGGGTAGCTAGTGGGACTCCTGCACTTTTTGAACTGCTGCATTTGATGGGTTGATTGGGGTGAGAAATTCTCACCTCTTTTATGATTCTGCAGTTAATATACTAAAAAAAAAAAGGTAACAAATTGGCACACCATAGATTTGCAATGGTTGGTTTAGGGCAACTCTATAAAATCTGCATGTAAAATACTTAGCGGTGGGTAACTAATTTCTATTTGGTGACTAACATCTAGATATAAATTTTAGTATTAGAAATTTAAACCGAACAAGGGATTTTGCCTGAAAGATGCAGAAAACATTGAGAGCAGATTAGTTATAAATCTGTAAGACGCAGGAGCCTACACAGTATTGATGTACGTAAGCACACACGTACCTCTGACTAGGCATTTCTGTCACCATGTATTAGTGTAAAGCATACACAACACAAATATTCATTGATCAGATATTTTATGAGGAAATTTCATTAAATAGATTAAAATGTAATTGACCACCAGCTGGACTTTACAGCCCCAAGAAGATTATATATTTAAGTGATAATGCAATTCTCAATTAAAAACTATGAGATAAAGGTCTTGGAAAACTTCAAAGTCATATTTCATTATGATGGAATCTAAAAATAGAGACTCTGAAATGATTCCTTCATTGTGAACTCACAATGGCTACGGTGACATCGAAGTTCTGTTTGCAGCCTGGGCTCATGAGGCAGCCCCAGGCTCATGGGGATGGCTCCTCTTTGAATTCCTCCTTCTTTGTGTCCTCAAGAGTGTCTCAGGCTGCACAATCTCAAAAGAGACTCAATTAAAATAAAAAAATTCAGTCAATCATCAGTCTTTTGACTAACCTGACCGGATATCCAGATATTGGATATAACTAAATATTTGAATTTTAATAGCAAATATAAATACTTGGCACCATTCTTTTGGTGGACATTTAGCATCCCATGATTGAAAGTTCACACAGTAGTTTCGTTTCAACGATTCATTCGTTTTTTTTATTAGGCAGTCTTCATGATTGTTATTTATCTATTTACCTCAAAATCTCACCGTGGCTAAGCGGGGCTCAGTTTCAGAGACAGGATAAGCCTGCTGTTTATCAATGAATTGCATTACTTTTACTATATTACATTTATTTATTTATTTATTTATTTATTTATTTATTTATTTTAGGAATCTGTTCATTCCACAGGCATTTTTTGAGTACTAACTGTAGTAAAGCACTCTGCTGGATGATCGATCACAAGCATAAAAAACAAAACCACAAGGAGACTGTTCCCAAACTTACCAGCATTGACTAAATGCAGACTTCGACTAGGTATTCTCTGTTAGTTCTCATAAAACTATGAGGTAAGCATTATTCCTCTTTACATTTGGAAATTGAGTCTTGGGGAGATGACTTTGACCTGTCCAAGGTCACACAGTGGTGGGATTCCAACCTTGGCCTTCTGTTCTCAGGGTCCTGGCGTCTCGCCTCTGCAGAGCAGCGGTCTCTTCAGGAGCTGGCCAACCCAAGAGCAGGTCGAGTGGTTATGCGCTTGCAGCCCCTCCATGCCAAAGATCGGTTTCTCAGTCAATAACTCCCGGAAAATCACGGATGAATTCAGTCTGCTCCAATTGTCAGATAATGTTGGTGCTTAAAGGTACAGCTGCCCCACTGTGCCACCACCACTAGAAGCCAATGCTTGACTCTCACAATGGCCCTAGCCTCTCCCTTTGACCCACTGCTCTTGCTTCTCAGCTTCCCAGTGGAAGCTCAGCTTCCTAGTCATGTCCTCTTTGGTGTTGGCAACAGGTTGAGCAATTCTTTGACAGCTTCATCAACTCAAGCTGTCCACTCAGCTTGCTGTTCTGCTCTCTTCTCTAGTTTTGGTGCCCCCTGTAGGCATGGATGACAGTCATCACCCACCAGCCTAGCGCTAGAGAGGCTAGGTGGGGCAGAGTCACGCCCCTCTGCCCTTCCCTGCCTTGCCAAGGGGGAAGGAGCGGATGACCCCAGAAGACAAGTGCACTGGTTCTTACACTCGGCGTGTGTCATAATCTTCTTGGGACTTAATAAAAGTATAGATAATGGAAACCTTCTCTAAGCCTCCTAAATCTATATGAGTGTGTTTTTACCCATTTCTCAGGAGATGAAGATACACACCAAAACAAAACAAGATCATGGGTGAATGGGCTTAGCACAGAGCCTGGCACCTTAGAGGTGCCACTCAATGGTGGCATATTATCTATTACTGCATAACCAGTTACCTCAAAATGTGGCAGCTGCAACAACAAACATTTATTACCTCACGCTTTCTGTGGCTCAGGAAGCCAGGAGTGGCTTAGTTGTGTGCCTCTCCCTCAAGGCCTCTCCTGAGGTGTTGTCAAGGGCTACAGTTGGTCAGGGAATCAGTCACCCCACAACTTACCTTGTGCTAAAGGATTCGCTTCCAAGTTCCCACACATGGTTGTCATCTGGCCTCAGCTCCTCGCAGGCTGTTGTCCTGAAGTGCCTCTGTGCCTCACAAGATCACACGGGTCTCTCTCCAGGGCCAGCCACAATACAGCAGCTTACTTTCACTAGAGTGAGTATTGAAGAAGAGAGAGAACCAAGACAGAAGTCATAGTCCTAATATTTGGAGTAACATCTTATCAGTTCTGTCATATTCTATTTTTTAGAAGAGAGTTCATGCTCAAGGAATTACATGAGGCCATGGATGATCACAGGCAGGGATTATTGTGTCCATATTAAAGTCCACCCACCAAAGGTGGCCAGTTTCTCTTCAGTTTAGGGAGTTAGAGCCAGTCAGTGGGACTTACCAGTGGAAATACTATTCAAGATTATGGGAGAAGGGCAGACATTAACCAGTAATCTGGAATACTGGTATTAGTTACATCCTCCGGACATTAGTTACAGTGGCCTTGGCATCTTCAGTTCATCCATCCACCCATCCATTCATCCATTCATCAAATAATCACTTACTGTTCATTCCCGTCTGTGCCAGGTGCTGCTCTGGACCCTGGAGGTACAACAGCGAAAAGCCTGGGCAGAGAGCCCACCTTCAGTGGGTTCAACAGTTTACTAGGGGGTAAACAGGGAAATAGGCGACCACATGAGGAGACAGCAGCTCTGACAAGCCCTGCCAGAGTGTGATGGCAGCCCAGCATAGAGGCTCTCTGCTCGAGTTCACAGTCTGGCCAGGGAAGGCTTCCAGAAGGAGGTGATACTTAGGCTGAGGCATGAGGACAAGAAAAGTTTTGTCAAGTGGAGAGCAGTCTATGCAGCAGTGGGAGGGATGGGAGAAGCATGACTTTTTCCAGATTGCAAGTGGAAGTCAGGATGAGTATTCCCCATTTGAGGTAAGTGAAGGTCAGAATGGGCCCCTGGGGATATTTATAACATTTCCAAAAGTGTAATGGAATTTGAATAAGGCGTACAGGCCAAAAAAGAAGCTTATTTTTCATGGCCTTGGTCTCTTAACTAGAAAGTTTAGTCAATTTCCATTGAGTGTGATTATTAATATATTTGAATTCATTATGCTATCTTTATCTTATTTTGTGATTTTGGTAGAGTTTCATAAGCATAATTTGGGTTGTCATGTGCTAATCAAAAGTTCTCACTGACAATTTCATGTCTTTGATTAATAAAAATTGGAATGAGAATTAATTAATTAATGCAGTTTGCCTTTTCTCAATTCCCCTTACTATTTTCTATTTTATTTTATCTTACATAAGACTTATATCTCTGTGAGGGGTCTTAAAAACCTCAGTGGACTGAGGCAGGAGATAAATAAACACATACATGAAATTCTTACTAAATATATTGATAATTACACTCAGTGGAAATGGACTAAACTTTTTAGTTAAGAGTCTAAGGCCATCAAATCAGATTTGAACTAAAAGAGAACATACAACAACAGCAAAAAAAACCAAACCTTCAGCCAAGTTGTGTTTATAGTCAATTTCCATAAAATATAAGAAATGGAAATTTCAAAACAAAAGAAAAAATTCAACAGGTATATTCATTGTGAAATGGATTTGACTACAAGTAACAGAAAACTCCATATGACAGTGGCTTAAACAACATAGAAATTTGTTTTTTCTCTCCTATAGTGTCCGAGGCATTCCCTCCTATCAGAAATTTAGACTTTTTCCATCTCATGGTTCCATATCAGGTTGATTTGAGCTCTAGGTCCAAGATGGCAGCATCTGCATTTCAGGATGCAGGATGAGGGAAGAATGAAGAAGAAGAAATGACACATCCTGTATTACATCTTAAGGTGGATTCTTGGAAGCTGTCAAACAACTCATCTATTTTCATCTCTTTGGCCAGAACTTAGTCACAAGGCCACATCTAGCTGCAAGGGAGGCTGGGGAATGTAGTCTTTACTCAGGAATCCGAATCTCCAGCTAAAAGTAGGAGAGAGGAAGGATCATATCATAAAAGATGGGGAGAACAAAGTGGAGGAACAACTTTATCACAACAGGCACATAGGAACCAAAAGAGAACTAGCATAATAATGTCAGATAAAATAGACCTTAGGTGAAAAGCATTACTGTAGATAATGAGTGAGTGTCAGTACATATTTTTTAAAAAGATTTAATTCACTAGGAACTTGTATGTGCTTAGTAATAAATCTTCAAAATACATAAAACAGGGGCACCTGGGTGGCTTAGTGGGTTAAGTGTCAAACTCTTGATTTTGGCTCAGGTCATGATCTCAGGATTGTGAGATAGAGCCCTGAATCAGGCTCCATCCTGGGTGTGGAGCCTGCTTAAGATTTTCTCTCTCTTCCTCTCCCTCTGCCCTCCCCAAAAAATGTAAAACAAGAATTGACAGAATATAAGAAGAAATGACAAGCTGTCATCGAGGGGGACATTCAGTGGTTGATAAATTAAGAAGAGAAAAAAAGTAAGAACATAGAAAAATTAGACATTGTAAGATTAATCTAATAGGCATACATCAATAGTATTTCTAATAACCAGAGAATAGAGGTTATTTTCAAGCACACAGAAAACTATGATGTAATTTAACCATCTTATAAGCCCAAAGCAAGTGTTGACAAATTTCAAATGATTGGTATGTGTCCAGTCATATTTACTGACAACAATGAAATTACATTCTGAATAAATTACAAAAAGATAATTTTTAAAAATCCATTTGTTTTGAACATTTAAGGAATATGCTTTAAAGTACCCATGGTTACTCATGCTTCTTGGTGAAAATAAGAAGATGCTCAAAATGAAAAAATAAATAAATAAGAGGGGCGCCTGGGTGGCTCAGTTGGTTGAGCACCTGCCTTCTGCTCAGGTCATGATCCCAGGGTCCTGGGATCGAGCCCCATGTGGGGCTCCCTGCTCAGTGGGAAGCCTGCTTCTCCCTCTCCCTCTGCCTGCTACTCAGCCTGCTTGTTCTCTCTCTCTGTCAAATAAGTAAATAAAAAATCTTAAAAAATAAATAAGAGAAATATTATCAATCAAACTTGTAGAATGAAGAACTAGTAGTATCTAGAATATATAAAGAACTCTCAAAGCTCAACAGCAAAAATCAAAGTGATCAATTAGAACATGAGCAAATAAAGTGAAGAGATATTTTACTGAATAAGATATGCAGATGGAAAATAAGCACATGAAAAGACGTTTAACATCATTAATCTAGGGAAATGCAAATTAAAACCACAATGAGTTATCACTGCAATCCTATCAGAAAGGCTAAAATTAAAAAAAAAAAAATTGTGACCACATCAAATGCTGATGAAGTTGCAGAGAAACTGGATCACTCATACATTGCTGGCAGGAATGTAAAATGTACAACAGCCACTTCAAAAACAGTTTGGCAATTTCTTCAAAAAACTAAACATGCAACAACCATATGACCGAACAATTGCAGTCCTGGGCATTTATCCCAGAAAAATGAAAACTATGTTCACGCAAAACCTGTATACCAATGTTCACGACAGCTTTATTGGTAATGGCCAAAAAAGAAACAACCCAAATATCTTTCAATGGGTCAATGGTGGAACAAACTTGGGACATCCATATAATAGAATCTTATTCAGCAATAAAAAAGGACAAATCTTGATTATGGATACATCCAATAGTCTAGATACATCTTCAGAGAGTTATAAGTGAAAAAAGCCAATCCCCAAAGGTTACATGCTGTGTAATTCCACTTATATAACATTCTTGAGAGTACAAAATTAAACAAATGGGCAACAGATTAGTTGTTGCCAGGAGTTAAGGAGATGGTGGGGGCAGGAGGGAAACTAGAGCGGCCATGAGAAGGGCCACACGGAAGACCCCTGCAGGGTTGGAAATGTTCTGTTCCTTGGCTGTGTCAATGTTGATATCCTGGTTGGGATATGGTGCTGTAAGATACTACCACTGAGGAAACTGGGCAAAGGGTAGAGGTGCTCTCTCTCTGAATTATTTCTTACAACTGTATGTGAATCTATGATCATCTCAAAATAAAGGGTTTAATTTTTTTTAAGATTTGTTTATTTATTTGAGAAAGAGAGAGCAGGAGGAGGGGCAGAGGGAGAGAGAGAATCTCAAGCAGACCCCCTGCTGAGTGTGGAGCCCAACACAGGGCTCGATCCCACCACCCTGAGATCTGACCTGAGCTGAAACCAAGAGTTGGACGCTCAACTGACTGCGCCACCCAGGTGTCCCATCAAGGGTTTAATTTTTTAAAATCTTGTGGGATGCAGTGAAAGTGGTAGTTTCATAGAGATAAACACACATTAGAGAAAAGAAAGGCTTAAAATGAATCATGGAACACTACATCAAAAACTAATGATGTAATGTATGGTGATTAACATAACATAATAAAATTAAAAAATTAAATTAAATTTAAAAAAATTAATGATATAAGAAATTAGAAGAATAACAGTACAATAAACTCAAGGTAGAAGAAAGGGAATATTAAAGAGCAGAAATTAATGATATAAGAACAACAGAGATACTCCAGAGAGGGCTAACCGCGCTAAAAAGTGGTTCTTCACAAAGACTAACAATGTGGGCAAACCCCTGGCAAGACTCATCTCGAAAAGAGAGAGACGCAAATTAACAAAGTTAAGAACGAGAAAAAGGAATAAGCTATAGGTATAGCAGACCTAAGAGAATATTTTAGACAATTCTGTGCCTACACATTTGAAAATATACATAAGGTGGACAAATTTCTAGACAAATATACCTGACCAAACTATTTTTGATAAAG
Source organism: Phoca vitulina (assembly GCF_004348235.1). Taxonomy (NCBI): domain Eukaryota; kingdom Metazoa; phylum Chordata; class Mammalia; order Carnivora; family Phocidae; genus Phoca; species Phoca vitulina. The sequence continues at coordinate 41,901,113 of NW_022589707.1, read as the reverse complement.
GAGGATATCTAGTTAAATAACCATTAAAATGTTTTCACAAGGAAAACTCCAGGTCCACCAAACTTTCAAGAAATAAATGATTGCTATGTTACACAAACTTTTCTCAAAGCATTAAAAAAATACGAAAAGAAAGAAAGAGGAAGGAAGGAAGGAAAAAAGGGAGGAAGGAAGGGAGGGAGGATAGAAGGAGGGAGGGAGGGAAAGACTTTTTAAGTAATTTATTGAGGCTGGTATAATCTTGATATCCAATCTAGATAAAGTCAGATCATGATCTATAAATACTAAATAAAATAAAAGTAAAACAAATTCTATAACAAATAAGAGATCAAGTAGAGTTTACTCCAAAAATTCACCAATGGTTCAATATTAGGAAAAATTATTACTTTAATTTACCCCATCAAGAGATTAAAGGAGAAAAAACATACGTTCATCTCAATAGGTATGGAATACAGTAAAGTTCTAAAATTGTTCATCGTAAGGATCCTAGAAAAATTATTGCATGCCAGCTACAGGAGACATGTGTAAGAATGCTCATAGGAGAAAAGACTGGAAAGAACGCAGATGTCCATAAGCAATAGATTGGATGAACACACCGTGGTATATTTGTAGCAAGGAGTACAGCAGTGAAAGTGAGTAAATGATGGCGACGGACAATGACATGGCTGAGTCTCACAGACATAACGTTGAGCAAAAAGAGCAAATGGAGGCAAATCGAAAAATACATCTTTCAGCGATACACAGAAAACTTTAGGTAAAGCAGGAGAATGATTAACACAAAACACACAACAGTGTTACCTCAGGGCAGTCGGGGAAAGGAGCACCTTTGAAGGCGGCTTCTTTTGAAAACCAGTCTCAAAGGGAAGTAAAAGGAAAAACAAATAATACTCTTTGAGCTTTTCCTACTTATTTCTGGGTCTCAAATTTGTGGGCCAGCGTGATTTCTGTGGCTTTTTCAAAAGGCATATCTACCTCTAGAAGCCTCAGCCTAAAGCAAATCTAGCTTAGCTAGAACTAATTACACATTATACTTTCTTTTAGAGTCTATATAACTCATCTCTAAGCAGCACCATTGACCCCAACATTTCAGTGGGCAGTTATAGGATGTGCCAAGCACTAGACAAAATATATCATAGGTATTAACTATATCATAGGTTTCCTTCCCCCCCTGAAGCACCTACCACAATTTCTCTCATTGCTCAGATAAGGGAACTGGTCACATGATTAGGATAGAGGAGAACCAAGATTGGGATCCAAAGCTCTTTGTCCACATTCCGTATCACCTGTGAGTACAGAAATAGGACTGCCACTTTTAAGGACTTGATTTGGGTAAGGCAAATGGCATTTGGAATATCATCCGATGCTGAGGAATGTGGGGACAGCCCTTGTCTAGGCGACAAGACACCAAATGCAGTAGAAAAACTACATTATACCAAGCTTTTATTGAATGTAGTATCGCCTTTGATTGGTCCAGATGCGCGTTGGCATCCGTGGAACATCATCATGGTGAGCTGTAACTTAATGCACTGCCGTATTTCCTCATAATTACCCAAAAATAGCTATAGGACTTCAAGACTGAAGGCATGTTTTATTTACAGTCGCACACTAGCCTAAATCAACTATAACTAAAACTGTCCTCAGAGTTCCAAAGTGACCTCTTATTAAAATGATCTATAATTTGGTTAGTTTCTATTGCTCTCAGCAGTTGTGAATTCCCACGATTTTTTTCCAAACATGAGCTGGACTGCTCATTTGTTTGAGGAGCCCCTCTGAGAGAGGAATAGGTTGGGTCTCCAGACTCAAGTTAATTTGCTTTTGCTCTTATTATTATAACAATTAACAGATAAATAAATGGATTACCTTTGCAGGTACACAGTCTAATTCAGTTCAGCCCATTTTCTCAGTTCAGCCTCCTTTATCAGAGTAGGCTGAAGTGAGGGATCTGTGGCTTTGGATCTGTCCTCACCATGAGGATGGCTGGTATCTCTTCTGCCCCTACTGTGTACAGTTTATGGAGATGCTCCGTATTCAGCATTTCATCTAATAATGGGTTATTATTATTCTGCGCTGATGATGAAGAACTTGGGACTCTGAGAAGTGAACCATGTTGATCAAGCTCACAAAATTAGAATGGAGCAGAGCTGGGATTTGGACCCAGATCAGGCAAAGCTTCTCCTTTCCCTGTACAAGCTGTCTACATGAGGATTGTCCCTCTGGTTGAGACCAACAAGTCAACTAAAAGAACATCACACCCCAGTCTGGAGTTCTGGATCATTCTTCTGTGTGCACTCTCTCCACAAGATGGAAAGCAAAGGGTTGATCTCCTTCAAACACAAACCCATTTCAGACCCTGAAGGCAAGGTAGTGTTTCTCTGTCTTTCATTATCACTGGTAAAGAAAAAAAGAATGCTGCTAAGCTGGTGGAAGTTTGTGATCCAAAGTTGATATATGCTAAACGTGAAATGGTTGCTTTAAAACAATGTAATGTTTTCATTTGAAAGATGATGGAGACATGGAATCATTCTGATATCTCCATAGTATCATCAGCTCTATAGCTGGACAAATAAATAGATAGACCTATAATATCACCATTCAAATGATTAAAAAGGAATAAAATGATGCCAGATGTTTATTTGGAATAACCCACAAAACACACTGAAAACAATTCCTATTTCTGCAACTGGAAATTGGAATTGATCATTACTGGGCATTAAATGCACGTATGTTTTTCTGAAGTTCCTAAATCTATTTAATTTCTATGTTGACAGAGATATTAGACAGCTGTTTGAAAATCTGTCTCTCTTCCCTGAGCAATGCACAAGAAATCTTTATGTTAAACCACAAAATGTCAATGAGAGCTCTTCAGTGTACTAATCAGCCCGCGAGTGGAATGTGTGCGGCTAGAAGCAATAACCTTAACTTACATTCTCAATAGTCTTGATTGCCCCACGCGCACCCCCTTAAGACATGGCTGTTGAAGGTGGTGACTCCAAAGTGCTGTCTGTGAGGCCAGCTCTGGCGATTAGGGTCAGGGCTGAAGAGTTAGTGGACGAGACGTGTTCTCCGCCAACGGCTTCGGCAGCGACTCACCGTGCACCCCAGGGGACCCATCCTGAACCCTCTGCCTCTGTTGCCCTATGACCACCTCAGCCCCATCCACCCTCCGCTGGTTGGGCTACCATGGGCCCTAGGTACCAGAAAGAGGAGAGCTGGCTTCGTGTCTTGGAGCGTTTTAAGGGCAGGCTGGTGGGTGAACCTGATAATTGACATCATCTTAGCATTACTTAGCTTGTTTGAAAACATTTCCGACAGTACAAACAAACAAAAAAAAAACAAAGTCTCACACACAGTCATGTTCTTTGTAGTGTCGTTTATGAAAATTATAAAAAAAAGGATTAAGTTTAGATGTCTTAGAATAGGGCAATGGTAGGTAAATGGTGCTAAGTTCATACAACGGATTATAGCAGACCCATTGAAAATAAAGTTTACCAAAATCAGCAGGTCAAAAAAAGAAAAAGCCCCCTATATTCATTAGCTTGGTACATCTTCCAACTCAAAATTCAGCCTTTTTTCTCTTAAGATTAGAAATCTGACTTTGTCAGCACACCGAGAGGTGATCCGTTTCCCAGGAATGGACACGTTAACCACATTTTTGACATGGATGCATTGAAGCAGAATGCCAATGTATCATTTTATATTCAGAAAGCTGTTATAGGCCCTGGAATACTTAGATGGGCATAATCAGCATATTCTGTTCCTGGAAATATGCTACATGGGAAGTAATCTCCTATTTGCATAGTCATTTACCGGCTACTGTTTACTGAGCATCTGTAGTGTGCTGGGTACTATACTATACCAAGACTTATCAATATCTCATTTAATGAGATCATGTTTGCAAAGCACTTAGCACGTGCCTGCCCCACACGAAGTGCTCCATATTTGTTAGCTGGTGTTATTTCTACCGCCACTTATCCTTCTCAACCCATCATGATATCTCGTTGACATTATCCCCTTTCTGCAAATTAGAAAATGAAGACAGAGAAGTTTGGTCACTGCCCCAGCTAGTTGGTAAGTGGCAGGGTCACAATGAGAAATGCGATTGTCAGGGGCGCCCAGGTGGCTCAGCCGTTAAGCATCTGCCTTCGGCTTGGGTCATGGTCCCAGGGTCCTGGGATCAAGCCCCGCATCGGGCTCCCTGCTCAGCGGGAAGCCTGCTTCTCCCTCTCCCACTCCCCCTGCTTGTGTTCCCTCTCTCACTGTCTCTCTGTCAAATAAATAGATTAATTAATTGAAAAAAAAGAAAGAAAGAAAAGAAATATGATTGTCAGAGGAACTGGAACACTCGGTCACCATAGCCTTTGGCAGGGCCCTGGGGAAGGCCGGTCAGAAGGTTGTGTTTGAGTGTGGAATCCCCAACAAAGGGAGTTAGGGGAATTAAATATTTCAGAGCATCAGGTCAAAACAACTTGATATGTTCACCTCCTGGTAGGATGCTCTTGCATTTGAGACCCGTTGGCTAAGACTTCCTTTCCCCTGAATAAGAGAAGCCAACATTGACTGAGAATTTGTGTGAGCTCTCATCTGATCTTCATAAAAACATCACGAGGTAGGTTGTGAAGGAAAGTTTCCCAAGATGCCACCACTGATAAGTTGTAAAGCCTGGCTTCCAGCTCTGGACCGTTCACCTCCAAAGCCTTGTCTTTAACCCTGGCCACCACCTCCCAACACAGAGACCTAGGTGTTGCTATTCCCACTTTACAGGTGAGGAAACGGACAGACAAGTTAAATAACACACCCCAAGGCATGTAGTCAGTGACTAAATGACAGAGAAGTAATCCCAAGTTTGTTTGAGTGCAAACTGCATTGTATTAGTTTGCTCGGGCCGCCGTAATAAAATATCACAGACCACATGGCTGCAACAACAGACATTTATTTTCTCGTAGTTCTGGAGGCTGGAAGTCCAAGATCAAGGGGTATGGTTTCTCCTGAGACCTCTTGCCTTGGTTTGCAGATAGCCACCTCCTTGCTGTGTCCTCACACCATCACTCCTCAGCTTGTGTCTCTCTCTGTGTTGTCCAGGTTGCCTCTTCTTATAAGGACACATTCATATTGGATTAGGGCCAACCCTAACCACCTCATTTTAACTTAATCATGTCTTTAAAGACCTTTTCTCTGAATATGGTTATATACCATGGGCACTAGGGGTTAGGACTTCAACATATGAATTTTGGGAGGACACAATTCAGCCCATAACATGCATCTTCTTAACCAGTAAATAACACTGCTACCCATAAAGAAATTGTTCTATATTTCATATTTTTATAAATTTCATGCTAAAAAATATTTTCTTATTTCTTATTATAAACTGGAGAGGATAACCTGCTTGCTGTTAGCTCCTTCGTTCATTTATTAATGTAGAAATAGAATGTCAATTGGCAAAAGGGAAAATGATTAACTAGAACTCACGGAATTTCAAAATGACTCACCTAATCCTCTTGCTTTGGGCACTCAATAAAATGTATTTTGCTATCCAACCAGAGCTTAAATCAAATAGCAAAATTACTGAAATCAAGACAGTATGAAGAATATCCAGAAGTATAAACCCCTTCAAGGAACTTAAAATTTAGTTGAGGAGACGAAAGCATAAATATATGAGACTTTAATAACAATTCATGACACTAATACAAGAAATGCCATGAGGCAAAATGGGATGAATTGCAGAATGTAGAAGTCAGAAAGTAGATGCTGTGAGTTCAGAGAAAGGCCAGTGACTAGGAAAGGTGATCCAGGAAGGCTTCCTGGAAGAAGTTATCGTGTTGAGTAAGTGGGAAGCAGATTCCCTTAGAGGCACCTCTTGGGGATAGAAGCACTCACCTCTCCCCATCTCACAGGGTGCTGGGAGATTCAACACGCTTTCAATGAAGACATGTATCTGGGAGCAGCTGTTAAGATAGAGGGGAACCTGGGGAGGGAGGAAATGAATGGGCAAGTGTTGGGCAAAACCTGCAGGGGATGGAAAAAAGAAAGAAATCCCGAGAATACCATAGTATTGAATCTGCATCAGTTTGGAGATTCAGAGGGATGACCATCTTTCCCTTGGTTTGGGTCAGAGGCACATGGTGGCACTTGGGGCAAGTCAGCTGGAAAGGGGAGCAAGACACAGCTGCAATTTCAGACCATGCTGGTGAGAGAGGCACAGGAATCCAACGCAGAGAAAGGGCTGGGGCTGGCTGCTTGCCTGCTTTCATCTTCCGGGAGAGCTAGAAGAGAAGAGAACTGAAAAGACTCCCTGCAGCTTTTGTGCAAGGTAGAGGAAAACAAGAGGGACAAAGGAACAATGTATGGTGTGAATGCTCTTTACCTGGGAAGAACAGGTGCCCAGCCAGTCAGCCCTCTGGCTGTTAGCTGAAATGGAACCCAGGACCAAGTCTGCAAGTCATTCAGTCCCTGAGCTTCATCGACAGATAGATTGGCTTTGTTCTGGAGGCCATCAAAAGGAAAAAAAAATAACGTGTCAGGAAAGTTGGGAGAGCTTTATTACTATTTCACTTAGCAGGCCAAGGTCAAGTGCTCTATTCATTCTCTTCAAGAATGAGGTAGTGTGACTGGGAGGGAGGCAGATGGTGACGAATTGCGGGGAGCTATCTGGGGTGTAGCAGCTAATGTACTCTGGAGTCAGGCTGCCTGGGTTCAGAGCCCTGCCCCCCACTGACTAGTTATGTGACTTTGAGCAAGTTACTCCCTCTGTGCCTCGGTTTCCACGTCTGTAAAATGGGAGTAACAATTAAGCCTATTTCATGGGGTTATTTTAGGGATGAATTAAGAGAACATACGTCTGATAGTTAGGTAACACTCAAGAAGTGTTAGCATTAATATTAGTGTCTGTGAGAGTGCAGGCCACTCTGGGCGTGTGGATGAGGCATGGCGGGGCAGTGAATTAGAGCAGATGCAATGAGAGCATGGGGAGAATTTAAAGAAAGAAAAGATTATGATTCCTAAGGTGATGAACAAGACAAATCAAATTGCTAACCAAAACAAAAACAAAAACAAAAACAAAAAAAACACACACAAAAAAGGAAACAAACAAAAAACAAAACAAAACAAGAAACCCAAAACAAAATAAAAGCATCTTGATGCAATGCCTAACAGAAAAATATGTCAAGTGTGGAGGAAGTGGATTTAGCAGAAGCTGTGTTCAACTTTTGTGTGAAGGCACGCCAATGCACGCAAGGTCTCCGGGAGACTGTTACCAGGATGAGGAGGTGGCCTGAGCCTGGCAGCTTCCAGAGCCTTGAGGAGAGGCATGACCAAGTGCTCTCGGTTCCAGGAAAGGTGGTTGGGGGAGTGAGTGAAGTCAAAAGTTGAAGGCCAAGTTTTGAGGCAGGCAAGGGGAAAGTAGGAGAGAGAACGGCCGCGGAGGTGCTAAGCCTAGGGTGAATGGTGAGAGCCCTCGGGGAGAGGGCATCCGCAGAGAAAGCGAGAAGGTGTTGAGATGAGGCTGGCGTTTCTGGGAAGGGAAGGTGGGCTCACCTCCGAAGAAACAGCACCTTTGCTTGCAGTCCATGGACAAGTAGCCTGACCTCATCCATAAAGTGGGGATAAAAGAGCTATCCTCAAGACCTCACAGGATTGTTGTTGTGTAGAATAAATAAATATATATGAAAAATTTTTGTCAATGCCAAAGAATCTCTCCAGTAATTAAATTTCCTCTCAACGAATGTCTGTTTGCCCTTGGTAAAATGTCAGAGATGTTTAGGCAAACCCCCAAGGTTATTTAATTGTTGGATAATACACTGGTGACCGAACTAATTTTGCAGGTACTGCGAACCCCCCACTTCGTTAATAACAGCACCTGGCAATGCAGGGAGCAGGGGTGAGTCCATGGGAAACTGGTCACCGCGCAGGCAGTGATACTAGTTAGCCTCGAAGCTTCCACCACACATGTCTGCAATTAGCTTATGTCACCGGGGGGCCGTACACAGAAGCTCCTATACATCACGTGGGCCGTGAGATAACAAGGTAAATAGAGGGTCATTTAATTCCTCCAGTATAAGAGGGAGGAGTGCCGGGCAAATCGGTCTGTGAACGTACTCAATACCAACTCCATACAGCATGGTTTTCACTAAGAATGGGTCTGCTCAGAGTCTGGCTCTTGGTGGCTGTGCCTTGTTGGATGTGACCCAAAGGCTGTGATCAGGCAGTCTTCCCAATGCCTCCTCCAAGGGGGCACGAGTGATGGCTTGGGGGAGGCATGAGGTTGCAAAGGAGCGTAGAGAACACGTTCTATTCTCTAACCTTGGGCTGAGGTCCATCATAACTTGTCTCTGAGAAGAATTTCAGTTTCTAAGAGGGTTTGGTTTAACCTCCTTTCACATTTAAAATAAAGATCTAGGATGAAAGCAAAAGATTCAAACAGCCAGGAATTACACAGAGACCAGAAATGTGCGGGTCACAGGAGGCCCCCCTGCCTCACTTTGCAGATCTGGTCCTGGGCCATTCTCCTTCTCTGTGGCTAGTTGGGGGCTGCTCTGTAGTGCTCAGTAATAGGCAGGTCACCTCCATCCCCGTGGTGTGCTGGGAATAGTCCTCAGTGTGAAAAATCAGATGAGTGCGTAACCAAATGTGGCATGTATATACAAGGAATACTATTCAGCCTTGAAAAGGAAAGAAATTCTGGTAACATCCTACACCATTGATGAACCCTGAATACATCATACCGAGTGAAATAAGCCCGACACAAAAGAACAAATACTGTGCAACTCCACTTATCTGAGGTACCTAGAGTAGTCACATTCGTAGTGACAGAAAGTAGGACGGAAGTTACAAGGGGCCATGGGGAGGGTGATAAAGAGTTGATGATTAACGGGTACAGTTTCTGTTTGGGAAGATGAAAAATTTCTGGAGATGCAGGGTGATGGTGGTGGCCCAACCATGTGTATGTACTTCATGTCGCTGAATTATACCCATAGAAATGGCCAAAATGATACAATTTATGTTATGTCTGTTTTACCACAATTTTTTAAAATGTGGTTCCAAAGCTTAAAACAAAAAAACCAATAAAAATTAGAGGAGCCTCCACATGTCATAAGGAACTTGCTCTGATAAACCCAACGCATAGACATCTCATTGATGTGTTGTTCTGTGACACTTCAATTTACATCTCCTCTCCAAAATGTGAGATTTGTCACAATTCCCAAATATATCAGATGATTGGGACAAGTCAGGAATAAATATTTTTGCATGGGCTGTGCTTTTGCGTTGGGACATATAAAAGCATTTTTTGATAGAGGTTGGTTGACTTTCCCAATATTTTATGCAATTTACAGGTGGTATGAAGTACTCGGTTAAAATCCTTCTAATGTGTGTGGTAATCATTTTAACTGTTAAAACATAATGTGAGTGCAGACATACAGTTATACTAAAATCTCTCCCACTCGCCTACCTCTTGCGCAGATTACAGAGGGAATGTGTTCTAGACAATAAAATCTAAGGGGAAAAAAATTGCCATCCTGTTTCAGCTCTGCCATTAAGCCCAACGATGGCGGCCATTGCCGTGTGAAAGGAAAAACAACAAGTTTACAGTTCCTCATTTCCCATGGTAAACAGATTGCTTATTTTAATTTTGAAAATAAAGCGATGGAGGCTATGTAGGTCTGTAAATAAGAGTGTGCATCTCAATTTTCTGCAAATGCTTAAGTGGTTTACATCTGTTTCCTCCCAGTTGTATTTCTCAAACATGAATTTCCATTTTAAAAAGAGTCGTAAAATCACTACTGTTTCTCTGTGGATCTATTAGCAATAAAATAGCCTACAGAGGTTTGCACAGCCATGGAAAATGTACAGTGATAATAGGCTGTCCTGCTGTTACATGGCTAATGCAAACTTTACATTTATCACGCAGAACCATCTATCCGCAGGGCTGAAGCACAGCAAACAACGAAATAAAAAAGACCAGGAGAAGGAAGATGAGACAGAAATCTCTAAGTACACATCATTAATCAGACAAGATGAATTCTCAAACTTGGAAGCGTGTTTCCTCAAAGCCAACTGAGAGAAGGAGCAGGGAGAGAATGTGTCGGGAATGTGTCACAATCTGCAATGGACAACTTTCCCTAACAATTATCTCCAACCATAGAATGCATTTCCTTCTCTCATTGGCTTTTTGTAGAGTTCGCTCCTCCCGTATTTATTTTATTTTATTATTTTTAAGAACAAAGCTAGGTCATCTGTTGAAAACTTTTCATGCAGCGGACAATGCAATTATTCTTTCATTACTTTAAGTAAAAAGACTCAAAGTAACCCATTACTTTCTCACACACCACTTCTCCCTAACCCTGCTCCACCTGCCCCATCTGGGAAGCAGATGTGGGACACAGAGCACCTTATCCAGGCCCTAAAATCCTGTATCAGAAGTGGGACTGAGTTGTTTATACCCCTCTAACCCGACTTTGCATCCCAGTGAAATTCTCCCACATACCGACAAGGCATTTTTTGGCTTGTTTTTCTAAATCTAAATTGATTCACTGAAGGTCTGGCATGATGGCAGGGAGCAGGTTTCAAAATGGGCTCCTTCCAAAACAGGCACACATACATTCGTGAGGTGCACCCAGTTCTTCGTCTGGGAGTCCCGTGTGTGTCTCCCTGAAATAGAAAAGAATCAATAAAATGTGCCCGGTGGAGTTTAAATTGCTTGGCATCTCACAGCCTGTTCTCTTCAGTGGGGTATTCTTCACTTTTTAAAAAGCGTTTTGTTTTGTTTTATTAATTTAATAGAGGAGTTTGAGACATAATTCTCGAGGCTTTAAGAAGGAAGATGGAAAGGACACCTTTCAATTAACCTTCCGGTGGGTGACCATTTACCATACGCGTCGCTGGAAGTCCCGCCCTGCAGGAACAGACCAGGGTGGGGATGAGTAGAAGGAAAGATGTGAGGGAAATGAGAGATGGGGTGTGCCTTGTACACCCAACAGCCCAACAGTTCCTGCCACTTCCGTATTGTGCTTCTTTTATTCAGGGTGAAGCCGGTTCTTTTGAATTAATTCATATTGATCCATTCCTGGAAGGGGGGGGGGGCTTTTAGTTACACGTCCCCAAATCATCAGATCACTTCAAACAACTGGGTGGGAAAAGAATCCAACTACCAGCACCAACCCGTTTGTAAATCAAGCGACTAGTTGTTAAGACACGATCATTTTTTACCTTGGTTTGACAGCAGCTGCGTATGACCTGAGTGTATTACTGTGTGTGGGGGGGGCGGGTATCTATTTGCATTTAGATCTGATGTTCTCATACTGAGTTGCGCCATGATCTCCCAGGAAGCAGTGAAGCTGTCTCCGACCACTGGAGCAGACAGGACCCTCTGAATCCAAACCTGAGTGGCTGACTCTCCAGTGGCTTCTCGCTTTGTACTCTATTAGTCATATTTTCCTGGAGGCTTTGTCTTACCTCCTCTGTCATTAGCTCTCTGTGGGCAGAAGTCTGGTACTTCTTAGAATAGACTCCCCCAGGCCTGGCAAAGCTCGTCCGGTGACTGTAACCGCAGAGGCTGTCCCAGCCCCGTGTGGTGGATGCGAGGCAGGGATGCAGTGTGAAGTCTCATTGAAGCCCCACCCGCCCCACATGGGCTCCTGAAAACTTGGAGAGGAATTGCATGCACAGTGCTCAGCATTGGTTTCCAGAATAGTCTCTGGATTTGTTGGTGGACAGGTAGATGTGGGTTACTGATCTTATTCTTCATTGATCAATCGCACGCCATATTGGCTGCTTTTCCGTAAACAGAAACCCAGAGTCTATTAGCAAGACTGTCACCTCTCAGCAACCGTTTTTAGGTTGAATTGAGACCCACCCACTGGAGGTCCTTGGCAATTCTGGGAGGCATCGTGTGACCCCTTCCAGTGGTTCCACACTGGCCATGGGTTTTCATTTCTCCTGGATTTCTTTGGCGACCCCTCCAGGCAAATCCTGACTCTGTTTGAAAACAGTGCTTCAGATTATGTCCTGGGTCCTTCGGCAAATCCCTGACAACAGGACCGAGGCCTGAAAATAGCAGCAGTGCTCGTAATAATAGTAATTGCTACAACTGTTTGGAGCTTTCTGTGTGCCGAGAGCCCCAAATCAAGACCCGGACAGTCTCATTAGTTTGTCCAAGGCAAGATTGTACGTGCTGGAATTGGGATACAGATCCATGACTTCAGGCCCTGGGATAGGCTTCTCCTCCAGTCCTAGCATCTTCATGGTGTCTTACATTTGCTGAGTGGAAAAAAATGGTTTCTTGCTCCCAACCATCCAAGTGTGCCTGGTGGAGAACGCACGCATGGGGCACTCCAGTCCCACTCCTCTTGAGTACTTCTGACTCTGGTTCTCCCCACATCTCGCCTCCTCTCCTCCTTCCGCACTTCCCCATCCCACTATCCATCTTTTACACAGCAGGGCAGGGTAATTCGCTGCATGCTAGGCAGTAACTACATAGTAATAACAATAATTCTTGGTACTTAGAGCTCCTCATCCGAAGATGTCACCCAAGCTTAAAGAAATTTAAATATATCTGCTCACAGCAGCGTGGTGGGGGTGGTCTGGGTCTCATTTTCAGGCCTGGAGAGAGACACACACACATAAAAGAAGGAAACACCAGGTCCTTCGTAATGAGGCCTTCCTTACCAGACACGGAACTAAGAAAGGGAATCACATGGAGGAAGGGCTAGACAGAACCTCATGGCCTTTCGGTTCTCTGAAGTTCCCTTGCTTTCAGAGCTTGGCAAGATTGCTGAGCCCTCTGGCTTCGAGGCATCCACGAGAAAAGACTGTTCACCTGCTGAGTCTTTGTTATGAAATTAGCCACCAGTGTCTGAGTATTCTCTCCAGACATTGTCCCCAAGGCAAGCACCACTGGGATCTGATGACGGCTCCCTGTCCCTACCTATCTCTGATCCCCTTTCCGTCTGCCCTGGAGTGGTTCCTTATCCTTTGCTCTGAGGGCAAATTCGCCCACAGGATTCCCTGGGAATATCCACACCCAAGGCCTGAGGCAGCCTTCCCCAAGTGCAGCCTGGAATGGGGCAGGGGCTCTCTAGCTAAGAGTCCAAGGTCCCAGAACCTCATTTTCTACTCCTACCCTCTAGCTGCCCCTTCCTTGCCAGCGTTGAACCGCTGGGCTTGCTTCTTACCTACCTGGACCTGTAGGATGTACCGCTCTGTGCTTGTTTAATCTAAAGCCCCTTCTGACCCAATGGATCTGTCAGCACCTGCACCCCCATCGGACACACTGGAGAGAGGGATCTTTGGGAAGTTCAGTTCATCGGCGAGGGAAATACTCTCGAATCTTGGATTAAGAGTAAGTCTGATTTTCGGACATGCTGACATGGAGGGTCATCTCGGAGCACATAGCACATGCCTGCTTCTCTGAAGACCACACCAACCCTCTGGCAGAATAATAACAAACACAGTCTGGTGAGGTACCCCTATGTGCAAATTCCTGCTCTGGAGGTAGGAAGATTTGTGCAGAAGGAAGAGGCATCGTCCTCACTCCCAAGGAGCATGGAGTCGGAGAGAGGAGACAAGACAGCGACACACACAAATACTATGACATCTTGATCTTCAAGGATGCTCCAAATCTTTATTCCAAGCATGTACCAAACTCTGAGACCAAAAGGTGGTTCTCACCTCAGACTCAGTCACAGTGAGAAATCCAGAATAAAGAAGAGCAATTTAGTCCAGGCAGATGGGAAGCATTTCCACAGTAAAATCACTGGAGCTTTTCTCTCCGACTCAAAGCAAATACATTTGTCAAACACACCATAAATATACGTTTGCACTATTTATTACCTCTGCCTATAAAAGAAAATTGTATTAGGTGATTGTGCTGAAAATGTGTCAAAAATATAATTTGCATCTCTTTTATGTGGGTGTTTTGTGTGTATTTGCTATATTTCAATTTGCTAATATACATATATATATCTCTGTAGAGACATATATAAATGCTGTTTAGTTCTTCTGATCTTTGTTTTTATTTTCTTGGTATAAAAATTTCAATATAATTTGTGATTCTAAAAATATTGCTTTTGAAAAATACGGTATGGATTCTTCATTCCCTTAATTCCCATAATCCAATACAATAAAACATTTACTAAAAGTATATTAAAGAGAATGTCCTGAAGGATTTGCTTCTCTTTGACCAACTGTCACTGGAGGATTTGTACAGAATGCTTTCTGTGTTGTCCTGAATTTCATAGAATCCATCTCTCTTCAGTTAGGCAGATTTCCCCAAGCTTTCCCTTCACCCCTTGGATGGGTAGCCTCATTTTCCCTCTTAGCAGCCCCACAAGCCACAGGGGACTGAGGTTCAGTTACTAGAGCTCATGCTTTCCTCTGCGGATGTCGTGCGTTTTGAAAGGAGGTATATTCTTCTGCGTTATTTTTATTCACAGCATCTAAAAGCTTCTTCATGTTTTCAGAAAAGCCTTCTGCAATTATGTCTTCTGCTGGTTCCCCTCAACCACCTTAGGAAGCAGGTCAACACCCCCCTATGTTAGGGAACAAGGGATGAAGCCCAAGGGGAGATTATGTCACTTTAGGGTCACACAGAAAATCATTAAAAGATTAAGACTCAGGCCTCCCAAGTCTCAACTGTTCTGCTTTGCTGTTAAAAATGTCGCCTTCGCTTCTTTTCCTCATCTACAAGCCACATACATATCATTTTTCCTGCACTAGACAACATCCAGGGCCAAGAGAGGCCACTGTCCCTTCTACCCTATTTTGAACTCTGGAAAGAGATCCCTGGTTAGAGTTCCCCCGGGAACTTGGCCTCTCAGTGTGGTGAGGCAGACAGATTCTGGACTGGATCGTGTCGTCATCGTCCCCCTGCCCCCACGGCTCATTCATATGTTGAAACCCTAACCCCCAATGTGACCGTAGCTGGAGATGGGAAGTAATTTTAGGAAGCAATTAAAGTTAATTGAGGTAATAAAGATGGGGTATCATCTGATAGGATTGGTGGTCTTAAAGGAAGAGAGAGAGAGAGATTTCTCGACACCTGCACACACAGAGGAGGCCGGCGGAGGACAGTGATTGCAGAGGTCCCACCAGTAACCGTCTCTGTCACACCTTGAGCTAGGACTTGCAGCCTCTAGAACTATGAGAAATAAGTGTGTGCTTTGAAGCCACCCAGCGTAGGATATTCTGTTAGGGCAACCCAAGCAGACGGAGACAGAGACCTTACGGTTTGACTTCCCAGTTATCTCTTGAGGTCTCCGTGGCATGGGCAGGACCTAGAGGCTGCTCAGGGTCTGGCTGGGAAAAGTTTGCCAGAGGGCGTCCCTGGACCTGAGGTGACCCTATAGCAAAGGGTGTAGAATGGACCCCCGAGGCAGGGCCAGGGACTGTTGCAGAGCCCTGACCGAGCAGGATATGACTCGGGGTTCCACCAACCACAGACTTGAGCTGCCATTGCTGACGGAACAAGCAGGTCCCGGGTGAACACAGGGCAGCCCTCTGGAGACCAGGGGACTGAGGAGCTCATCCCCAAGAAGCTCCAGTCTGCCCTGCTCAGTGGGACCTTGTTGGTCTTCCCTTCCCACCACATATTTGAACACCCTCAGAGGGGAAGAAGGTGGTGTGGGAGAGGATGGTGGTCTCTGAGAGATGAAATATTTTTAGTAAAGGGACTGTTATGTCAGGCTGACTACACGTAAACAGAATTGGACACTTAGTTCATGCTCCCCTCCCCTGGTGGGAGCCCAGGAGGAAGGCCAGTCCAACCACAGGCAAATAAAGGTGTAACAGAAGTTGTAATTCAAGTTGACTTTGTGCCTCGCTAACAGAGGGAACTGTGGAGAGTGTGCCTCTTCCCCGGGAGTGGTGGGGTTGGGGCCCAGGCCAACTACTGCCATCTTCTATGAAAGTGAGCATCTCGGGATCTTGTGCAAATGAGGTCTGCCCCCTGCCACCCTTTATTCTGACTCCTGTGTGCTTACGATACGTAGGCTGTGCTGCGTTCTTAACACAGTAGACCGGATTTGCATTAATTCTCAGATATCTGTATCTTCCCAACTCCACTGTCAATCCTCCTGAGCAGAAACACCAAAGGGTACCAAGTACAGAGCTCTGATGAAAATCTGCCAGCTAAGCAGTGTTCTCGCGGCCCCGCCTAGGTGGGACTGGAGCGCATCCGTAGACTTTACCACACAGTTCACAGTCCGAGCTGAGGACTCCTGTGCTGGGCACCAGCCCTGACATTAGCTATGGGACCCTCAGCTTCCATTTGAGGAACCCAGTCCCCACATCTGTACAACAAAAGAGCCGAGCTAGGGGCCCATTAAGATTCCCTTTGAGGTTGCAAGTATTTGAGAGCATGAGATCTCTTACTTCATCTTTTTTTTTTTTAAAGATTTTATTTATTTACTTGACAGAGAGAGAGACAGTGAGAGAGGGAACACAAGCAGGGGGAGTGGGAGAAGGAGAAGCAGGCTCCCCGCCGAGCAGGGAGCCCGATGCGGGACTCGATCCCAGGACCCCGGGATCATGACCTGAGCCGAAGGCAGACGCTTAACGACTGAGCCACCCAGGCACCCCCTTATTTCATCTTTTATTGTCTTCCCAAAGACAATGGAGAAACGGAGCTTTATGTAACTTAACTTAGTCATCACTGCAACCCTATGAAGAAGGCACTGTTACTGCCGTCACCATGTCACTGACAGGGAAACTGGGACATAGGGTATAACCTGCCCCAGGAAACAGAGTCGGCAAGGATTAGAACTGGCTCAGTGGCAGACAGAGGTTCCTGCCTGAGCCACCACGTGGTGCTGCCTCCAGCATCGGGAATTATTAGCCAGTAGGTTGGCTTTGGACGAGACGGGAACCCATACTTCCTGAGTTTGGAAGCCTCCAAAGAGTTCCTACGGCCAAGGCCCACTTTCACTCCTGCATGCTCTTTCCCCCCAACCTCCAGCTCAAAGATTATTATCTAACCTTGTCCTTTCACAAACACTTCCTGAACGCCTGCCCTGCGCCAGGCTGTCTTGGGCTGGGATGGGGATCTGAAGTGAGGGCCGTTAAAAGGGGAAAGGTCAGGGGATACTCTCGGCAGACGGTCAGTTTCTAAGCTGTTTTTAGGGACTTGCACTCATATGTCTCATGCTTAGTCCAGATAACCCAATTCTATCATCTCAAAGAATGCTGCAGGAATTCTCCATGGGGTTATCAGTTGAGCCCCAACAGAACCCTAAGTGAGCCCATTTTACCCTGTGATTTATAGTCTTCCTAATCTTCAACTGGTTTATTTGGCTTTTGCAAGGAGGTGGTAGGAGAGAAGCGGGAATACCTTGTCTTGTCGATGGATTTGCTTATAATTCACTTTAATTCTCTGCCATGAGAAAACTGTGCATTTATTCTTTTGAGCACCATGACTTTTTTTACACAAAATCATCATTTCTCAAATAGATGACAGGAGCTGAACTGGAGGCAATGTCCTCTATTGAGAAAACAACAATAATGTAGTTACTTCCTGAATAATACCACGAGGGGCTTGCTTTCCATCCCAAAGAACATGTTTTAGCAACATGACCCTCTCCAGTGGATACCTGCCAACCTGCCGAATGAGGGAGCGGGGCAGGCTATCTTGCTTCTAGACTGAATCGACACTGTGCTGGGTCCTTCAGGAAACCAAGGAGCTGCCCAGGTAACTACACAAAGCTTGTGGGCGGCATAGGTGTTAGAGACCCTGCTGAGGTTACTCTGGTCAGGGTGGAGGAAACAAACCTTTCCTACCCAGGTGGACCCCACCCACCCTTGGGCTGTGTGTGTTTGCCAGGCCAGTGGCCACTAGCCCCGTAAATGCCAAGGGCAGAGGATGCATTGGAGTGAGAACAGGTTCTCAGCTGCTTTCTATGCTCAGGGCAGAGGGAAGAGCTTCAAGGGACGGTGCAAGGAGCCAGGCTGGGAGGCCCTGGCAAGGCTGGGAACAAGAGTGGAGAGCTCAGTACCTGCCGGTGAATATAAACCCCATGAAGGGCATTGGTGTGCGCTGAGTCCATACCTGAAGAGGACTGGCCCGAACTCCAGGAGGATGTGGCCTCATCTCATTCACAGCCTATGTGCTGAGTTGGTGGGAAGAGACTGAGGCCCTAGAGAGGCCCCGCAGGGAACCGAAGTTCACTCAGAACAGTGTGGTCCAGCTAGACCATCTCAAGCCCCCCAGGTGGGAAACAATAGATGGGTGGGGGTCGAAGGAAAGAGCCTCCAACAAGAGGGGTTTGTGCCCACCAGGCCTGAGCAATGGCCAGCGAGCAGTGCTGGCTCAAAAAGGGAGGTGGTCTGCTCTCCTCCGAGGTTCCTTGGCAGAGCTCCAATGGGAACGTCAGTTAGGAAGACATCTCTGGGCTGTGTGACTTCCTTAAAGCTGGCTGAGGCGGTGGCCAGGAGCCAGCAGCCCACCCACCCCCTCTCTGGAAGGAGGCCATTGTGTCTGCCTGGTGGTGCCTCAGGCAGCCAGCCCCCCGAGCCTGTGGTGCTGAAGGACAAGGCTCCAGAGACCCCGCCCTCAGGTAACAGTTGACACTCCAGCCAATGTGCACTCTGTTCATCTCTAGGAAAAGCAGAAATGCTTCAGTCCTCTACACGACCGTGTCTTTTCCTTCTGGAATACGGCTGCATATAAAGAGATAGCGAGAGGGGAAAAAAAGAAAAAAGACAAGACACCAAGTGCAGACTAATGTCAAAGTAAGCTAGGCTCTCCCTCCATTTTTCATATTGTTTCCTATTTTCAATAGCTACTGGGTACCAGAGAGGAAAGGAACAACTTTAAAAAACAATTAGCGGGACATGTGGTGTTCATTCTTGGCTGGAACCATGCAGCCTCATCTGCTGGCAAGTACTCTGCAGTCTTTCATGAAAAATGTTTTCGAACTAATGAGCTATATTTGCATTCCCCGTAGAATGGATTCGGAATTTTTCATCTACGCCACACCATGAAAAATGGATGTGTTTGGCACAGAAGTCATTTGAACATAAAGCCCAGCCTCAATGGAAAGACAACCTTCAGAAAAACTTTTCAAGTAACTTCGCTCATTCGCACTTGCTTCCACCGGGGAAGGTCAGGCTCGTGTGAAAGATGGAAATTTCCTGCACAAACCTAGATGCTGATGAGATTTGTTTTTGTAGATAATCTGCAGCAGTGAAATTTTTCATAATGTCACTGCAAAATAAATTAAAATGTTCATCTTCATATGGCTGGTTCCATTGCATTAAAATAAATGTTGCAAGCTCATTTAATTAGTATAGTTAGGAATGTCTCTTCCCTGCTTCACTGACTCTCCAAATCACAAGTTAATTTGTCAAAATCAGACCATTGTTTTTCCTTCATTCTTCATTACTAGAGACAGCCCCATTTAAATAAATGTTTACGCCACAGAGAGCAGAGCAGTGAACAACCCCAAATATTTTCATAAGCCAGTGCTGGAAAAGTTTAAAACACAGAAAGTGAAGATGTGGGTTTTCCCCCCCTCTCTTTGTGGTTATTGGATATTTGACTGGCTGAAAAGGTACAAAATTGAGCAGTCTGCTGTAACTGATGATGCTCCGTCCGCCATTGCTCATGTTGTCGGGCTGTGTCCTCTGGAAAGCGGTTTTCTTCTATGTTTTCAAAGACAAATGATGACAAAAGATACCATCTCTATAAATTACCCTCATCAAATCATTCTCTTCACGAACCTTTGCTTAATCAGTTAGTCAGTGATGGGGGAGGGTCTCAACTGGGCTGGGGTGGGGGTTTCTGGTTTTCACAGCCTTCTGCTCACCATGACCGGCTGTGAGCAATCAGACGTTCCTGCTGAAAATTCAAGAGGTAACCAAACTCGAGGGCTTCCTATTCTCCTCCTTCACTTTCCAACCCCCCCAAACCTCCAAGAAAAATCAGAAGTATCCGTGAATTCCTGATAGAGCATGAATTCCTGGCAGTAAAGGTGTGTTGGGGTAAATGATGAAGACCACGGGAGGGAGGTTCACATAACTGGCTGAGGTCTTATGTCTGTGGAGATCTGGAAGGCATCCATCAGTAATGGATGAAAGAGCTTATCGGATCATTATCAGTGCCCCATGCTAGTGAGATGTTGCATTCCTGCATGGTAGAGACTCCTCCACCGGAACAGGACGGCACAGTGCTCAGCTCCGGATTCAGCCCCCAAGCATGGGTAGGTCAACTTTCTTCCCGGAAGCTTCGCCTTTCACTGTGATGGAGTGACCGGTCCTCCCTCTTCCATAAAGAAGCTAAAAAATACGTCAGACATTTTCTACTTACTGTACAGGGTTTCCTTGTCCCGTTACCCATTTTCCTCTGCCACCCTTGCTTTGCACAGCTTTTCTCCTCTGGATCAAACGGGTGCAAGGAAATGGATGTGGTTCTTCAGATTTCCAGATACGCGCTGTGCTTAAAAGACTTTCAACCGTTGTCCTCAGGATGACTTTGATGAGATCCGGTCTGTAGAATCAAACTCTTTTTTCTCTTCTTTCTTTGCACAAATTGGGACCAACTTTGCTTCATTCATAAATCACGTAACGACCAAGAGGATCTGATTGCTATGTATTGTACAATGCGCCTACTTGACTTTCAAAGATCAGAACTCTCCGGAGGTGCCCCAGACGCAGGCTGACAGGAAGCAGCGACTTGCGCGGCCTACCTCCCTGACAGCTGGGACTCAGCCGCTGGTGGTAGCTGAGCACCACACCGAGCACGCGTCCGTTCCCCCCGCACCGAGCATGCGTCCGTTCCTTCACTCATTCGCTGATAACCGTTTGTGGGCCGCACTGAACTCGACGCTGAGTGTGGACAGCCAGTCTTCTTTCCTCAGGCAGAAGTGCAGCCACGTGCCTCGACCGCGGCCAACATGGCCCGTATGTAGCCTACTGTCGGAACCCTGAACCATGCCACCTTATCTGCAATGATAGGAGTTACTGGGAACGACTCCCGTGTCTCTGGTTGGCTATGGAGCAGCCTTCGTGAAACTGAAGAGTGGGCCATGTACCCGAAAGGCCAGTGAACTGGGGCAGGCCAAGCATCTAGCGTTGGCAGCAGTCTAAGGCAATGCAAAATTGTCACTTGGAGTCCCTTGTCCTGGGGTCAGCTCATTCTACACTGCATCTCTCGGCCAGTATGAGGACTCACACACACTTTGCGCTGAGAAGGCCTGAAGCAGAGGAACCGTGACATGGAAGGGCAAACTAGAGAACAGGCGACACGTTTTCTTAGTAAAGAAAAAGCGCTGCCACATCATGTCGGCCTGTTTCTCTGTCCCTAGATCAAAAGCCAGGCGGGAAGCATGGAGCCAGATCCGTCAGCCACGGCACACAGAGCAGGCCGATTACAGACAAACTAAGCGAGGCTCTGTGAGGCTTCTCCCAGGGGGAGAGAAAGACCCCCATTCAAACCCCGGGCTCCACTGACCAGCCGTGACCTGGGGCAAAGGGCGCCTTCTCTCACACATAGAGGCCTTCTCTCACACACAAAAGGATCATCCCCACCGTCATGTATCTTTTACGTGGTTCCTGTGAAAATTAAATGAGACGCTACGGGTAAAAGTGATCTGGCATGTATCAAGGTGTTTGACAAGTGTTAGTTCTCTTCTGGGGGCTTTTAGAAGGAATAAGGCAGCAGAGGAGAGGGCAGGTTGCTGGATGGCAATGAGTGAGGGGTAAATAGAGTGTCCTTTGAGAAAAGTTAATGGCATTGATTTTTAATTAAGTCTGGCTGCTAAACTGCTCTTGTGTGGGACACTACTCGAAGACTGAACCACATACATCTCTGGTTTATACGGGGTATAAACTCCACAGCTTTTTTTTTTTTTTTTTCTGGAACAAACTTAGTGATCATCTGGTCACAACCCATTCACAACTTGCAAAACTCAGATGCCTTCCAAGGTCATACCCAAGGTAGGAGCATCCCTCCATGCTATCTTTCACCTCCCTTCAGATGTGAGAACACCCTAGACCTCCTCAGACTAAGGATGCCCAGACCCTCCCGTTGTTCCTCACATCCGCCAGGCTTCCCATCATGTACTACCTTCTCACCTTTCTTTAACCCTTGATAGTTTTACTATCTTCCTTTTTAAATGTGATGCTCGAAGCCAAATAAAATACACCAAATGCCCCTGACTATGGCAGAAAAAGAGAGGAAGAGTGGCCTCTTTTCTCCCATTTTGTGGCAAAAAGACGACTTTATGATTAAAGTAGTATGTTGGCAGCCACGCCGTGTTGCCCTTAAAATCACCTGAAATCCTTGGGGCTTTTTTACACCTGAACGGATGTTAGTCAGCCTCTCTCATCCTGTAGGTGTGTGGTTAGTTACTTATCCTGATAACAGAGCCTTATGTTTATCGCCATTAAATTCAGGGAGTTTTGGGGCTATCACTTCAGACTGTCAAGACCTTTTTGCATCATAATCCTATCATCTGGTGAATTAGTTTTACTTCCCAGTTCAGTGTCAGGCTGTTATTCTGCCAGTCACACGCTTCTCCCTCTTGTCCTTGAGGATAACACGATACACTTTGTCAAAAGATTTGCCAAACTCAAGATGCTCACCCCTCTGGGCGCCTGGGTGGCTCAGTCGTTAAGCGTCTGCCTTCGGCTCAGGTCATGATCCCGGGGTCCTGGGATCGAGCCCCACATCGGGCTCCCTGCTCCATGGGAAGTCTGCTTCTCCCTCTCCCCCTGCTTGTGTTCCCTCTCTCGCTGTGTCTCCCTCTGTCAAATAAATAAATAAAATTAAAAAAAAAAAAAGATGCTCAGCCCTCTGAGCTCCCGTTCTCATGACACCCAGGCTCACAGCAACACCAACACAAATTCCACAGTTCCCTGAGGCTTTAAGATCTTTCAAAGACTGAGAGATGAATACTTACGTGTTTTACCCGTTCAGCCTTTATGATGAATTATGAAGAATGGAACTAGGAAGGAGTCTACTATAGAATGAATGTTTGTCTTTCCCCCAAATTCATATGCTGGAATCAATCCCCATATGTGATAGTATTGAAAGGTGGGGCTTTGGGGAATTGATTAGGTTGTGAGTGAGGGGTCCTTGTGAATGGACTTAGTGCCCTTATAAAAGAGAACTTAGAAACCTCCTTTGCTCCCTCCACCTTGTGAAGACACAGTGAGAAGGCCACCCACCATCTGTCTGGGAACTAGGAGCAGACCCTCACTGGACACAGAATCTGCCAGGCCCCTGATCTTGTACTTTCCAGCTTCCAGAACTGTCAGAAACAAATGTTTCTTGTTTTTAAGCTACCTACCCAGTCTATAAGTGGCCCAAATGGACTAAGACAAAGTCCTTGAGAGGAAAAGGAAGAGATGAAGGTAGAAAAATCCAAGATGTTAGGAAGTGGAGAAACTTGGCCTACTTCAACTTTTCTGTGCTCAGAAATTAAGCATGAAAATAAGAAAGCATGAGAGATGTTTAAGAAAATCCAGTGTAGTCAGAAGTGAAAATGGGCATTACATTTTTGTCCTTCAGATTAGTTCAGTCTTTGCTGCTTAGGATCTAAGGATTGTATATCATGCATATCCTTATTAGAAGTCTGCAAATTTTTCCTTTCATCCTTATTTTGAAAATGTTATGAGTGTATCATATGTGGAATTTAAGAAAAAAACAGATGAACAAAGGGGAAGGGGAGGAAAAATAAAATAAGATAAAAACAGAGAGGGAGGCAAATTATAAGAGACTCAACAATAGAGAACAAACTGAAGGTTGCTGGAGGGAGGTGGGTGGGGAGATGGGGTAACTGGGCAATGGCATTAATGAGGGCACTTGATGTGATGAGCACTGGGTGTTATATGTAAGTGATGAATCACTAAATTCTACTCCTGAAACTAATACTACATTATATGTTAACTAACTTGAATTTAAATAAAATCTTGGAAGAAAAAAAAAAAGAAAATGTCATGAATGTAAAAGGAATGTGCATTTATGTAAAGTTCAAAATCACCTATGGGGTTAGAAGTGAAGATAGAGGTTGCTATTGGAGAGAAGGGTGGTATTATTGACCAGAAGAGCTTGAGGGGCTTCTGGGGGGGGGGGGGACTGGTTTTTGACCTAGGTAGTGGTCACACAGGTGTCTTCACTCTGTGGACATTTATCAAGCCATACAAGCGTGAACTGGGTACTTCTCTATATGTAAATGGTAAAGGGAAGCCAGCTGGCAATGATTAGAATGCTTTTGTAGGTCTCTTCTTTTTTTCTTACGGTGCATGAAGAGCAAAAGAGCATAAAACCAAATTCCATTCAAACTTGATTTCATTCATCAAGTTTTTGTTTTCTGAGTGCCTTGTAAGTACAAAGCATTTTGTTGGGGCTCTGGAGATAAGGATGAAACAGCATTCCACATATTCCAGAACCACACATGATCTTTAAATGTGAATTTATACTCAGTGAATGACTTATTGTTTTACTATCCTGCTCATATAATGAAGAACTTCTTCGATTCTACTTTTCTCCCATTTTGTGGCAAGATCAAATTTATACATAATCAATAAGAGATGTGGGATTGTGATTACTGAAGATATTAAAATAGCATATACTTTATAACATTCTTTCTCAAAGATCTAACTTTTTAAAATATTCCAAACAGGAGCAATACCTGAGGAATTAATTACAAGGCAACTTTTGAACATACAAATGAAATTCTTTAAATGAAAAACCATCCACTGATGAACGGATAAACAAAATGTGGTATATCCATATAATGGGATATTATTCAGCCCCAGAAAGGAATGAAGGACTGATACAAGCCACAACATGGATGAGCCTTGAAAACATGCTAAATAAGCCATATTCTAAAGGTCATATATTGTATGATTCCATTTATATGAGGAGTCCAGAATAGGAAAATCCATAGAGACAGCAGGTAGATTAGCGGTTGCCAGAGACCAGGGGAAGGGAGGAAGGCTGAGTGACCGCTAATAGGTACAGGGGGGTTCTTCTTCAGGTGATGAAAATGTGCTGGAATTAGACAGCGGTATGTACTTGGGAATATACTAAAAACCACTGAACTGTACAATTTTAAGTGGTGAATTTTATGATATGTGAATGATATCTCGATAAAAAATCTGCAAGGCAATTTTCAAACATATAGATAAAAAATTTAAAATCATAAAATGTTTTTAACTGAGAAATTCTCCATACAATTTTATGATACCTCTAATAAGTGAGTACCAAAAAACATACACACAAAGATTGAAAGTTATAAAGATCAAAATGGGGAAATGGGCTTCCACTTCTATGAAAATTAAATCAGGATCGAACACAAACCCTTCACACGAGGCTACAGAGGGCTCAGACCATGACGGCTTCTGCCTGTGTTTCTACTTCTAATTCCAAAACAGAATTCGTTCAGGACTGGGTTACCCGCATCGGTGACTATTTTATGAACTCCTGCTTTTCTTAAGCTAATTGGCAACAAATCTGCCTTTGGTTTACCTCCCTGATCAGCAGCAGCCCTTTCTCTGATCCCTGTTTGTGGAAATTAGAGAATGGTTTTTCCAGGTAAGATGAGCTTTCCATGGAGGGAGAAGGAAAGGAATCAAAGCAGCTGAGCAAAGGGCTCTGTGTTGGAAACCCAGGTAGGCCCCCAGTAATAAATACATTTATTGCTTGGACAGTAAAAAGTACTGGAGAGTTTAAAATAAATTCAGAGTTATTTAAACTTAATTTATGACCAGGAAAATAAACCCTCTCTTCCACCATTAATGTTTTTTATCTGGGCCATCAAATGTCACACACTACTGATTTTGGATGTAAGGTCACTAGAAACAACATATCAGAGGTGTCAGCACCACAAATCAAGTGAAATTCCCTTAAAAATAAAAACGTCAGGAGTAAAATAATAGGCAATAGTTATTTCATGCTATGAGAGACGTAATATATCAAAGGGTTCACCTTTTCCTACCTTTATGATGTATCGCTTTGAACACGAAATATACTTCTGTTTAACAGATAAAGTAAAGAAAACAGGCATCAGAACGCCGAAGATAAGAATGATGACATATAATAAAACTATTTGGGGGCACATTAACATTAGAATGCAGACTGCTGAATATATCAAAAGACAAACAGTGACCCCGCATATATGCAGATCTTCTTTCTGGCATGTGGGTGATTTTAAGGGGTCATCTTAAAGGTCACCTAAAATGGTGTCTTTGAAATCAGAATACAAATTACAGTGGGTTTTGGTGAGGAAATAAAGAACGTCTGAGGGCTTGCAGAGCTGATCTAGTCCTACACAGAAGTCCAAATCCTGAAGCAATCCTCTGGTCTTTTATCCACGGACTGAAAAGAGAGAAGCAAGTGCCCATCTGCCGGGAAGAGATGAAAGATAAAGCTGACTTGGAGTGGACAGGTTCTTTATGATCCTGATGTTAAACACCTGACAGGAAGTGGCATTTGCCATAATGCGCCGTTGCTAAATGCATTAACTCCTGGCAGAGTCAATTCACCCAGGATTATACTTTATGCAAAAGCATCTGACTAAAAGGGTTATCAAAGCCTCAGGTAAAAATGACTTTGTTTCATCCTTGTGACATATCTTACAGCGATTTTCTAGGACGTTAAAGGTAAAATCTCACTTCCTGATTCAAGGACTCATAATCTGGTGGATGAAATGGCTCCGGGGAAGGATAAAGGAGTACAGAGCCATTCACATATAAGCACAAATTTCGCCCAAGATGGTAGTGAGCAGTTAGAGAAATGCCATAATACTTTAGTTTAAGCCTCCCCAAGTCCTTTTATCATTGGGAGTGGGGGACAGGGGGAGAGGAGGTCATGTCTGCCAATCAGCCGATAACAAGTGGAGGGGGGTGACAAAGCAGTGCTATCACTCTGTAAGCTTTCCAGCAGGGTCACACCACTGGAGCCCTGCATTCCAGAAGGATGAAGGATGGTCGAGCATGCTTCCCCGCTATGATGACTGTAGAACTTGGGTGATGAAATGGAATGCAAAAGTCTTGAGACTCTATCTCCCTTCAGGTGATAGAGGAGGAAGCAGGCTCAATCCCAGGAGGAAAGTGCTTGGGGACAGAGCAAGGTGGGATCCTCCACTGTGGTGCCTGGCTCTGGCCAAGCCACTCGTGTGAATGTCACACACAAGCCCCACACGTGTGAAGCGGCTGTTGCGACTGGGAGGCAGGCTCCCCAAAATGATCTCCATTCACCCTGGTCTTAATGTGTATGTGATCCCAGTGAGCCACTGAATTCTCCGCACCTCAGTTTCCCCATGAAGCTACTTGATATCCATGCCCATCAACTTTTCAGAACACGTCTATGAACTTGGGCCTCTGAGGAGGACATTACGTCTCCCTGTAGAGGCCAGCAGTCAGAAACCCAGACAGCCTAAATTGAAGCCTGGCTCTGCATAAGATGCTGAACTTTTCTAAATCCTTATCCACAAAACAGGCATAGGAATAATACTACTTACCTGCTGTGGTAATGTGGGAATGAAATGAAAAGATCTCAGGAGCACAGAGTGTGCATTTAAACAACAGAGAAGAGTCCCTTGCTGCAGAAAGCTGTTGGCCTCAGGGGTCCTGGCCCACCATTGTCCTGCCACCCAGCACATCGGCTTTCCCCTGCAGACACAGGACCTGAGTTGACTACGAGTGTGGGACAGAACGGCGTGATTCCAGGAATGCAAGCCCCCTAACAGCCCACGGCTTCCCCGCTCCAGCCTGTTATCCTTTGAGCAATCTGCTCAAATGATGGATGGTTCCTCTGGTCAAGATGGTTTTGATTCAGAGTCACATTGTGAGAGACAAGAGCCCAATGCCAGCCAGCACCCTATTTATTTGTGGATTTGGCTTATTAGAGACAAATGATGCCGAGGCAGTTCTGTGGGCATCAAATGAATTATTTATACATCCACTTAAATTGTTTTATTGGAAGACTCAAATTCGTTTAACTCTTGAGTTTTCAGCGTGGTGTGTGAGAATCCTATTGAGCTCTTTCTAATCACTTTCTAATTTTACTTTGGGGTGCCACCTTGAAAATCCATGGGCATTAGGATGACACAACAAGGAGATGTCCACACCTCAAGGCTTTATAAGGGAAAAAAAAAATCAAAACCAAACTTAGGCTTGAGAAAACCATCCACTTGTATAAAATGTTTATTGGAAATCTGTTTTTGAACCGATTAGACCTTTGGAAGTCTAGAGTGAAAGATATTTAAAATAAAATGTAATGATACAGCACTTTTTTTCATTTTCCCTAACTTTAAGGGAAGCTTTTTCTTCCTTCAGGCACGCAATTTCACTCAAAAGTAATTGCCTAGCTTGCCTCATTCTATTACTTGTAAATTCAACATAATTAGAGACACATTCAGTTCATTACTAGCTTGAATCTTTGCCCAGCTTTTTTTTTAGCCTGTTGTCTTTTCAAAACACTTTATTAAAAAACTTGTTTTAGTATCACATTCCTTAAAGGAAAATAATAACTCCCAAGTACACTTTACAGGAATTGCTCAAAATACAGGACCCAATGCCAGAAACTAATAAAATCAAATCACAGAA
Organism: Phoca vitulina; assembly: GCF_004348235.1. Taxonomy (NCBI): domain Eukaryota; kingdom Metazoa; phylum Chordata; class Mammalia; order Carnivora; family Phocidae; genus Phoca; species Phoca vitulina. The sequence continues at coordinate 41,872,583 of NW_022589707.1, read as the reverse complement.
CTTACATCAGAAGCCTGTCGTCAATTGCTGCAGAGCGGCTCGGCCATGTCTGACCTGGAAATTGAAATTCACGCACTCTAACACATAATTTCACCGGAGAAACTGTCACCAGATCTTGCAATTTAAAAACTATGTTCTTATTCCATTGACTGTAATACAATTTAGTCCCTAAATATCCTTTCTCCTCGGAAGAACTCCACTTTCCGGTCATATTACCCAAAGCATCAGCCTTGTGGGCATTTTTTAGTCCTGTTTTATAGAGCAAGATGCTTGAATGGGCAAAGGTTTTCAGGCCAGGCTGTTGAGATAAAGAGTTTTGACCTTGATGCTTCAAAGAGGTGCGTTAGTCCTGGAGAGAGGAAATTTCAGAAGAGGAGAGGCCCTGGTGAGAGGGTGAGTCTTCGTCGACACCTGTAACCCAGAGCTGGGTCATCAGGCTTCATGGTTCAGGTTGTTAAATGGCCTGCAAGTTTGAAAGCTTGAGCAAATGAGCCTGTGGGTTTACATGAAGCACAAAAACCCTGGCTATTTTCAACACGAGCCCCTCAGAGAGCATGGAAGCAAAGCGGGCAGGTCCTCCTGGAACCAAGAGCCAGGAACGAGAAGCTGGCCTGGTGAAAAAGAGAGAGCTGCTCCAGGTCACCTTGTTACCGGACAAGCTGAGTGCCTGCCAGGTAGAAAAGGACAGTTGACCTCACAGTCTAGACAAGACCATTTCTGGGGACTCACTTGTTAAATCTGCTGTTACTTCAAATGCTACATTCTGTAGGGGGTGGGGGTGCTTCAAATAGCTTATTTTAAAAACCCACCCATAACAAACAAAAGCATGAAGATTTGCCTCCTGGGACCTGGAAGGTGTTTCTCTGATTGAGTCACTCTATGTGGATTAGGGTGTCTTAGAACATTGGCTTCCTGGATCCCTAGCATTTGAGCACTGAGGTATGAGAATGGCAACTCTGTGGTCACTAGGTAAAGAAAACGAAGCTGAGGTGTGTTGCTGGTCACTTTCTTAATTTTCAATTAGGATAATTGGTCATTATCTTAATGTCAAATGAAATACAGAAATCTGGGCCACACAGACTAGTTTTCTATCCTAGGATCCAAGGCTTTTACTTGTCTAGGAAGGGAAGGGTCCTTCATGAAGAAATGAGCATTTCCTCATTCTTCTGGGTTTTATCAGTGGAAAGTATGGGATCCAGTACTCAATAAGATATTCTGACCTGAACAACACACGACCCTGAGATCAAGACCTGAACTGAGATCAAGAGTTGGATGCCAACCAACTGAGCTACCCAGGCGCCCCAACACATTTTATTTTTGATAAATCCAATTCCAATCAAAATCTCAATAAGTCACTTTGTGGATATTGACAAATAGATGCTAAGGTTTATATGGAGAGCCAAAAGACCCAGAATAGCCAACACAATATCGAAGACAAAGTTGGAGGACTGGCACTCTCCACCTTCAACACTTCTATAGAGCTACAGTAATCAACACAGTGGGGTGTTGGCAAAAGAAGAGACAAATACAGTAGATCAATGGTACTCAGTAGAAAGTACAGAACTATAGTCAACAGTATATTACACAAATATAGCCAACTCATCTTTGACAGAGCAAAGGTAATTCAACAGAAAAAAAAAAAAAAACAAACTTTCCAACCAATGGTTTGAACAACTGGACAGCTACATGCAAAAAAATAAAAAAGAAAGAATCTAAGCACTGACCTTCTATCCTTCACAAAAATTAACTCTAAATGGATGAGGGACCTAAATGTAAAATGCAAAACTATAAAACTTTCAGAAGATAACATAGGGAAAAAAATCTAGGTGACCTTGGGTTTAGCAATGAGTTTTTAGATACAATACTAAAAACATGATCCATGAAAAAGAAAAACTTGATCAGTTAAATTTCATTAAAGTTAAAAACTTGTGCTCTGTTAAAGGTACTGTAAAGAAAATGGGGGGGAAAGCCACAAACTGGGAGAAAATCTTTGCAAAACACTTATCTGATAAAGTCTTACATCTGGAATATAGAAAGAACACTTAATGCTCAACAATAAGAAAACAACCCAATTAAGAAGAAAAAAATATGAACAGGAACCTCACCAAAGAACACATAAAAAGGGCAAATAAGTGTATGAAAATATGCTCAACATCACCTGTCTTGGGAGAATTCTAAGATAAAATAACAATGAGATACAATTGCACACCTATTAAAATGGCTAAAATCCAGAATATTGACAACCTCAAATGTTGACAAGGACATGGCACCAGGGAAATTCTCATTCATTGCAAATGGTATAGCCACTGTGGAAGGCAGCTATGCTCACCACTATACCACCAACGCCGGCTTTAGCCACTGTGGAAGACAGTCTATCAGTTCCTTAAAAAGTTAAACTCTTACCATACAATCCAGCGATTGTGCTTCTTATTTGCTGAAATAAGCTGAAAACTTATGTCCACACAAAAACCTGAACACAGATGTTTATAGTAGCTTTATTAAGGGTTGCCAAAAATTGGAAGCAACCAAGATGTCCTTCAATGTAAATGAATAAACAAACTAAGGTACATCCATACAATAGAAAACTATTTAGGAAGAAAAAGAAATGAGCTGGGGGTGCCTGGGTGGCGCAGTTTGTTAAGCGTCTGATTCTCAGTTTTGGCTCAGATAGTGATCTCATGGGTCATGGGATGGAGTCCCATATTGGGCTCTGCACTCAGTGGGGAGTCTGCTTGAAAGATTTTCTCCCTTTGCCCCTCCCTCTGTTCGTGCTCTCTCTCTTTCAAAATAAATAAATAAATCTTAAAAGAGAGATAGAGATGAGCCATCAAGCCATGAAAAGACATGAAGCAAATGCCTATTACTAAGTAAAAGAAGGCACGGTGAAAGACCTAAATATTCTAATATTCCATCTATATGACATTCTGGATAGAGCAAAACTATAAGGACAATAAAAAGATCAGGTGTTCCCAGGGATTTGGGGAGCAGAGGGAGGAACGAATAGGGGGAGTACAGGAGATATTTAAGGCAGTGAAATACACAACAGTGCATTTGTCAAAACCCATAGAACCATACAACACAGAGAGAACTCTAATACAAACTATGGACTCTAGTTAATAATAATGTGTCAATATTGGTTTCTCAATTACAACAAATGTACCACACTGATGCAGGATGTGAGTAATAGGAGAAAATGTGCAGGGGAAGATGGGGCATGAAGATGGGGCATGTACTTCCTGCTCAATTTTTCAGTAAATCTAAAACTGCTCTAAAAAAAAAGCCTATTAATATTTTTTTAAAAATTGATTTGGTAAAGACTTGTTTGATCAGATGATCCAAATTACTCAAACCAGTTCTTTTTGCCTTGTCCTGCAGATATTGGTCAGGGGCTAGGGTTCTATGAGAAGCGCGCTAGTGAACTTTCACAATACACACATACTATTTTTAAATAGCTGACAATGAATCCTATCATCCCTGATTTACAGATGAGAAAACTGAGTTTACCAAAGAGTCTTAAGACAGTGGCTAGAATTCAGACCTCCTGATCACTGAAACTATAACATTTACTGAATCAGGGCCTTCTCACCTACATGAGGGGTAGCCACTTTAAAAAGATGAGCAGGGTGTGGCTGTATGTGAAAACAAGACTTCCACTGCTGGTCCTGGCGTTCAGACACACTGTGCTGTCCCTGGAGACTTGGGCTGGTTCATGTACTCACTACATCGGTCAAAGCCTTAATCACACACTGGGCCCTCCAATAAGAACCTTATCTCTAGGGATACCTGGGATGAAAGCCTCTAGTCTTTGTGCTCTTTCACTCTGTTAATGAGTCAAAACAAGGGGCACCTGGGTGGCTCAGTCGGTTAACCGTCTGCCTTCGGCTCAGGTTGTGATCCCAGAGTCCTGGGATCGAGCCCCCCGTTGGGCTCTGGGCTCAGCGTAGAGTCTGCTTGTCTCTTTCCCTCTGCTCCTCATCCAGCTTGCTCTCAATCTCTCTCAAATAAATAAATGAATAAAATCTTAAAAAAAAAAAAGAATCAAAACAAAGCAGAAAAAACTAGAGGTGCCTGGGTGGCTCTGTCAGTTAAGAGTCCAATTCTTGATTTCGGCTCAGGTTGTGATATCAGGGTCGTGAGATCAAGCCCTGTGTCAGGCTCTGCACTGGGCATGGAACCTGCTTAAGATCTCTCTCTCCCTCTTCCTCTGCCCCTCCCCACCTCTAAAAAAAAAAAAAATATTGAGTTTATCTGAATCATAACAACATCTTCCAAATGAGAGCATAATTTCTAGAAGAGATAGAGAGAGAATGGGTTGTGGGCATGGCACAACAGTGGGGATCGGGGGGAGGAGTGGGAGATGGATTCACATTTTCCAAACCAGAGTGTGGTGACTTGAAATCTCATTTACCAGTCGGGGGAGGGCGGTGAGGTTATACTCCAATATAAAGGAGTTTTTTCAAACAAAAATTTCAGTGGTGTAAAATAGTAAAGGTTTATTTCTCACTCACCCTTTATGGTATTCTCAGGTGGTGGGAGAGTTCTACTCCAGCCTGTCCTCACCCACGGTTCCAGCATGATGGAGCCCCCAGCGTCTAGAATATTGCCAGTCACCAGAGCAAGGAAATGGGGACATAAAAATCATGTACCTGCAAGACCTGAAGTTTTAGAGACTTCCGCTGGGAAGTGACACACATCATGTCTGCTCACGTTTCATTGGTCAAAGCAAGTCACATGGTTTGAAGGTTAACTTCAAAGAGATACAGAGGAGCAGTCCTACCAGCACCTGGGAGAGGGGGGAATGATAGTAAGGACTGCCATCTTCATAGGCCTTTATCATAGTTCTCTTTTGATGTTATGCAAAGTGGATTGTTTTTAGAGAAAGAGGTAGAGGAGGAAGGACAAAATACAATGAAATTTAATTGATACTCTACTCCTTGGGCACTGCTTAGGTAGAGGCTAGACCAAAGCTTGCCCTGGTGTAGAAAACTGTGTGTTTCGCCAATAATGCAAATGAGTCTTACAAATATGACTTAGGGAAAGGTTTCAAATCAGACTTGTGAGAGTTCTTCAGGAAAAAGGAAGGTCAGCGTCCATTGGTCAAACTGAACCCTATTCTAACAGAGCATAGTTGAACCCCTAATGAATTAGTTTACTTCATACTAATCCATGGCTACAATTACACTCTGCATTCTAGATGGCCTCCTGAGAGACTCATGGACTAATCGAAAAAGAGTGTCATATAAGAGATGCCGGTTTAAAAAAAAAAAATCATCACCAGCCAAACCAGATTCGGCACCTATGACTTATGTGAGGAGTGGCAGGAGCTTTGGCTTCACAGGCAGTAGGGTCAGAAGTTACGGTCATTATCAGCAGTAGCACTCACGTACAAACCTTCACTCTGATACGTCAAAGTTCGGCTTACCTAGTCATTAAAACTCCAGCTGATTACACCGAAGTGATCTTACCACGGTGAAATAAGTGAACAAAGATACTCATTACTCAGTAACCATCTAGTAAGCGCCTACTGCGTACCTGGCACTGTTCTCAGAAACAAACACAAATTACTGCCCTAAAAGAATGAATGAGAATTTTAACCTTAGGTTAACCTGAAAGTGATGATTACAGTTCTTTATTTTTAAGTATCTTTTAACGAGGACTTTTCCGTTTAAACATCAGATAAAATAGATGTTTTAGTCCTTGGGAAATGTGCATCATGGCTGTGCGGTCGAGTTTCATGGCTAGCCGGTGTGCACAGGGTAGTCGCTGCCCCAGCAGAGCTGTTAGGACAAAACGCTGAGCCAGGAGCAGGAGAATGAGTCTCCTTGCATCCTCAGCTGACTTCCTATATCACATCAAGAAAGGCATTTGACTGCTCTGTGCTTAATTTCTCCATCAGTCAAAGGAAGGCAGTATTTCTTGCTCCTGTCCCCACCCCTCCCAGGGTGTTCCATGAATTAATTATTTACGATCTGGGAAGTGCTCTAAGTGCCTCATAGAAAGGAGTTTTTTCAAACGCAATGTTCTACTTTGAAACACCCCTGGAGAAGCGAGGGCATGATTTTGGTGTCTGGCTTCCCCAGGTAGGATCTATCTCTCTGGCAATGCCACTCAATCTCACTCAGTGTTCATTTATTGAAAGATGGTCCTCAGATAAATTTGGAGACGCAAGCAGAATGACCTTGGTCCCCTTCAATTACACACCTCCCCCAAATTCAGAGCAAATGCTTGTCTTAAACTTCTCTCCCCCCTGAAGCCCCTGGTGGGCCATCTCTCCTCCTGCGACCAGCTCAGCCTCCCCTTGGGGCCATCTGTGGCCGCCCCTCTCTCCAGCACTCTTGGTCCTGGTCTTCTTTTCTGCCCCTCTCTCTTCATCTCAAGCTGCTGTCCCAAACTTCTCCCAGCAACATACATTTTCTCCTTGCTTTAGGGGGGAAAAACCCCCCAAAACAAAAAACTGTTCTCCCAGATGGATTTGGCCATTAAAACCCTTTAAGTAGCTCCTTGAAGAAGAACGGCAGGCACACGCTGCAATCCAGCCCTGCCCCGGGGTGGACAGGACAGTGGAAAGGGCGTGCAGCTGGGCGTCGGGACACCCAGGGTTTGATGTCTGCCCTGCCAGCATGAGTTGAGTGGCTTTCGTCGAGTGACTCCCTCTGTCCGGGTCTCAGTTTCCTTGACTGGAAAACACCTAATCGGGATGAGATGCTTTCCAAGGTTTTGTTATCTGCCAACCATCTGGCTTCCTCTAAGGAGAGGGCAGAGGGTAGAAATAAGTGCATAGGTCCTGGGTTTGAATTTAGACACTGCCACTTACCAGCTGTGTGATCTTGGGCTCACTCCTCAGCCGTAAAATAGAGATGATAATAGGCACGTCACAGGGTTGGCGGAGGTATTAATGGAGGATGCCAAGTGTTTAAGTAATATTTGGCACTCAGGACAGTGCCCTAAATGCTCATCATTTTTATCATTCCAGCAGGTGTCAGATATGCATTGGACGTCCCTACCACCGTCCTTGGCCGGGGGTCCTTCTCCGCCATATAAATTGAAGATTCTTATAAGGATTCGTTTTCATCCTCTACCTGTTGCGCTGTGTGGAGAGAGCTGATAGCATGAAAGCTGAAGTAAATCACCCTCTGGGCCACGGGTGCCAGTTGGCACCCCTGCAGCGGCCATATGATGGAGAAACGGGGGCCAGGGCAGGAATGGGGTGGAAAGGAGGGACGAAGTCCCAGAGCCTGCAGAAAGAGGAGAGGGCAGGAGGGATAATCAGATAATTCCATTCAAAGCAGCCAACACGTGCTGAGGGACACTGCTGGATGCATAAGACTGGTGCTCAGCCCTGCGCTTATGTCTGTGGGGGGGTGTGTGTGTGCGCGCGTGTGTGCGCGCGCGCGCATGTGCGCGTGCAAGCATTGCACATGCGTGCATACACACGCACCCACATGTATAAACCCATGCAGGGAGAGGTATAGAACTGTTTAAAAAGACTGTCTCAAGGAGCTTACAATCTAATTGAGAGACTGAGACAAGTAGCCAACAAATTTGGTTTAGTTCAGACTACGGTATGTGAAAAGGTAAGAACAAAAGAAGAGCCAAGAGGACATCTAGTCCTGTGGGGAGTCCCGGGGACAGTTTCCGCATGGGGTTGCCCCTGAAATGGAACCTTAGATGACTGGAAGCATTGCAACATTCATTCACTCACTCAAAAATTTATTGCATGCCTACTATGTGTCAGGCACTGTTCTAGGTCCTGGGGAAGCAATGATAAAAAAAAAAAAAGGCAGACACAGTTCTTGGTGGTAGAATGGCGAAGAACATTTAGGACTTAAGAAAAGCAAAGGGCAGAGGCAAGAGCAGGTAAGCTGGAGCATGGCTGGGATGACAAGGAAGAAGCGGCAGCAGGGAAGGCAGGTGGGAGGGTTCAGATGCCAGGCAGTGAGCTTGAACTTCATTCGGGGAAGATGCGCGTGTCTGCAGAAATGTGAGGAAGTCGAGCAGGGCGTGCCACGGGCAGAGCTGTGACTGAGCAAGCCTGATCCGCAGGAGCAAGCAGTGAAAGGGTCGGGGAGGGGACGGACGCATCACAGTCCCGGTGCGACAGACACAGTGGTGCCCGAGGCGCAGCAAGGAAGAGATGGGAGAGCGAGCAGCAGAAGATCTGGTGGTTGAGAGGCGGGCTGCTGTCAGACTCACCTGGCTTGCCTTTTATAGTTTGTGTTAGCCAGGCTGCTGCTTAAACTCTGGGCCTCTGTTTCCTCATCAACGAAACAAACCACCAAGCAAACACCACGGGAAAGTTGGTTTGTGAAGTAAAAATAAACGGCATCGTTCCAGATGCTGGGTAAATAGTAACTATTGGGCATTGCAAGGATGAAATAAGTAGGACATTCACTCATTTAACTTTTCTTGCCTATGGCCGTATTTGCCTAAGGCAGGTACTATAGCACGTCCTGCAGACATACAGATGATCTTGACCCTCACCCTCGGTGACGGAGCAGAGTGGATGAAGGGTTCAATATATCTTTACAGGCTGGGGAGTAGGTGTTGCTGTTTAATGGGTATACAGTTTCATTTTCGCAAGATGAAAAGAATTCTGGAGACGGATGGTGGGGATGTTTGCACGATAACGTGAATGGACAACACTACTGAACGGTGCACTTAACAATGGTTAAGATGGTAATGTTATGTTAGATATATTTTAACCACAACTCAAAATAAAATAAAAAATAATAAATGAGGGCAGATTTAAGAGGAGTTAACATTAAAAAAAGAAGTCTTTACAGTTTCAAGTCTTTGTGACCCGGACTATGGTGGGAATCAACAGAGAAATAGGACAATCTAGATGATTCCATTCGGTGGGTAGATGGAGAGCTGGGTTGGTTTGGACACACGGAGCTTAACGTACCAGCCAGACACTGTGTTGAAGCCGTCTTGCCAGTGGAAAGAAACGTGAAGCAGGAGGCTGGCACAGAAGATGCACGTATGGGGACCATCGGGGCTGAGTGGGGTTGACACGGAGGAAGCAGATGTCTCAGAGCTCCATGGAGCACAGAGGAGAGAAGGTGAGAAGATGGTGGCTTTTCTCATGTCGAATAACAGGGCTCTCCAGGAAAAGCAGACCAAACAGTGGTCTCAGTTAAAGCCAGCCACATAGGGGAGGAGGGTGACAAGGACAGGCACAAGGGGGAAGGAAGGTTCTAGGCCTCTGAGGCATCAGCAGAGCACGGTCGGTGTGTGTGCAGCCTATCTCCTGATCCACCACCCAAGGGCCTCACTTCTGCAGCTCTGCCCCATCTTCTCACCCCATCGCTGACATTCTCTCCTTCACCTCTTCAGACCCCTCCTGTCCCCATACCTCCTGCGTCCTCAGGACCTAAACTCTGCCTTCTTCCTCAAAATGGCAGTTCACACCTGTCGGCTTCGCTCTGCACATCCCTTCGACTCTAGCCCGGCGCCTGATTCTCTGGAGACAACTTTACCAGTCTAGGAAAAAGTGCAAATACCGATGTCATGACATACTATTATATTATTGGATGAGTGACCACAATGGAGTGAGAAAGGGGAATGAGGGGATTGGGATTCTCATATATGTGAGTGGGAGTGTAAACTTGGTATAACCATTTTGGAGATGAATTTGATGATATTTATTAAAATTTTTAAGTGCATACCCTTTGTTTTGGGTTTTTTTAAAAAAGATTTTATTTGACAGAGAGAGCACAAGCAGAGGGAACAGCAGAATGAGAGGGAGAAGCAGGGAGCCCGAGACAGGGCTCCATCCCAGGACCCTGAGATCATGACCTGAGCTGAAGGCAGATGCTTAAGCTACTGAGCCACCCAGGCGTCCTCTCAGTGCATTCCCTTTGACTCAGCAATCCCACTTTTCAGTATGGAAGTATGGAATTCTATATATCTAGGATGCTTATTGCCACATCCTGAAGGTTGCATCAGTGGGGAATTATGGAATATATTATGGGATATCCACTCAAAGATAACTGATCAGTCCCTGATAAAAATCTGCATTTCTTGGCCTACAGAGATTCAATGGTACAAACCAATACGCAGAGGGTAAGTCCATAAAACAAATATATATATACACACACATACACACATATATACTTATACATAGATATATAGAGATGCCTTTGAACAACAGAAAGAAAATCAGGAAAAACATGCATCTAACTGCTAATACTGATTATCTCAAGGGGATAAGATTTCTTCGGCAGACATGGGAAGGGAAAAGGGTAGAAATTTCACCTCCGTATATAATGTTTTTTAAAACTAGCAAAATTTGAAGGGGGCGATTTTTCTTTTAAGTATTTATCAATATTTTTCCACATAAGGTAAACTTAAAACGAAAATGAAAAAATATTCTTGATAGAGGGACTTTCACCAGCTGTTTATTCTTTCATACCCGGCCATGACAGACGATTCTGACAAGCCAATGGATTGGCTGCATCTGGGTCACCTGATAACCCCCGTCCAATCAGAAGTGGGACAGGAGCAGGAGGTACTCCACGGGGCCACGGTTGGGCTGTGGTGAAGGCAGTTTTGCTTGGAAGGGTTTGTGGAAATGCAGATAGATACCAGCGTGAAAATGCCTCCTACTTCCCACCTTAGCCAAGGACATCAACTTGGGAAATGTCTACATTTCAGGGACACGTAAAGAGGAGAAGACATGAGGGAGGTCAAAAGAAAACTAAAATAGTGCAATGCAGAGAGGGAAAGGTGCCAGTAGAGGGAAGAAATTAAATAGGAAGAGACATGAGCAAGCTATTCCTTGAGTCAGCATTTACCAAGTGATTACTATGTGTGGGTGTTACCTCAGGGCTGGGCATATGGCACTGAACGAGGCAAGTGAGATCCTTACTTTTACAGAGTTCATATTCTCTCAGGTGGGAGGCACGAAGGTGGGGGTAGAAATTGGCATTAGAAGTTAGGAGCCAGTTTACCTGCAAATGATAGGAGACCCAACATAGCAATAGTTTAAGCAAGTTACAACCTAATTTCTCTGTCACATGAAAGTCCAGAGGGATATGACCCAGGACTGCTAGGGTCACATCGTGATGTCATCAAAGACCCCAGATCCTGTCATCTTGGTGCTCTGGTGCCCTAGGGATGATGCTTTCACCTCAGAGTCCAATATGGCTGCCTAAGTCCTAACAATCACATTCACATCCCAGCTGACAAGAAGAAGGAAAGAGGATAAAAAGAGTGCTCCTTCTCCTTCTAAAGACACTTCCACTTATATTTGACCAGAACTGAGACACGTGTCTACACCTCACTGGGATATGTGGTCTTGTTCTGACTGACCACGCACCTGGCTGAAATTTGCGGTTCTGCTGCTAGGGAAGAAAGAGAGAATGAATAGCAGGAGGAACCTGCTTGTCTCTGCCATAGGAAGAAATCAGAAAATAAGCAAAAAAAAAAAAAAAAAAATATCACCGAGGAATCAATGGTTTGATGAGTAAAGTCCTGTGGAAAGAAACAGAAGATGAGGCTACTCGAGGTAGAGTGGCAACGTAAGGTCCCTCCACAGAGGTGAGATCTTAGCTGAGACCTGAACGACAAGAAAAACCAGCCAGTTGTGGAAACATCTGGGGGAAGAATATTTCAGGCAGAGGGAAGAGATAGAACAGAGGCCCTGAGGCAAAAGCAAGCTGGAAATGAATGAAAAGGCCATCGTAAATGTGCTCACAGGACAGAGTCATGTCTGAGGGGATCTAAGAGGGGCAGAAACATGAGTGGGGCTTATTAGTACTCTTTCTTAGAGACGTTGTGTGCACATGCGTGTTCATGTGTGTGTGTGAGACAGACACAGCCAGCAGACAGAGGCACTCTCTCTCACTCAGCTGTGTGTTCATCTGCCCCAGACTTTCCAGATTCAAAGTGTCAAGTGGATGAACAGTTTGGAGAGTCAGAGATGGAAATCAAATCTAAACCTATCACGAGAATCATTATAATAAAGTTTCTGCTACCCAGAGCTCTGTGCCCTCTTCCCTGTCAGTATCCACTGGACCCCCACGGTATCTTTGCTGAGGAGGGAACTTGGGCTGTTGGGGTCGACGACCCTGCAGTATTTCTATGCAATCATATGCAATATGTTCTGATTACAGCCTCTCTTTGGCCCCGTGGCCACTTCCTTGTGTGCCAAAGGCTAGAAATCCAGACCTAAACTGCTGTTCTGTTCCAAGGCAGCTTGGCCAGAAGATAGAAGCCATTAAGAATTGCCCATTCATTCCACTCAGGGGCAGGCAATGCCCAATTCCAATGAAGCCAAATTATTTTGCAGCTACTGTGTAATTTAATTTTCACAGCATCCCAGGACCTGGGCGAATAGGTGTTATTCCCACTGTACAGGTGGAAAAAGAATTGAAACACAGGAAAATAATTGATTGACCTAAGGTGAAGAAGCAAGTTGACAGCATCGTGAGACTCCCTACCTTCCGTTGTAAATGCTTTGTCTGCTTGACCACACAGCCCCCTGAAAGGGGTGGCTCCTATTTGAGCCACAGGTCACTAACATAAAACAGCCAAGGGATCCTTGCTCTGTTGCCTGCTAAGGTGACCCGTTCTGCTCTCTGGAACCTGATGCACGATCATGGTGTGGACAGGGCTATACCCTGAGACCTGGGGATTTCTGATTTGTACAGGAGACCGGCAACATTCCAAAGAGAATTTCCACCAAGTACCCCGTTTTGAGGCAAAGCGGTGGTATAGTTCCTATCCTAATTATGGCCAGGTCAAGGCAGCGGGATGGGAGAAAGCGGAAGGATCCCATTAAAATCTGGGCTGGTGGGGAGCAAACTAATGCCCGTTACCTCCCTGGGTACATGACACTGTATTCACACGATTAAAGGATATGGGTGTAAAGTAGAGACTCATGAGTTTCTTTCAATGATCTTTCATAAAGTTACTTCAGGCTGCATGCTCCTCTTTTATTGCTAACAAAAGGGGATTGTGCTTGAATTCCTTCCAGTGTCTGGGTGGTGGTGGTTGTTTTTTTCCCCCACCCCCGAAGTGAACATTCTGCTCTCAGCTACACAGGTGCACAGCACAGCACCGTGATATCTCATAAAACCAGCTCCAGCCAAGGCGCTCACAGACACAATGGCTGAATTTATGAGGCACACATCGGCCTGTCCCTGCAGGGGGCAGGGCTGGCTCAGGGGGACAGATTAAGGAGCTCCTTGCTTCTATGTCACCAAGTCAAATGAAGTGCGGGCCAGGTGTCCCTACAACACACTCCCTACTAATAAACGTGGGTCTCATATGAAAAATGATCCCGAGACCTTGATCAACTTTCATCGTAGACAGCAATCTCATCAAGGGTGTGAATCTGCTGAAAAATCAAGACGCTCCCAGCAAGGACTCCGTTCAGTCTAGCTTTAAGGGCGGGCCCCTTTCGAGGTTAGGCGGCAAATACAGTGGGGCCAGATGTTTTCTTCGCCTGAGACTCAGTTTGGAATTTTATCACACAGGCCAAAGCCCCAAGGGCACAACTGCTTGTGTGTGTCTGGCGTGAGGATGACTTGGCTTCGGGGACAGGGAGACCCCAACTCAAGTCTCAAGCTTCCTTCTTTAGCTTTGCGGCCTAGGCAAGTCTCTCTCTTCTCTGTCACACAGGCTCGTATTTCCTGCCTCTGCGCTGGCGAGGGTCGAATGAGATGGTGTATGTATAGTCAGTCCTCCACTTGCAGCAAGTGCTCAATGGTCGTAGACGTTAATAGTATCGGGTGTGAAAGGAGAGCACTGTCTAGCAACTGGGCTTTTTCCAAGCAGTTCTTAGAGAAATCTCAAGAAGCCACATCAGAATAAGTTGAAGTCAGGAGAACATGTCCAGGCCCTCACCAGCTCTCATAAGGACATCCCTGTGTGTTTCCATCTCCTCGACAGCTGCCTCCCTTAATAAACTCGTCCCCTCCCCATTCAGGCTCTGGTGCTCCTGCTAAGGCCCTCAGCTGTGCGTCAGCTGAGCCAGTGACTTCTAGAGCCGGCTCCATCCACAGAGCCTCACGGGACGAAGCTCGGTTTCCTGGCTCTTTCTCCATTCAGTGCCGTCGCTGGATAAAAAGTGCCATCAGTGAATCAGCGGTGGCCTGGCGCAGAGCGCTGTCTGAGCACACGACACAGAGAGCCACGACACATCACTGCCATTCTCCTGGGGACAGCAGGCAGCCAAGTCCTAGAGACTTTCCCTAGGAGAGCCCCGGACATGTTAATAACTTGGAAAGAGAAACACCTAAGAAGAGGGGGTGCATGATGAATGGTTTATTACATCAAAGAACCATCAGAAAAATTAATTAGAAGGTGAAAGCGAATGAAAAGAAAGAAGTGTGACGGCTCTCTCTGGCCCAGTCACTTTCTCTCGGATCCAAGAAGCTGTGGGGTGTGATTTAACATGATACATTAAGGCGTCACCCGCGTTCGTAGGGCGCCGCGCACCATGTGGCGTGAGGTTACCCCGCTGACGCACGGCTCTGTATCCGAATCAGGCTGACTGTGCCCCGCACGGGAAGGACTGGGGGTTTCTCCTGCTCCCTCCCGGACACGCAGCCTGCTGCCGCTGGGTGTACCAGCCGAGGGGAGTGAGGTCCCTGTGTTAGCTGACCCGGCTCCTTGGCTCACCTCTTACAAAGGATCGGGTCGCAAATAAAATGCCTCAGAAGCACTGTTCTGCAAAGTGGCTTTCCTTCCTTGTCTGCGTGGGCAAAACGAACTGCAGTCAGTGCTGCTCTGGCCACCCCACTATCTGAGGAGAGGGCTTTTGTTGTTTACTCAGCCTGACTGGTTGCCTACGTTGACTACACTTTCTGGAAACTTCTCCACTAGGGATTTCACCGAGCAGGGGTGGAAGCCTTCAGGGAGAAGATTTTTGTGCTCTCAAAATCATGGAATTAAATACGACAAACCCTCCCAGGATGCCTGCTGTTGGCAAAGGACCGTGCTGAACTCAGTGGGGTGCAAAAGGAAGCATGCTCTGGGAACTCACCGCATGGAGGGGAGGCAGACACACTGGGCCAAAGCCTCCAAAAGGTTCAAACACAAAGTTTTAGGGCACAGGGGAAAGACACTGACCTTCCATTTGGCCAGACTGTCTATACTTCTAGAACTACCTTGCTGACCACAAAAATCCAGCATCTTGCATTGCACTGCACTGCCTGGCCATCAACAACACTCAGACAACACTGGCCACATAAATACTGCCTGGAGAAAAGAGTAGCTGGCTATGGAGGGTAAGAACATTCCAGAAAGGAGAAACTGCTTCAGCCAAAACTCGTAAGATTTGTCAGGGAACAGTGAATAGCAAGTATACTGCAAGCTGGGCCAGGGTTGGGGGTAGGTAATTAGCAGAGACAAATTTAGAAAGGCGGTCAAGGTTCTGGAAGCTGGGGGACATATTCAAACCCACTTTCCAAATATATTTCAGACGAGCTGCTGAAGCTGACACCTTCCAGAGCGCAATTTAGAAAGAAATTGAACCTCCCCATGGCTTCTTTGTCCTGGCTCTCATAGCATTGAGCACGACATTTCATGTGTCACAAGTAGGTGTCAAGCATGGAGAAACAGAAACAGCCACAGTCAAGCCACCGATTTCTGGAACCACCTACATGACAGCGGTTGGGGTCAATTTGTGGAAGAAAGTGTTCACGTGCATATAGTAGATTCCAAGAGTTCAGGCATTGGAGCCAAATGGACCTGATTTCAAATCCAAACTCTGCAACTTTCTACCCCAGGACCTTGGGCAAGTTACCTTCCTTTGCTGGGCCTCTGTTTCTTCATTTATAACTCCGAGAAAGTACCTCCAGTGTCATCTGGCTACTGTTCAGATGAAATAAAAGGATACATCGGCCTAGCCTGTAATGGAAGGTGTTCGGTACATGTGAGCTCTTCTTCCCCGCCTTTCTGTTTTAAATTTGTTTCCATGCTGCGCACAATTAAAAGTTTACGATGTTCTAAAACTGATTTTCCAATTTAGGGGCAGTAAATTGTAAGTCGCTGCTATTTTCCTGAAATGACAGTCTTTAGATTAGAGTCTGCTGGATTTCTTTTCAATTGCATTAAATTCTATTTACTGCATTTCTAATAAGACGCCGACATGTCTAGGAAGAACGTACGATGGCGGATTCTGACTATGAAAGCTACCTACGGGAATAATAACACCCCAGACCACCGTCCACTCACTTGTCCCCATGGACTCAGATGAGGACACTGTTAGCAAATGGGTCAGACACCTTCGAGTTTAACACTACTGTGCTCATTGTTTCGATTAGAATCAATGGCCTTGTAGAACCTTCCAGAGATACTGAAATGAGCACATTTTGGTTAAATTGCCATGGGGTGTACTGATGTGCTTTTCATGGTTCCCAGGTGGAAGCATGGCCATCAGCTGCTGGCCCCACCGAGGCTAATGGCACCATCCCACTTACCTCAGGTCTTGTCCACACCGGGGAGGAAGAAAGCAGGCTCCTGAAGTTCTGTCGATAAAAAAGACCTGTTTACTTTAGACCGGTCAGAAGGAGGCAGTCAAGGGCTGGAGCCCATGAGGTGAGGAAGAGCCTGTGTAGGCCCTGCCCCGCTGGCACCGACGGCCTGCTGATGGCCCCAGCCAGGCCAAATGTCCCTCACCTCTGAAAACTAGCTGTCTGGGCAAAGACTTTTCTACATCTCTGTTACACGGTGAAGGTTTTTATGCGGTGTAAAAGCCAATGACTATAGGAAAGGCAAATGAGCCCTGAGCACATGTTTAATTTCGACTCTTTCTCCAAATACTCTAATGAAATCTGAAGAAGCCTGCTTTTAACAAGTGACTTCCCTTGAACAGCCGTCAGACCCTTCCACCTGGAATCTTCGTGCCCTCTGAAGCCCCCTGGCACCCTTCTTTAGAGGGCTTGAGGGTGGCACGGGGTCCACCGCGGCCACTTAGTCTTAAGGGCACGAAAGAGAAGGAAGCACGAGGAGGCTTGAAGCAACCCATGGCTCAGCAGGCCAAGCCAAAGCAGGCCACGAGGAAGAGAAGCCCCGCCGAGCAAGGTAGAAATACACCCTTAGGCTACACGGAGGCATGCAGCTTCCAAGCCACACAGAGGGTGCTGGGTGTGCCCGAGTGAGTGGCAGCAGTGGGGGACCCGTGGTCCGTGGTCTCATGGGCCTGCTGGTACCTTCTGGCAAGCTTGTCTTTGTGGGTGAGGAGGTTTCCCTGCATCTTTTCTGTTTCCTGCTCTGGGTGCGCGGGTGCCAGGGAGCAGGGGGCAGGCTGAGCCGAGCGCGGCTCCGTCTGAGGCCCCCCCCTGCAGCAGGCACGTGCAGCCGGAGCCCCCCCAGCCCGGCACCTGCCCGGCCCGCTGAGGGCGAGGCACGGGTCTGAAATAGGAAATAGGGCGCAGAGCAGATGAACTTAGAGGGAAGGAACCCCTGGGGGCTGGTACAAAATTCCTTGTGTGGGAAAAACGCAAAAATGAAAGCAAGAGCACATTTAGGCAGTGCTTGCCCGGGAACAAAGTTGATTCTCTGATGCCCTGCAGATGTCAGGGGCTCTGAATGTGCTGACAGGGAGAGATGGGGCGAGAGGCTGCACCCCATGAAGGGCAAATGCATGCTCGCCGAGGCCTCTTGGCTTTCGCTGAACGGAGGTGCCCTTTCCCAAGAGCGTGACAGGCGTCAGTGGGGGAATGGTCAGAAACGTTTCCTCCTCAGAGCAGAACCCGCTCCAGGTGGTTGCGGCTTGGCTAGCTGTGGGATGTTTCTGGATGTCTGCCCGCACGTCCCACATAGCATTCTGAATATGTGTGAACAGTTATGCAAAATTCTCCCTTTTTCTTGCCAAGAGCAAAGAAATGTTTAGGACTGATTTCCTAATAGTAGAAAGGGCTGGATCCCTGACCATTTTATTCAGAAACCAGTAGAATTTACGAATGACCAAATTTAACTGCAGAGCAGGCTGGCTTAAGTCATGTGGTTGAATGGAAAGAACTGGGGTTTAGAGTCAGGTTAGGCTGAGTTCACAGCTAGTCCCCCAGGATAGGGTGTGAGCTTGGGCACACCATTCAACTTCCCTGAACCTCCATTTCCTCACCTGTGCCATGTAAGAATGCCTCTTATCGTAAGAGTGGCCAGGACAATGACTCCCAGATTTTGCTGCACATTGGAGTCACGACATCTGAGGGTCTTTACAAAATACTGATGTCCAGACATTCTGATTTCACTGGTCTGGGGTGTGGCCTGGGCGGCAAGATTCTAAAGGTGCCACCAAGGGATTCAAATGTGCAGCAAAGTTTGGGAACTATTAGCCTCAAAAGTACTAAGCGTTCAACAAATGTTTGTTCTCTCCAGGACCAGCTACGTAATCTGTGGGGCCCACTGTTTGAAAATTTTTCATAATTTCCAGACGGTGACAGCAAAGCATTAAATCAAGCTCAGGGTTCTTGTGAGCAGGAGCCGACCCCTGTTTTCTACCTACCTCTCATTTCTAGGAGGGTGATTCCCCACACTAAATTATAAAGGAAAAGAAATCACACAGTGGGCAAAGGGAACAAGAAATGAGACGATCCGAGGTAGTTGTGGTGGGGTCTCCGGCTAGCAGGGTTTGCAGGATTTTTCTCGCAAAGCCTGGGACCTGTCCAGAAGCAAATGCCTTGGTTGTGAGGTTCTGAGGGTGGTACTGAGAAGGCTTTCTACAAACGTTAAGCACAGGGCTCATTCCCACCTCCTCCCCAGTCCTCATCAGCTCGTATGTGTCCACACACAGTAGCAGGAGATACCACGGCTCCAAAGCAGGGATGCTCTGCAGGAAGTGTTATGTGTGGGAGACAATTCTATGATCTCAAGACACGGGCCTTACAGGAAAGGTGGTGCAGCAATGAAAAAAAATTTTGCAAAAAGGATGGGACACACTGCATCTCCAGAGAGAAGCCAGCCAAAAATGGCGACCTGGAAAATGCGACCCATTAGACCAGCTATCCGGCGTGCCCTTTGGGGTGGCATCACTCATTTTGGGGTCTTCATGCCGACTTTCCTTCCTCAACCTTTTCAAGCGTACCCAGGACTCCCTTAGGGCCCCTTGATCCTTTAATGATGCTTTACTAGACTAGGGAAGAGGCGGGGAGAGAAGGGGAGCTGGTGTGTGCCTGTGATCTCCTCCTTAGAAAAAACACCCCGGGATCGTGGGGCTGATGCCGCCCCCCGCCCCGGGCCGCAGTGATTTAGTGAAAGGCACTTACGACAACAAGTCACAGGCTGTGTAAATGCATCAGAAATGGGGTAATCTTGCAGAGAATTTACAGCTGTCTGGTCCCCACCCCACTGTCTGGTCTTGGTCCTTAGGCGGGTTCACACAAAGGATTCAATGATTTCCACTCCGTCAACAGAAACCCAGAGCATCTGGGCCTGGGCCCAGCTGGTGGCTTGAGCCTGACGCTACGCTGTCAATTGCAGAGTTAGAGGAAACAATTTGGGGAACATTGATTGAAAAACGATCAGGGACAATGAAAAATCTGGGGATTCCTCCTAGTTTCAAAATGGGAAGAGGAAAATGCTTGGCTCCGAGGACACTGTGTGGACTTTTCATCTGCCGTGAGAACACTCAGTTTGGACACTGAGGGACTCCGCCCTTCCGGGGCTCTGGCTTTCATCTCACCTCTTTGGGATTTGGAAGAGAACAAAGCAAACCTTGTCCAGCCTCTGCCCCTGGTCCCAGACTATGCTCAGCCTTTCTCTCACTAGTCCTCTGACTCAGGCCACTTGCTCACCCCTTGGAGGGTGAGCCCTGCCTTTGTGAAATGCGGATAATCAGAGGGTCGGTCCTGAGTTAAATGAGATGATGCACCATCTCAGCACTTCTGGAGCACAGGGAGAGGGCTCAGTCAGTTAGCTCTTTAGGTATCCATGTATCTTCCTCACAGAGAGCCTAGAAGGGCAGGACTGTTACTCTTCCCATCCAGTAATGAGAAAAGTACGACTTAAGAGAGGTTAAATAACGTAGTTAGTGGAAGTTCCAAGATCAGATTCCAGGTCCGTCGGAGCCTTGGCGACACCAAGTACCTCCCCCGGCGCAGGGGTCCACCAACTATGATTTCGACCCTAGGCTCACCCTCCCCAGTTCCGAGCTTGTGTGTGTAAGCGCGAAGATCTAAGGAATCTAAAAGGCCGGATGGAAGAAGGAAGACAGAATAAAAAGGAGGAAAAACAGCTCACGCGGATCATCTCACTAACTGGAAAATTTTTTTAGAAAGGGAAAAAAGGGGCAACTTTGCTCTCTGTTGGGGCGATGAGGCCATGGTGAGGAGACGGCGGTGAGCGCGGCCAGTCCAGGGAGTCGTGGGCAGCAGGATCTCCAGGATGGCTGCTGGGCCCCAACGCCGGAGCTGAGCGGGCCGGCCGCGCTGGAGCGGACTTTTCAGTTCCGACAAAGGCCGGCCCCGAATTCGATCCTTGGCCTGGAGTGGGGGGCGGGCGGGGGGGGGGGCAGAAACAACAGACCCGTGGCAGAAAAAGGCCATGGGCGGGCTTCCAGGCCGGCTCCCGGCCCTCCCGGCCAGGGAAGGAGCGAGGGCGAGACATGGCGAGCGCGCGTGCGCACACAGCGCCGGGCTCGCGGCCCGCAGGCGGCTTGGCGGCCGCGGCCGGAGGGGCCGGGCCGGACGGGCTGGGCCGCAGCTCAGCGGCTCGCAGAACGGTGGAGCGGCCTTTCATCGTTTCTAGCCTGCAACCCGGGAAGTGTTGGCAACAGAGCAAGAATGGAGAGGCTGCTGGCAGCCGAATGACAGGCTGGAGAGCAAGCCTCCACCCACCTAAATGGTTAAATGGCCGGTTTGCCAAGGCCACTGAGCAAAGTGTTACCTCACCACGGGGCAGATTAAAATATGCATTTTCTCCTAATTGAGCATAGTGAAATCAGCTGGCGGTCCTGTCACCAGTGCAGGAATGAATTGTCACAGCACGAAACACGCTACTCGACAGAGCATCTATTATATGGGAAAAAAAGAGCCAAAGAAACTTCCTTCCCGTTGGAATTTCCACCGATTTGTTGGCCGGGGGGGGGCTTGGAGAAGCCTCTGTGAAATGGTCACCCAGCCATCCCAATCTTCTCGAATGGCAGCTCCTGATCTAATCGTAGCATCTTGGGCCTGTGGCACACCACATGCATGGCAAGGTCTGGTTTGTAAATTGGGCAAGAGAGCTAAAAACTCTTTATACTGATTGTCCCTTTAAAAAAAAATGTTTTATATACTTCTATGTTTAAATATGTATTAGGGCAAATGTATGTAAGGCAAATCCTATTTTTCTACTGCTTTCCATTACAAAATTAAAAGTGTGTCCTTATAAGAAAACAGAAAATCCCATGACAGAAGAAGTCCATCCTATCCACCAGTCTGGTATAGGACTGGAAAGAGCCGTTTAGGGCAAGGACCAACTGGAACGCCTCTCTCCTTCACGCACATCCCTGGGGGATGCTGACACCACCTTCCACACCTTCACCTGTAATCATGCTTAAGGCTTACACTAATGTATGATTGTTCTTCTTTTTTTTTTTTTTTAAGTGAGTTCTATGCCTGAACTGGGGCCTGAACTCATGTCCCTGAGATCAAGAGTTCATGCTCTACCGACTGAGCCCCTGGGCTCCCCCTGATCATCTTTCTTAATAAAAGAATAAACAGAACTCAGATTTTTTCCATTGCATTTAGTCACTAGTGTTTACTGAGTGGCCATAGTCCCTGCCTCCAAGAAGCTTCAGTCTAGAAAGACTTCTAGCAAACAGTAAGTCAGAACTCTCCTGACTTACTACGACAACTTCCACGACAGGCTCATTTCAGGGAAGGCCCCTCTGCCACCACTGGATGGTGTTAGTTATGAGACCTGTCAAGCTGTGTTGACGTCAACACTCTGCACCAGACAGAACCTATGTTTAACATCATAGCCCTGGATATTTTTAACAGATTCATAGTACTTTCTCGTTCTTTCTTTTTTGGTCCTCATTTCAGATTGTCTACAGACGCTTCACTCTCCTATTCCCCTTCAATTCCTCTCTTCAGTGGAGGCAGCCATGTGAACTCAACGACAGGGCCTTTGTGGCCCAAGACTGCATTTCACATGGGTAGCAGACACCCATGGGGTTGGCACCCCTTGAGCTTACAGCCAACTGAACCCCACTGTCATCTTCATAGGAAGCACTGTTCTTGCATCTCAGTAACAGATTCTGTGTATCTAAATGTAAGGGTGCATTTATTTTTATTAGCTTCCTTGTTATGGTTTCAGCCATGTTTTAACCCAGTTGAGGACATTTTGAATCTTGATGTGTCATCAGTAAAGTATCTGTTTCTCCCACTGGTATGCTATACCTATGAACTGGGTAAGCGGATTGCTTTGTGTTCAGCCAAGTCAATGAGAAAATATTCACCAGAGTTCAAGCACAGAGCCTGTGGCAGCCTCTAGAAGCCTCTCCATGTCTGACAGAACTCTCCTGACTTACTAAGTCAGCTGTTTGCTAGAAGTCTTTCTAGACTGAAGCTTCTTGGAGGCAGGGACTATGGCCACTCAGTAAACACTAGTGACTAAATGCAATGGAAAAAATCTGAGTTCTGTTTATTCTTTTATTAAGAAAGATGATCAGGGGGAGCCCAGGGGCTCAGTCGGTAGAGCATGAACTCTTGATCTCAGGGACATGAGTTCAGGCCCCAGTTCAGGCATAGAACTCACTTAAAAAAAAAAAAAAAAAAGAAGAACAATCATACATTAGTGTAAGCCTTAAGCATGATTACAGGTAATCATATAGAAAATACTGTGTCCAGGATCCTGAAAAAATGCATGACATAGAAAATGTAGCCCATATATAGAAATGCAAATACAGTATCTTTTCCTGGAGACACAATGGCCTATAATGACTTCTTTCGTTCTAAGAAATGATGGGAGATAAAAATAGACTAATTAGCCTTAATTAACACATTTCCTTATTATTCTTCCCTGCTGGTGACATTAGCTTATGTTCAGTCTTTGGTAGTAACACATACATCTCATTCTTGGAGTTTAAAGCCAGGGGCCCTGACAGGAGATGTGGGTAAAGAGCCTGACATCTGCTGATCCACTCAGGGTCCTTGGGAGGTCCCTTGTGGTCCCGCAGGTTCCTCTGCCTCCAGAGTTCAAGCACAGAGCCTGTGGCAGCCTGGCCCCTGGGTTGCCGGAGGTCAGCAGACAGGGGAGGCCAGCAGCGAGGGCGCACCGCACGGGTCCCTCAGAGGCCCCAGCATGGGATCTTCTTGTCCCTGGCCACTGCGACTCCAGTCCTATGTTACTTGATTTCCAGATGCTTCTTTGCCTGGCTTTGTAGTTAAAATACCACTGCAGTACTGGGAGACTGACTGCAGGGACAGCAAAAATGAGTAACAGCTGACATTTATTGGTTGTTTACAGAGTGTGTATACATTATCATACCCGATCCTCACAAGAACCCAGAGGTTCTACCTCTAATGGAGGGTGTAGTATTATCCCCTTCATGGGGGCGGAACTGAAGCTTAGGGCATGGGGGTCACTTGCCCAAATCATGAAGCAGAGTCGTAGCCTGACTCCAGATGACTAGCTCCTGACCACGAGGCTACACCGCCTTCCTTCTCAGTCTACACTGGATGCAGTTTGGTTAAATTTAATCCCACAAGCAATAACTGAGTTCCCATCATGTGTAGACACTGTGTTAGATGGCGTTTCTAGTCAAAAGGCAAAATTCCTAACTGTGGGGACCTTACAGCCCATGGAATTAGGTTTTGCTATGGTAACAACCTCAAAACCCAATTGACTTAAAATATCCAAAGCTTATGTGAGAACTCAAGCTACACGTCCATTACAGATCAACCAGGGTCTCTGCTCACTATGATCACTCGAGGACACAGCCAACAAAGCAACCACCACCTCGAACATTAAGGTCTCTCAGAAGAGGGGAAGAGAGAGACATGGAGGGCTCATGGTAGCAGAGACATGGAGGGCTCATGCTCATCCCAGAAGGGACACACATTCCTTCCACTCCCTACACATTGTCCATGATGCAACCATGGCTCCACACACTTGAAAAGGGGCCCAGTAATATGATCCCATGACAATGACCACCACATGGAGACTGAGACTTGCTGCCTCATAAGGCAGAATGCTGTACGTCATAAGCTACACGCCATATGTCAAAAGGGCCTAGAAAATAATTTCCTCTTGTGGGATCAGGAAAGGCTTCATGGAAGAAGGCTGGGCTTTGCAAGATAAGTGAGACTGGAGTCAGCAACACTTGGGGTGTGGTGGGGTGAGGACCTAGGTTGAGAGAAGAGTAAAAGCAGAGGCTTGAAGAGGGGAAGGGGAGGCCACTGGGAGTAATAACACGGTCTAGAGCACAGAGGGCAGGTGGTGCACAACAAAGACAAGGTGGAAGCCTGGACTGAGGCTGCATGGAGAAATCTGTTGTTAATTTGGGGGCCTGTGGAAGGCACTGGAAGGGGCAGCTGAGACATGATCAGAACTGGGCTTTAAGAAGTTTCTTCAGATAGCAGTGGCACAGAGGGGAGTTTTAAGTGAAGGCTTCAGGGGCAGGGAAGAGGCTGTTGCAATCCCTTAGGTGAGAGAGGAGGAGGGCCAGGGCCAGGGGGCCAGTGAGGATGGAAGGTAAAGGATGGGTGAAAATAAAACCCCCAGAACCCCAGAGTCAGACATGCTACCAGGCTAGATAGTCAAATGTAATCAGAGGTAGTAGGAAAGGGAGGGAGAAAGAGAAGAAAAAAATGCCCTGATTTCAAGGCTGCGTGAGGTTCAGGATGACCAGCGGCACCCCCTGAGAAGCCACAGGTGGTTTCTACAGCAAGGTCAAGCCAAGTTTTACTGCTGTGGAAAACAGGACGCCCCCGGTCACATAGACGTCTTCCTAGGCAAGAGCTTGTTGCTAACCCTATAAAATACGCTCTTCTCCCAGGAACATTTGAATTAAGTCGCTATTTACCTCCTAAGTGTGCAGTCGGATTTGTGTGCTAACCCTTATACATTGGCACTGACCATGGAAAAGTCTTTTACAACCTGTACTTAGTACGGGGGCCTGGCGCTGGTGTGAAAATACGCTTCCTATCTTCCTTGGACTTAGAGGCATATATATTTTATGAAAAGATTTTTAGAAACATTAAGGAGAGACCATGTGTTGGTGAGTTTCTTCTATATGCATGAACGAGAATTCAGTTCAGGAAACCTGAGACAGATTATAGCGGATTTTGCGGAGTCAGTGCTGTGTTTCACACCGATCGCTATCATGAAGTCCAAGGTCTAATTAACCCTACTTAGATGGAACTACAATCAAAATCCACCGAGGTTAAGGTTATTTGTACTTCAATCCAGTCTCGCACACATCAGAGAAGCTTGGCAAATACCCCATCTAATCTGCCTTGCACAGCACGTGTATCTGTGAAGGCTTAAGATCTGCTTTGCAGTGAATATAAAGCTTTGTTTTATAATGAATCATATGCATCAGTAAACATACTTTAATGCTTCCGTGATGTTGTCTTATAATTAGATCAGGAATTCCAGACAGAGTCGTAAACAGGAGAATGCAAAGCCTGGAAACAGGAGTCTGCTTTCTCTTAGGATTTTTTTTTTGCATGTCGTGGAAAGCATATTGATTCCATATTGAAGCAGTAGGTTCTTGGAGTGTGAGTCCTAGATAACCACGTAAGGTCCTGCTACTCGAGTGTGATCTGTGGCTCAGCAGCACCAGCAAGACCTGGGAGCTTGTTAGAAATGCAGAATCTCAAGCTCTGCCTCAAACCTACTGAATCAGAATCAGCACTTTAACAAGATTGCCAGCTGAAGTCTGAGAAGCACTGACAGGAGGGACCCAACACAGCAAGTGGACTAAAGAAATTTCAGT
Organism: Phoca vitulina; assembly: GCF_004348235.1. Classification (NCBI taxonomy): domain Eukaryota; kingdom Metazoa; phylum Chordata; class Mammalia; order Carnivora; family Phocidae; genus Phoca; species Phoca vitulina. The sequence goes on along the minus strand of NW_022589707.1, from coordinate 41,846,704 downwards.
GACACGTGACCTGCAACAAGCCAGAAGCTGGGTCGGTTTCAGCCAAACCTCTGGATTTCTCTAAATCCAGAGTGCTCCGCTGTGTCATATCATCATCCCTTCACTCTCTTTCCGCTGGAATTTCGTTGACAAAATTATTGCTGTCTGATACTGTTCTCCTGGCCGGTGGAGAAGATGCAATTCTTTTCAGAAGGTTGACAATTTTTTTCACGAATACACATTTTGGCTCCTTAGTTCCATTGTAGGCTCTTCAAAAGTAAGGACAATTTAGTCTTTCTAGACTAGTCTTCTAGACTAGACGTGACCTTTCTAGTCTTCCACTAGAGTCCTTCTATTTTAAAGTGGTTAGAGACTGTCCAGTCTACTTAGCACTTCTCAGCCTTTTGACACTTATGCTCTATTTCGAAAAATGTGAAGATTTCACGTCCTACTGTTCAGTGAAAAAAAGCAAAGTCCAAAGGAGTATTTGGAGTACGCTACCCTTCCTGTTAAAAAAGGGTGGGGGGGATATAGGAAAATACCCAGGTGTCTACTCACTTGTGCAAAAGAAATGCAGAGAGGATTAACCAGAAACTAAGGGTGTGGACTACATACAGCAGGGGAGGGGGCAAGAGTGGAGAGAAAGGGGGTACAGAAGAGGGGAGGGAGAGAGGAGGAAAGAGCCATCCTTCTCTGAATACATCTTAAGTACAGCTCTGACTCTTAGCGACACATATCCCAAAATAAATAAATAATTTAAAGCAACCAGAATGTGGGGAGGGGGGAGGGAGCCCAAAATGGAATACAAATACTAACAATACTTCTAGCTCTACTGCAAATGAACAACTACATTGAAGGAATGGGGAAGCTAATAAACTGTGGGAAAGAGGATCCTGACTGGATACTGTAAGGCTAAAGACAATGAGGACTGTAGGTAAATGCCGTGACCTAGTTAGCCAATGTGTTTCTCACAGGACTATCAGCTAGCAAGTCCGGAACTAATCTATGTATATAATAGAGTTAACAAGTAGGTAAACACATCACACATCATGAAAGCGGTGGTTTTCACTGTTGGAGAAAGATGTTACAAGTAAGAAAGGGGACAAGTATAAAACGATCCCTGGGATATATAGTTTGGAAATATATATATCTGGAGAGAGAGACAGAGAAAGAGAGAGATGAGGGCCAAAGCATTACCACCCCAGGAGCAATGAACACACCTACGACACAGCTCTCTGGGTATCTACACACCACTCTCTGATAAAAAGAATGAGAGCTTTTGGAGAAGTGGCTGATTCTGAACCGGGGCATGGAAAACACAAGATGAGCCTGGAACGTCTTGTAGTGCCAGAAAATAAGAAAATGCTCGAAGAAAGATGAGAGCCTGTCAAAAGAACACAGCAATCAACCTGGAAGAGCCAAAAGCTGAAAGAATCTAGCAAGAAAATGTAGTATTGGATTCTAACCAAAAATAAAATAAATATCCCTAAACAGATAAAATAAATACATAAATAAAGTTCTTAACCATGTCTAAGAGGACAGGGTTTTGTGGCGATAAGTACATTTACATCATCGTACAACCAGCATTACCTTCCAGCTCCAGAACTCTTATCTTGTAAAAATGAAACTCTGCATCCATTAAACAATAATTTCTCATTCTCCTCTGGCAACCACCATTCCACTTTCTGTCTCTATGAATATGACTACCCTGGGCACCTCACATGAGTGAGTGGAATCATACAGTATTTGTCCTTCTGTGACTGGCTTATTTCACTCAACATAACGTCCTCAGGGTTCATCCATGTCATAGCATGTGTCAGAATCCCCTTCCTTTTAAGGCCATTGTGTGTACACACCACATTGTGTTTATCCATTCATCCATCCGTGGACACTTGTGTTGCTTCCATCCCTTGGCTACTGTGAATACGCCGCTAAGAACATGTGATAGCCTGCTTTTAGATTCACACACTCTTCACAGAATTATCAGATTCTGACAATATCCCTGGAAAATTGGTATTATTATTACTTTCTTGTTTTTCAGATGAGGACCCAGGGGCTCAAAGTATCATGGTTCCTGCATGTGCAGCAGGCTCTTGAATGCAGGTTTTACAAACCAACAGTCCTTGACTTTCAGCTCCACTGATTGAACATAGCACACCACACATATCTTTCATTTGCTTTTGGAAAAAGAATACTGGCTAGAAGAATATCCTCCCTGGTACTTGACTGGATGATAGAGAGAGATTAGACTGTCCTAGGTTTTCATATTAACGGGAGTACTACCATTCTAGGTTTCTAAAACAAACTGAAACATTTTTAGGGGTCCAGCATTAATTTAGCTCTTTTCCCCGTGAAATGTTCTTTTGTCTTCTGGAAGCTCCTGAGGCCTGGAATGAGAAGGTGAGCGGGGGACGCATCCACCACAATGATGGATTCTAATGAGGATTCTATGTCGGTCCCATTATACACCCTCCTTCCATTAGAGACCAGAGGATCTGACCCCCACAGGGACCTGGTTGGATTGGGGTGGGGGGGGAGAGTGGAGGGGAGTCTTGAGTTTGGGTGGGGTCCGTGAGAACAACATTGGTTTCTGGGGTAACTGGTACCCAGAACCACCCCACCGTGCCTGGCCCTCAGGAGAAGCTGTCCCTGGCCGTGCTGAAAGGCACCAAAACATTAACTATCTGTAATTTTGACATGGCAGATATTTAATAAGGAACAAATTAGCACTTGGGTCTTTTTTTCCTGAGACAATCCAATTTCTATGCCAGGCACCAACTTCTATATTTCAAAATGCATTTTTGAAGGTTAATTAGAGAAGCAGCAGAGATAGTGTTTTCCAAGAGGGATTTTTCTGGTTCCTTCCAGGTCTACGGATGGCAGAAAAAATAACTTTCAGACACTGTAAATTGAGTGTGTGAAGCTGTGAGAATAAACCCATCTCATTAGTCATCATGTCAATTATAGTATCTAAGGAACAATTTTGTAGCAATAGCATATTTATTTGATGTTGCAAAAGCTACCTGGACCCACCGTTAGGATGGTATTTGCTCTTAATGCTCCGAGTACCTCTTTAACAAAATGGCACTCCATAAAAATTTAGTGTGTTCCTACTGTAATTAAATGGCCCTAGTCATTTTTGCATTTATGATATAAACTATAATGGCTGTAAAACCCCGCAATTAACTTTCCTTGCGCCAACATTTCATACTTGAGAAATTCTCATTACAAATTTCATTACTGATTCACTTATCTGTAATTTGTCCTATGTAACCTAAAGAATATTAACAAATTTAGAGTCACTTTTGCTCTATTAAAAACTAAATATAAAAGTCTTTCACCTAGCAAGTCAATCTTGATATTTCAGCAGGCACGGAAATGGTTCAAGTTCGGTGGTGAGGAAGGGAAGGAGAAGAGATCGTCTGACTGGAAAAAGTGGAGCGAATGCAGAGGGAAATAAGTGGGTGTCACTGAGCCCACCTGCCCTCTCAGCGAGAGGCACAAACGCAGTGGAGAAAGGCCAGGGGAACAGGGAACAGCGCACGCGAAGAAGCGCCCGGGAAGTAAATGAAGACCCGGGGTTTCCTACCCGGGGGCCTGGGGCTTCTCTCACTTCCGCTTCCGGTCTCTGTCCCCTGTGCTCCTTTCACTCCTGGGGCCCGGGGGGGGAGTCAGGGCTGACCGGAGCCATGCCTGCGCCGTTGTATCTGGCTCTTCTGCTTTGGTAGAAAGTCTATAGGAGGAGGAACTTGGTTGTTACCAATGGCAACATGGGAAAAGAGTTCAACAGGAGAGGGGAAGAGAAGGCCCCCGACTGTTTCAATTTGCCTTCTCCCTAGGCACTGCTTGGCTTGTGGTGAAATTTGGAGAAACTTTCTGCCTCCTCTAACCGCCCTTCGCCACTTTTTAAGGCAGACACGAGTATCCACCCACCTTCAAGTGAAGTGAAGTTCGTCTGACTTGGTGTCAGGAGACCTGAATTCTAGTCCTCATTCTGTCACGACCTTGCTGGGTGACTGTAATCCGTCTGGGCCCCAGCCGCTGGACTGGGAGGGGAAGGGGTTTCCCTAGAACGACCGCTGAGATTCCCTGTGTTCCTTCCAGGACAGTCCATTTCCTTCCTAGTAGATAAAACCAAGGGCCTCTCTTCATCCAACAAATGGGTGGCCTGGGGTGCCAAAAGCCACGTTAGCCACGGGGTTTCCATAACAATGATCTCCACAAGGAACAGCCTGAGTAAATATTTTCCCCCAATAACATCCTATCTCAGCATTTCGCTGCCTTCCATAACTGCATTCATTTTATTCTAATTTGTAATTAACTTTTACAAAATTAAATTGGAGATAGAAAATTACTGTCCCGACATAAATAATCCTGCTTCTGGATGTGGCAGTGTTAACACAATCAACAATACGATTCATAAATGAAAGAAATGTTGTCATACTTATTACTTCTGTGTGCTCCATCTTTTATAGAATATTACAGTGTAAATTGAAATTTTATATGATTTAATAAACCTCAAAAAGATATTATGGCCAAGTAACCACATAACTGTAACAAATTGTCCTCCTTCCTCATTACAGAGCTTTCTCCTCACACGGGACTCAGCCTCATTATCAGAGCGGTGTCTTTGACAACCCAGAGCCCATTAAAAACACCTTGAAGAAAGGATACTCCACACTGTGGAGCTTCAAAATCTATACCAGGCTGCAATCCTTAAGGATGGTGTTATAAAATGAGGAAGGGCTTCCTTCATTTTTCATCCTGGGGACTCAAGCAACAGACGAGTTATCTGGCTCCTGAAGCCAGCCCCTCCACGCCTCGAGGTGACCCAAGCCAAGTTCAGCGTCGCTGCAAAGACGCTGAAGTCAAATAATCGAAACAGCAGCGGAGGAGGGGATTTAACTGCCCCTCCAAATCCTGAGCTGCTTTTATAGGATTACCAGTTTAGATTTAAAGTTTCTTTGTTTTCAGAGCACCAGAGCTCCCATTTGCCACTGACTGCCATTTTTCAATGGTTTCTGGCTCACCCAGGAATTCATTAGGGTGGTAGCAGAAGAAAGGGCGGCTAGAATAGACCCGCAGTGTAATTCCGACCCCACTCCGCGCTCTCCCACGTCGGTGCCGTGCCTCACCCACACTCCCTTGTTCTCCAGTTGGGAAGGAGGAAGCCAGGGATGTGAGCACTCTCTAATCATATGCAATGGTTCTCTCGAAGCCTGGTGTGATTTCTGTAGCTTCCAGCAATGTGTGGGACACACTCACAGTGAAGAATTTAATGACTTGTTTTATTTTACTGCTGCCTGCCATCAATATTTATCTATATTAACTGAAGGAAGGCATTACTCGAAATGGCATTTCACACCTCTGAGCATTATACAGTAATTCTAAAGTCGTAAGTTGCACCAGACTCTATGGGCAAACACAGAGATACAGTACGGATGGAAATAACCCAGCCCGAAGTTTTTAAACTTGAATTGTCTGCAGCAATCTGGAAAGCCAAAGTCAAAAGTACTTGAGTTGCTAAAGGTGAGAAGCTCTGGATAAAAAGCAATGGAAACGATCTTTCCTTTGCTTGTTTGTTTCTTGAATTAACAAGTGCACTTTGCAAGTATACATAATAGAAAAGAAACGCTCAGACAAGGCAATGAGACAAGGCAGATGAGTACCTTGCTTCCTTCTGCCTTAATCATTCAGGCAAGCAGGCTGAATCACCCCTCCCATGTTTCCACTTACCCTTCCCCCGGTGGTCAGTTTTCTCCCTCTTGGTTTCCCCCTGCCAGAGAGCCATCTCTGACCCCGTTTCATCATGCAAACATTTTCTGGTTTGCATCTCTTCAACACACTTATGGAAAAAGGACCCTACTTACTGGAGGGTTTGTACCCTTGCTATGGCCTGCCTCCCCCACTAGCATGTAAGTGCTCAAGAGCAGAGACACACCAGGCAGACACACCATTCTGTCTTTAGCACAGAGCACAGGGCCTGGTATGGGGCGGGGGTGGGGGGGGTGCTTTCATTTGCGGAGTGAATTACCCACCCTAGAAGATCGTGAGCTTGAAGCACTGTGGGTGTTTCTAGTATCTGCCCAGACCACGTCATTTTGAGCCAACAGCTTTAAAAGGACCGTGTAAGCACCCTATGCTTGAGCTTTACTCAAAGACCAGCATTTTCCAGGATGAAAGGATGTAGGAGATCAGTTGGGCCAACCCTTCACCTTACAGAGGAGAGAACCTAGTCCCACAGGGATTGAGAGACTCACTCATCCAAGGTTGTCCAGTGCTTAGCAGAGGCAGAAGTAACTCCAGGACCTGGGCTTCTGGCAGCGGCTGGCTCTGGCTCTTTCTCAGACGTGCTCTATCTCCAAAAATAAGCTCTCCAGCCAATGACTTCTAGAATAGCTTGACCTTCACATTCTCGTCTAAAATGCACTTCCTATAATTTTCCCATCTTTAGAAATTATGTTTAGGGGACATCTGGGCAAGAGAATTAGTCCTCGATTCATAATAGATAAGGTTTACATTTTTAATAACGGAATTAGAACTTCAGGGAAACTTTATAACTGCACTATGAGCCCACCACACTTAGGTTTTATAATAATAAAGATACTCGCCCAGTGACTTTACACACTTTGGAAGAAGCACAAGATGTGGAAATAGACATGGTGAACAGAAGGACACATGTTCAGTGGGAGTCTGATTCGCAGTCTTTCTGGAGCCATAAAAACCTGCGGTTATTTGGTAGCTTCTGTGAAACCGGACTGACACATCGCTTATTTCCTTTAAAAAAAATATGAAGTGGAATTAATTTATTTTCATTTTAAGGCTTGGAAGCACTCCTTGAATGAACCAGAGATGCCCTGGAGAATGAACTACAAGGATAAGAATCACTGAATAAGAAGCTGAAACCCAGAAGGTAAGACTGCGTACGTATCAATCCACATTCAGGCATGACTTTTAACATGACTTACAAAGTCATTTGTGTCCCTTAAATAAATTAATAGTGATAGAGAAAAAAAAGCTATTCAGGAAACACTGGTGCAGCCTGCTGTTTTCAGAAAAAAAGGGAAGATGTGGGTCCAATTCCGTGCCGTCCTTGGCATTAGTACTCCGAGTAAACACAATTGTCTACAAAAATAAGATATCTTTTCTCTGAATGCCATCTGTTTATCCACTGTCCTGAATAAAATGCATAGCAAAGGTAAAGAAAAGCATGGTTCATAATATGGGGCAGAATCTTTGAAAAAGAGGAAATATGGAAAGCTTTCTTTCAACATCAAATCAATATCTCATTTTCTTAGTGATTAGAGCATCCCGCTCTTAATGTTTTAACTGATATATGATCCCAATCTTTTAGTTACTCTCTGTATTTCCAAAGCAGGATCATTCTAGTGTCAGTTGGTCATTGTATGGTTACTCCCTGTGTGAGGTCAGTGGGACATGCGCAGATGAAAACACGGTGTTACATATCTCAAAATCAGGATCCAGAAATATTTTTTTTCATTCTTTTAGGCTAACAAGCAATGACAGGTATTCAAAGCATCGAACTATCAACACCGTGACTTCTGCTGTCGCCTGCATCATAATCTGTTTCTTAGTAACTCTTGGTCTGAGCAGCAGTAATAGAATTAATTATACTTCATTTTGCTGCCTTTAACAGTATTGACCAAATTTAAGAACAAATGAGAAGTGCTTATCAAGCTTGAAGAAAATAATCCATCAGTGGCACAATTTAAATTCTCTGCAGTTCTCTTATTAATCAAAGTAACACTTACTATCCTATCTCCACTTCCCATTAACAGTCATTAAGCCCTGCTGCTGATTGAAGCAATTTCTTTAGGGATCTCAACCTCATTTTTAAGAGAACCTTCTTTAGTGGAAAACAATATCATATAAGCGTGGCAACTTAAAAGAGAGGAAGAAGGTTCTTCAATCATGTTCTGACCTTGATATTTTTCAACGGCGTGAGTTCAAAAAAGTACACAACTGTGAGACTGGGAAGTTTGGAAGTGAAGGGGCTCTTGTTGCCTCGGAGCCTGAAGGAGGCACGAATCGAACAGGCAAGGCATGAACTTGGCTCTGACCCCTTGCCAGCCTTTCCAAAGCATGATGGCCCCCATTTTAGTCTTTCACTCACTGTGTTGGAGGCATCTCAGAAACACGGAACACCCAAGAAGGGCTTCCCAGGGATACCTCTGTTTTGACTTGTGGTTCTGAGTAGGCGCGGGGTGGCCGGGGAAGAGCAGGAGGGACGGGGCTGGGAGACTTGACTCTGGGGCAGCACTCGATACTTCTAATCCAGGGGACCTTGAGCAACCCAGCTCGTCTATCTGTCTCCATTTTCCCCTGAAATGGAAGTAACATATCATCCACTAGGCTTATCTCTCCAAATTGTGCAAAGCGTATGAGGAAATGTATGCAGAAGTCTTTTGAGGTTGTTAAATCCTATGCAGATGTGAACTCATGGAGCCCTAGAAGTCATGGAGTTTCATTGAACTCTGTGCCCAGGCCCTTGCTCGATGCTGAGACATAGGGGTGTCCGATAAGTGTTGAACTACTGCTAAAGAAGCCCTATTTCTAAACACGAGAATAACATAATAACACAGAGTAATGTAATTTTTCAAACTACCTGTCATAGTGTGGAGTGGAGGGGCTGTGGATGGACAAAGCAGAGCTCTAGGGCATGGAGAAAAAGCCAAAACATTACTAAAATCCAGGGACTTTGGAGGGCGATGTCTGTGAGGCTAACAAGAGTTCTGTGATCAGTATAATGGAAGAAATGGTGACCTTCAGAGGAAAATGCCCAGAGAACGTCGGTGATTGGTAAGGAAAAGCAATACGTGCCAGCCAGTTCGGTCACGTGAGGGAAGAGGTTAGTGTTGGGACCGTCTCCTCAGCAAGTGCCCGCTGCCTTCTGCCCCTTGAGGTTTAATGTCGGTGCCCCTGACAGTGCAGCTGCGGGAACCCGGCTGTTAAGAGTCAAGTCACCAGGTTGAATGCAAAGCAGCCAGAAATCAGGACGGGGGATGGACTTGGGAATAGGCTCTGGGACTGTATCTTACCTGCAGCTCCAGAGTATTGTGTCAAGACATCTAATATTCTGGAGTCTCACCTCCTTCTTTGCATAATCCCTTGGAAACCAGTGTCTCCTTTTGGTTATTAATTATAATTCACCATATTCTTAATCTTTACAAAAGCCAAATACAACATGGCACTGGTTGTAAAATTTCAAGGCAGTAAATCACTCAGTATTCATCCTGCTCAATGTTATCAATGAGGGAACAGGCTCGGAGAAGTCCAGTGGGGTGCCTGAGGCCACCCTGCCGGCCACGATTGGCCATCTTTAGCTCATTCAGAAGTGACCTCGCTCCTTTGTGCAGCCCTCTGAGATGTGTTGTGAAGCTCTTCTCTTCCCCCTGCCCCCCAGGAGGCTTTATTCCTATGGAGGAGACCCAGAGAGACCTCTCAGGAAGGACTTCGGCACGCTTGTCCCCTTCTCATGTCTATGCTTTAAACACGGAACCCTTTTGTTTTGGGTTGGCTCAAAAGTCAAGGTTTCAGAGATTGGATGAGATAGATCCATCATTTTCATAATGGTCCAGGTCCCAGGACAGATAAATCAAGACCTGGATCTGAATTTACTTGGCCAGCATAGACGTGAAGACGCCCTTCAATAGGCTATTGGGCCTGATGTATAAAGACAATTGTCTAATCAATGAAGAGATAGAACTACCTCAAATTCTGATGACCGCTGATGTCTCCAGCTGCAAACCCTGCCCTGCTCCGGAGATGTTCCCGGAGGCCAGAAGAGAGCAGAGTTCGGTGGGCAGTGAATTCTCTTTCCTTGAAGAGATGAAGGGCACCATCCACCACTTAATCTCTGAGAAGACATTAAATGTATGATTCCCATCTCTAAGAAATGAAACGCTGAGCTGAATTTTTGGATCAATGGAATACCTACTCCTGTTAAAGCACTTAAAAAGGAAAACATCTACAAAATGTCCCATTAGGCTGACAAATTTATAACACTACGAAAAGCTAGCAGTTTCAAGGCCGAATAGAGCGTTGTGTTTAAAGAGTATGAATGGATTTGAGTTCCGCAATATTTCATCTACATGAACAAGTGTAGCTATCCCGTCTCTTCCCAATATTCCCCACATTTGCTTTTAACTAGGCATATGTACGCCATGACAGAATATGGACAGCATCTTAAAAAATAAGTTGTAAAATGAATGATATTAAATGGACTTTCACAGCGTGAAGACATGGAAATATATTCTCATCTTGATGTGTGGGGCCGTACAGACCTAAATGCCATCAGCATTAATGGTAATTATGTGCGTAAATCCCCATGCTCGGGATGAGAATATGCCCCTTAGTTTGCAAGTACAATGACGGGCTCATTTTTGAGATTAGAAACAGCTGAGGCTTCCTCCCCCCCCCCCCCCCCCCGGCAAAGGGGAGACATTCGCAGAGTGGCTCAGAGCATAGAATCCGATCAGCCACTTTGACAAAACGTGCGATTCAAGCACTTGACAATTCTTTCACCTCGGAAAAGCTGAAGATGTAGGAGAAAGTCTCAAACTGGAGCCTGAGTGTTCTGGTAATTTATGCTAGAGCATTCAGTTTCCTGTCACCTGCCAGGGTGGCTACACCATGGGAGCTCTGTGCTCTCGTAACAAACTCGTTTTATTATGGTCTGATAACTATTGAGAATAATATTTTTCAGTCAACCCAGAAAGGACTGTCTAGCTTACAAGGGAGATTTGCAGAAAGTAAGCAAATTCAGCATCCTGTTCACCAAAGCCAATGTATTCTAATCTTATTAAAACAGGCAGGCAGATGACAGTGTCAGGGAAAAGGTGCACGTCCTCTCTTCTTAGTTCTTCAATTAATAAGGCAGCGTGACCCCAGTGTTTGGTGAGACCTCACCTTACACAGTGGGAAAACAAAAAGTCCTCTTGGCCAAAAAGCCGAAGACATTATAACACAGAGGGCCGCCTGCTTTATAACTTTACAAACACTTCATCAGGGTGAGATGGGGAAAAGAGACACATGTAATTAAAATATACTAAAAAAACAAGCCATTGTGGCTTTCAATTACAATGGAACGAAGAAGCAACCATATTATTTCTACAAACTATTTTCACTTAGCACAGTTCAGATGGAATTATTGCCATGACCTTTTAAAAATGTGAAAGAGTGAATCAATACCCTTTCAGAGGCAAGATTGCAGGAGCCGAATTGGCCGTGCTCTAATAGTGTGTATTTCTGCATCAGAAGGCAGTTGAAACCTAATTATCGTCCATCACATACAAGGTAGCTCCACGTCCTGATGAGTCCGGGCAGGCAGCAGCGAGTGCGGGAGGGTCTGTGCGTGTGGGTCTTCGAGAGGGAGGAGCACGTGGGGTGCAGGGGCCGGGGGATCCAGGAAGCCCTAGGCCAGTGGAGTAAGGCTTACAGGTGAGTTATAGGGACTGTCACTCATTTACAATAACTAACACCAGCCTGGCAGAAACAGCCGCCTGTAAATGATGTATGAGTGGCCGGCAGCCTGCCATCCCCCAACAGACCTTGCAGCCAAGAAGCACATTTTATTGTCGAGGTCATCGGAATGCTTACTTGGATACATGCCATATATTATTAAAAAATAACAAACAGCCAATCAGCAACATTTCTTAAGGCTCAAGGGCAAAATAGCCAACCTGCTTTTAGAAAATAGGAAACGAGCATCCAAGATCCGTTTTAGCAGGTGATTTTTTAATTGCTTCTCTCCACATAGAAAGAAACAGAACCGTGGAGAGGCCTGAGGCAAGCGATTCGATGTCAGATGGAGAGAATACATTCGGATATTCACTTTTCCCAGGCTGTTTTACCCATGATGCCAGCACCAAAAATAAACTTCTCTTCATCAACAACGACAGCCCCAACTGCTACACTCCGTGCTGGCGATAAGTTTCCAGGCTACGAAAGCCACAGAAACCAGTTAGCAAGGCAAGGGAGTGAGGATCTCTGGTTTGAGTTTTCTATTCGATTCCATCTTTTTGGAATCTGCCTGAGAATACCAAACTGATCCGATGTCCCGTGACCAAAAAAAAAAAAAAATTTTTTTTTTTTTGCAGTCAATCTTTCTATACACCATCAGAAGGCCGTAGCAGTTTTTAATTTTATTCAATTGCCTATGTACGGGTGGACGTTTCAACAGCATTTCAACACAAGGAACACACAACATTATCAAATGTTAGAGATATTAAGCTGTGAAGAAGTGCATGACAACATCTTGCAACTTTTCTTTAAAGCCAAAAAAATCTATTCTGTAGCCGTACAATTTCAAATATTGTCCCGTCTAGCTTGGTGTTGAAAATCTCTGTGATAATCAGCTTGCACCGTCTTGCTCCACTAGCTTCACTTGCTCCCACAGAAATGAAGGATTCAGCATATTTGTTAACATTATATAGTAATTGGACCATCTTTTGTTCAATGCTCTTAATGTTCCTAGAATAAAAACATTAAAAATGCACTAAAAAAAAAAAAAAACCACAGGAATACTCATTAAACACAAGCAATAGTTTTTAATTTAGAAAAAGAGTCTAATTGAAATTACATTTGTTATGCAGAGACTACCAATAATTACCTTGGCTTTAAATATGCAAACACGTAGATTCTTTTGGAATTGACAACTCTTTTCAAAAATGGCTACTAACTCCTTGAATTCAGTGATCCAGGCACTGGGCTGTGAAAGCAAGTGGTCCCCACGTATACCAGATGGCCTTCCAGAGCTGCCACGATAGAACACGTGCCAACTTAGTGACCGGAGGGTTCCATGAGATTCCCGCCTTAGGAGTATGTCACAGTGCTTGTCCCAATCATGCCACTTCAACCACAGAATTCCCGAGTG